>NC_056524.1:141033631-141105459 GCF_019175285.1 Sceloporus undulatus | reverse complement strand
ATTCTATGGCTGAGTGGAGATTCGAACTCTGATCCCCCACAGTTCTAGTCTAGCACTCAGACTACTACAACACACTACCCACATACACTTGCTCCAGCTGTCACTTCCAGCATAAGGAATCACTTTCACTACTTGCTTGACTGTAATTCACAGGATTCTTTCATTCACGCAATGCAAAATTCTTTAAAGACAAATAATGTCATAGGACTTGTAGCCTGTGAAGTTGACAGTTAAGCTGGTGTCCTTTCTAGGGGCTGCTTTTAATATTTGTTGTCTTAGCTTTTTTGATTCTTGCAGAAAAGGTTTTGATTTCTCAATTGTTTTACATATATACTAACATGGACTGCTAAAAAGACAAATGGCTGGGTCCTAGAGCAAATCAAGCCTGAATTCTCCCTAGAAGCAAACTGAGGTTGTCATACTGTCAAACTAAACTGAAGTTGTCATACTTTAGCCATATCATGAGAAGAAAGACTCATTAGAAAATATGGTAATGCTTGGTAAAGTGGAAGGCAATAGGGAAAGAGGAACGCCACATTCCAGATGGATAGACTCAGTCAGAGAAGCCAGTCATCAGTCTGCAAGACCAGAACAGGGTGATTGAGAATAGGGTGACTTGGAGGTCTCTCATTCATAGGATTGTGATAGGCTGGAGTCAACTTGAAGGCAGTTAACAACAAAAAGACTTCCTGTGCATTTTTGCTCTTAGTCATATGTTGACTTTTACCAATATTTGGGTAGTTAGAATATGATATTGACAGCTGTGAGTAGGAGTCCTTGCACACAACTGTAGCTGAATCAGCAGGTGGACTCAGCCAGCATACCAGCAGGTGAACTCAGAAGCAGCAGAAGCTGTTGATCGTTGAGAACATGAAATGGGAGAGAATTGATAGATGGAATATCAGAGAATGAACTGTGGTTGGAGAAAGCAGGAGAAAGGAGGTAATGGCTAGTTTGGACATAGGTTTTGGTGTACTCATGGATTCAGCCCGCAGCCTGGAGGCCTAATCAGTGGCCAGGAGTGTATTTGCTCAGTTAAACCTGTGCCTCCTTCACCTCTTCCTTGCGATGCCACATCTGGCCACAGTGTTACATGATTTACATTCCACTTGGATTGCTGTAATTGGATTAGTATATGGGGCCGACCAGGGCTGGGTACAGGGAATGCCCCTCACCGTCTTACTGAAACAGTTTTACTGGCTACTGGTTCATTTTGGGGTCTTGTTCAGCGTTCAGAGTTATGATCTATAATGCCCTATACAACTCGAGTCCAGACTATCTCAAATGCCTTATCTCTTGATATGAGCTTACTTGAATTTTAAGATCCTCAGAGGAGGGTTTTGTCTCTGTCCCACCACCATTACAGATAAATTTGGTGAGGACACAGAAGAGAAGCTGCCAGGCTGAAATTCCCTCCCATGGGATGCTAGGCTGGCCTGCTTTCTACTCTCCTTTTGGTGGCAGAAAAAGCCTGTTTTATTCAAACAGGCTTTTGACTGTTAACTGTCGATAGCAAAAGGTCTTTTATTATTATAACTGTTTATTATAATAACTTAATTGTGATAACTGTTTTAAATGTTTTATATATTATTTGTTTAAGTGTTGTTAACATTGATATTACCCATTGTTTTAACTGTATTTTAGCATAATATGAGCTGCCTTGTGTGCCATATTAGAAGAAAGACAGAGCGGATACGAGATATTTTGCTGCCTGAGCTGAAGTGGCAGATTGCACCTTTCTCCCCCAAATAATGTCACTAGTAACCAGGGATAACCAAATTATTTTGACACCTCTCAAACAGCTCTCAGTTTCTCAGTCAACAAATATATATGATTACAGAGAATGAATAATTTGTTGTCTTTTTATGATACTCTCTGTGTTGGCTGCTTCGCTCTAAAGGTCCAGTCCTGAGCAATGAACATAGGCCTTTATAAAGGTCTGATATAAAACCATCTTTTTTTGTGCTGAAAATGGTGCTCTTTTTATGAAATTGTGCTTAACTATATTTGTATAGGGGGCTAATGCAGGGGCCTAAATCCAGTTACTAGTCCCACCTGGACCAGACTCATTGAATTAATGGAATTTAGATAGCAGTTGAATTACCATTCAGCAATTGAGTTGGTGGGCCTGCTTTATTTGGAACCAACAATTGCATTCAGGCCAATATATAACAGTTTAGAGCAGCAACATATTTTGATTATGATGAGGGTGATGATAATAATATAAAGAAAACAATAAAATTTTAACATTGAAGTAATTCATGTGGAATACTGTGATTAAAATGCTCATTGTGGTATAATAATGAGTGAAATTAATTATTTTGGCAGCAGAGCTCTAGAGAGAAGTGTGGAGACTGAGACTGAAAGCTCATAGTGCAGTTCTGCATACGCCTATTGAAAAATATGCCCCACTGAGTTCCCTGGACATGGACATGCTCCAGAGTAAATAAAAGTGCAGGAGGCTGTAATATTCAGTGGGAAATATGTCACTGTTAGCCACTGTTGGTTCTTATTTAGGGGAAGTTTGGATGCTGCATGCTGCAGGAGCGCCAAAAAGTTGTGGTAGTGGTGGACAGGGCACCCTTTTTCTGGTGCCAAAAGTAGGGGCATTCAATATTTTTGAGGGGAGATTAACAACAGAGAAAGGGTTGGGGAGACAGGAAAAGAGGGGGAAAGGGAGAATGCAAAATGTAATTATCAACCATTGTGCCTTACCATTACATTTTTTCAAGTCATTCAGTAATGGTTATGTGTGCTGTACCTGTCAACAAGCCTTTCTTCTCTTAAACCTTATCCTAACCAGAACAACTTAATTGCCATTGGATCTAAAGCTGGAGCTGAATCAAAAGATTTATAGTTTGATTTGAAAACCTGGTTCCTGTGTAATAACTTTCAAAGTTAGAGAGCTGGATATGTTTAGCCTGGAGAAGAGAAGACCTGAGGGGTGACATGATAACCATTTGAAGGAATGCCATATTGTGGATGAAGCAAGCCTGTCTTCTAGTGCTGCAGAGACTACAACAGCAAGCAATAGATTCAAGTAACAAGAAAAGAGATTCCACTTATAACTTTTGGGGTCTTTTAACAGTGGTTGAATGGGCATCTTTCAGGATTGCTTTAGTTGTGCATTCCTGTCTGGCAAGGGCTGGAGTAGATGGTTGTTGTGGTCCCTTCCAATTCTAAGAATCTGTGATTCTATGAACCATTTCTTGAACATTTTTGTTTAGTTTTTTATTTCATTATGTTATCTTATTTCTGTGCTCCATTGTTTAATGTCTTAATCATTATTTCCTAATTACGTATTGTTTTATTTCCTGCTTTATTTTCTACAGCACTGATTCCCCCCCTCCCCCCACTAAAGCATTTTAAGTGTTATTAATGCGTTTGATTTTTTCACTTATCTATTATGTCCATTCCTTCGGCATCCTTATCTGTTTATATAGTCCCTGATGCCAAATCAGTTTCAAGGTGTAATAATCAATTAGCTCCAAAATTAATTAATCAAATAATCAATTTGCTGGCTTCAGCTGACTTTTGTGCTCATAGGTTATTAATTCCTTTAATCCCTTAGCCCAAGATCAGTCTTCTTCAAAACAGCTCAAGATCTGTTTCAGTCTAAAACATTTACTCAGTAGTTCTGGGAGCATCACTCAGTTCCTCAGGCTCCAATCTGAGGCATGTTTAATCAGACAAGCCCCACTGTGTTTAATGAGGCTTACTCCTGGGCAAGTGTGCATAGGATTGAAGCCATCATTTATTAAGTGTTCAGCTCATTAACTAGATTATCCAGTAGTCAAACAATCAGTTTACCAGCTCCTTTGTTTATAAATCCCATGTCAGTTTTACTTGAAAAGATACTGATTCATTAATTGAAGGTCTATTCTACAGTGCAAGCTTGCAGAAATGTTCTTCGCTGCTTCAGATGTGGAGGGTTCCTGATGAGGACTCCAGCCTGAATCTGTTCATCTCAAATAGAGCAGAATCAAAGGAATTAATAGAAATGTTGACTAATCATATTGATTAAATAGAACTGCTGTAGCTGGAGTGTAGACCTGTTAGCTAAGCATCAAGTCGAAGACACTTCAGATATGTCCCAATACAGGACCCAGTGTAGTACCTAGGTGCAAATGTAAAGCATTTTTAAAGCTTCTCTTAAGTAGGATTCATGCATTGCTATGGATCCCTTCTTGCTCTGTCTCCCTGCTTGGAATGAGGTGACAACAGACATAGCAACAGCTGTGCAGGCTAGTTGCCCAGGAAACTCCCACTTTCACCTGCTTCCATCTTAATGAAATTATTTCTAAAAGGTGCTGGCAGAATGCTCAGAACTGTTTGTTTCAGACCATTTAGGTCAAACTAGTAGACAGCATGCATGGAGGTATTGATTTTTGATGAGTGACAGCTACTTTGTTCGATGAAATGGACCAGCTGTACATGCTGACTTGCAGGGCATCCAGTTTTCCCTTTCAAGACATTACCTAATAGCTGTCCACATACATCTTGCTGTTGTGAATATTTTAACACTTACATGGATCATTAGTGGATCTGTATTTTAGAAGTCAACACACATTAGCGCTGCAATGAAGTGAATACAGAAATATTCTAAATGTTTAAATGTAAATTTTACAGTAAAACGGGTGAGGGGAAAGCTATTTTTCATGGATTAGAGATGGCTTTGTCTCTCTCAAAGCTGACATACCAGCAATTATGTGTCTCATTCTTTGCTGCTTCAAAGCTCTGGATCAACAGCCTGGCCTCAAAGGTCACCAGTAAGAATGTGTTCAACCTGACAGAAAAAGGAAAATGATTTTAAAAATAGATTTCTCTGAGATGGATAAAGCAGCCCCCTAATGACAGTGATCCCTGCTCCTGTATTTTATTGGGTAGCTGAATTTGAAGAAACAGAGATGCCTTTGTCAAGGGAGACATTTGCTGTAGAGAATGTTTTCTGGATCTTGCTCAAGCATTTAGCAACAACTGCAACTTCTCTGCATGTGTGCTCATGTGTGCACACAAGCACCATTTTTTTTAAAAAAAGAAAAGCCTTTGGGATACTAGCTTTGGGAACTTGGTACATAATGTTACTGCTGCATTTACCCATTCTACTGTTTTCATTTTCTGTGAAGAGTAAAAACCTGCATTGAACTAACAGGTGTTGATGAAATAGGAGATGGGACAGCATCCTTGAATATTTGAAAGGTATTCTAGAACCAAGACATGAAAATTGCAAAGAAGCACATTTTGGCCAAGGCTTAGGAGAAAAGCCCTCATGTTCTGAGTTGTTTGACAGTGTAACAGAATGCCTGAGAAGGATTATTTGAGCAGAAGCTAGATGGTATTGTTATATATTTATATCCTGCTCTTCCCCGCCAATAATTAGGACTCCAAGCAGCTCACAATTTAAAAGAACAACACACTTGTATTGGATGGCCATCTGTCATGAATATTATAGCTGCATTCTGCCTCACAGTTCCTGTATCAAGCAGGGGGATGTTGATGATTTCCAAACTTCTTCCCAGTGCCATGATTTTACATGCAGATCTGTAGAACTCTTCAAAGGCTTAGTAGAACAAAATGGTCAGTGTATGCTTAAAAATTTAAACATGACAAGCACTTTTGGCTATTGTAATTAAACCACATCTTAATTAAGCGAACAAAAAGTATATGCTGAGCATGCAAAATTTTGAAAGGATACAGATATCCAATTATTTTTTAGCCTGTTATATGCTACCCCCTTTTCTCAAAAAGCTCAGGATGATGTAATTGGAAATAATCCCAATTTTATCCTTATATCAACCCCGTGTGGTAACTAAGCTTACGTTCGAAATCTCTCATGAACATCATGACAAATGAGATTTCTGATCTAAAGTACAGTGGTGCCTCGGGATACGAAATGATCGCGTTACGAAATTTCCGGGATACGAAAAAGTCGGATTGGCAAAAACTGTTTCGGGTTACGAAATATTTTTCGGGTTACGAAATTCATTTCGGCGCGAAATTCAAATGCTGCTATAGGCTTTCCAGTGCTAACAGAGTATTTCGGGTTACGAAATTTTCGGGTTACGAAAGGAATGGCGGAACGAATTAATTTCGTATCCCGAGGCACCACTGTATTTAAAACATTAGGAATTTAGAGAACATTGGGGCTAGGAAACAACATATTTATGTATTTATTTTACTTCTATATAATAGGAAACACATGGTCCCCTGCAGTATCCACCATTCTCGTAGTATTATTTATTATTATTAACCTTTATTTATAAAGCGCTGTAAATTTACACAGCGCTGTACAGACAATCTTTTTAATTGGACGGTTCCCTGCCCTCAGGCTTACAATCTAAAAAGACACGACACAAAAGGAGAAGGGAAAGGTGGTGGGGAAGGGGCCTCTCTAATAGCATAATACATATAAAATACATAGCAATACAGGAAATGATTCAATAAAACAGACAACAAAAGAACAACAAAAAGCAAGTGACAGTTATGCAATGCCTGGGAAGGCTTCTCTGAACAGGATGGTCTTCAGCTCCGTTTTGAAGCTGGTTAAAGAAGAGATGGCTCTTGTTTGCGGGGGAAGAAGGTACCAGGAGTGAGGGGCAGTGAGTGAAAAGGGGCGAATCCGGGATGGGGCAGAGGAAATCCTGGGCTGGGACAGCAGACCTTGACTACTAGAACGGAGGGCCCTGGTGGGAAGGTGAGGAGAAAGAAGGTCTGATAAGTACGGAGGGGCCAGTCCATGGAGGGCTTTAAATGTCAACAGCAGGAGCTTATACTGAATGCAGAAAGGGAGAGGGAGCCAGTGAAGGGATGCCAACACAGGAGAGATGTGGTCAGAGCGGTGGGTGGAAGTGATAATGCGTGCAGCTGAATGCTGGACAGAGATTAAAGGACGGAGGTGAGAGAGAGGAAGCCCAGCCAGGAGGACATTACAGTAATCAAGTCGTGAGATCACTAGGGCATGGACCAGGATCTTGGCAGTAGAGGCGAAGAGATATGGTCGGATTTTGGCAATATTGTACAAAAAGAATCTACAAGCCTTGGCTGTGGTCTGGATCTGAGGGATACACGACGGAGAAGAGTCAAAGATAAAACTAAGACTGCGGGCTTGCTGGACTGGTTGAATAGAAATGTTGTCCACAGAGACAGAAAAGGAGTGTTGAAGGGTGGGCTTAGGAGGAAAGACAAGAAGCTCCATCTTGGACATGTTGAGCTTCAAACGCCGATGGCGTATCCACTGCGAGACAGCTGCGAGGCAAGATGAAACTTGCTGTTCAAGCCTTGGAGAAAGGTCAGGGATGGAAAGATACAACTGGGTGTCATCGGCGTACAGATGGTAGGAAAAACCAAAAGAACTAATGAGTTTACCTAAGGACAGTGTGTAGAGAGAAAACAGAAGGGGACCCAGAACAGAGCCCTGAGGAACACCCACAGATAAGGGAACAGAGGATGAAGTCTGTCTACCTGCAACTACTGCAAAAGATCTGCCAAACAAATAAGATCTAAACCAGTCGAGAACCCAAGGTCAGAGAGTATGTCAACTAGGAGACAGTGATCAATGGTGTCAAAGGCTGCAGACAAATCAAGAAGGATGAGAACAGAGTAAAGTCCATTAGCCTTGTCTCGTAAAAGGTCATTTGAGATCTTAGTGAGAGCTGTCTCTGTGGAATGCCTTGGGCAGAAACCAGACTGAAAGGGATCAAGAATGGAGTTGGCTTCGAGAAACTCAAGACAGCGAGAATAAACAACCTGTTCCAAAACCTTAGAAAGAAAGGGAAGAAGAGAAATCGGACGATAGCTAGACAAAGAGGAGGAGTTGAGAGAAGGTTTTTTCAGAATTGGAGAAATGAGAGCATGTTTGAAGTCCAAAGGGAAGGAGCCTGTAGAGAGAGAGAGATTGGAGATATGGAGAAGCGAGGGCAGAAAAGAGGGAGCTACAGAAATTAAAAGATGAGTAGGAAGTGGATCAAGAGGACAGGTTGCAGGTTTGCAAGAGTTCAGAAGTGTAGATCGTTCATCCAAAGAAGCAGGAAGAAACAGAAATTTTTTTAGGCGAGGGCAATAGAAGATTAAGAGCAGAAGAAGAATCGGGAGGGACTATCTCAGAATGAATAGTGGTGATCTTTGAGATGAAATAATTAGCAAAGTCATTAGGAGAGAATGATGAAGAGACTGGAGGAGAGGGAGGTTTAAGCAAAGAGTTGAAGGTGGAGAACAAACGCTGCGGGTGCCTCTCATTGGTGGAGATCAGTGAAATCCCTTAAAAGTCAGACTGGGTACCTAGCTGCTGAACTTTATGATTCAGAGCAGATATGACCTATCCATGATCTACATCTGATTGTTCAATCCCAGCTTTACCAACTCTGTATCTTCCAGACTACAACACCCATCATCTTTAATCAGGATGGTGAACAGAGGTGGCAGTAAATGTTAAATATACCTGCTGGATGCCACGTTGGGGAGGGTTGCTTTATCTGTGACCCCACACAGGTGTCTGGAACTTCTAGAGAGAAGATTGTTGATTGTGAGACATCTGTATATTTTAAGATTTAATTCTTTGAATCCAAAGGTAAGGAAATATCAAGATCCTACCAATGACATGCTGTACCATTCAAAACGCAGTTCAGTATATTACTTAAACAGACCTTTTATAGTTTAAAGCCATTGCCATTCCTTTAGTGTTTTTTTTCTTTAAAGGTAAATTTGCAGTAGGGAATAACAGGCTTTAATAATATATGGTGCTGTATTTTAACAGCTGTGTTGTATAACTATTAAATTATAGCATAGGTCATTAAACTTCTTTAATTATAGTAAAAAAAAAAAATTCTGGAGGGTGACTTTCTCCCTCCCTCCTATCCTCCAGGGAAGTACTGTACAATTTAATTCCAATAAAGGTTTACCGTTGTCATTGGAAAGTTAAATTATTAAAGGAATCAGCTGTCCTTTTTGTGGAATCCTTGGGGAGGGGGGGGGGGGGTGTTGTTTGTTTTACAAGAAAATGAAGGAGGGGATTTGCAACGAATGATGGTGCTTACAGAGGATATGAATAAGGTAAATGTAAAACTGCAAATACTAATGAGCAGGACTTAAACAATCTACAAGTTTCTTTTACAATCTTCTAAATTTAAAGTTAATTAATTTCTTAATTAAAAAACATCATTTAACTGAAGGATCAGCACAATGGAAAAACACATGCCAGGAAACACCTACAGTAGACCTTTGTTATACGCTGGAGTTTGGTTTCAAGATCCCCTGTGGATAACAAAATCCATGGATGCTCAAGTCCCATTAAATATAATGACATAGTGTCCCTTATAAAAAATGGAAAATCAATATTTGATTTTTTAAAATAATAATAATTTTTTATTTTTATTTTCCCACCTCTCCCAGGTGGATTGAGGCAGGATTACAACCCAATACAATATACAAATACAAATCACAACAATAAAAACAGCAATATAGTACAATAGAATATAAAAATAAATAACAATAAAAACGATACTATCAAAGTGAAAGAGGAGAGAAATGTTTCAATCTAGGTCAAAGAGGTAGAAGAATATGTCTTATAAGAGATCAGGTGGATAAACTTATCAGAAGAGATCCGTCTTAACTGCCCTCTTAAAGGCCTCCAAGGAGGTAGTGAGACGGGATCTCTTCCGGAGACTGTTCCAGAGTTTTGGAGCAGCTGCAGTAAAGGCTTTCTGGGAAGTGGAAGTTAATCTAGTTGTGTGTGATTCCAACAAATTCTTCCCCAATCTAAGAGTGCGGGGTGGATTAGGTAGGGAGAGGCGTTTCTGCAAGTAACTCGGGCCCAAGCCATGTAGGGCTTTAAAGGTAATAACCAACACCTTATATTGCACCTGGAAGCTAATCGGCAGCCAGTGAAGATCTTTTAAAATTGGAGTTATGTGGTCGAACCTTGATGAACCGGTAACTAGTCTGGCTGCCATATTTTGAACTAATTGAAGTTTCCGAACTTGGTACAAGTGTTACCACATATCATTCAGCCAATTCACTTGCTCCCCTCTCTCTAGATTCCCTGTTCACTTGCATTGGAATCTATCACTTTGATTTTAGGAAAAACTTGTCTTTTCCCTGGATACATATTCATTCTTCTTCTTCTTCTTAATATGAAACAGTGTTTGTGGACTGACATGCAAAACCGTTTTGTGCTGAGGTCTCCTAGCATTGTAGGCTGTTGGTTCAGTGCTCATCCTTCTGTGAAAAATCCGGACTGCAGAAAAGTGAATTTTCATAGTCTTACATAAATCCAGAAAATCAAGGTCAGTGGGAGTTAAAGTTGGCAATTAGAACTGATAATTAGCCCTCCAGTTATCTTGCTTTTGAATATTATGTGGGCGCCTGAAAGACTAATGCATGAATTTTACATATAAGATGCAGTCCTTGGGCAGAATAGGGTAAGTTAAGGACATCACGCCAGATGCAGTTCTCATCCTTAAGTCTGAATCTGCATACTGTTCCGCATTGGTCATAATGTTAATGCAAATGTTTTCCTTTTTTTGCTGTTCAACCATTTTTTAAAATTAGGTACAGTTTGCCATTTAATTTTAGGAGATTATCGCATAGAGAATAAGGATGGGACCAAAGCAGGTTGCTCCCGTCCTGTTTACACGATCGGGGGAAAGATGATCACACACTGTGCACTTATCCTGTTCTTCTCCCACCCGTGAAGTGTAATGGACTCATCAATTGGTATTAGCGGGAGTTTCTATTAATACCAAATGACGGGTCCATTACATGTCACTGAAAGGAAAAGAATGGGATAAACATGCAATGTTTGATAATCTTTCTCCTGATTGCACGAATAGAAGGGGAGCAATCTGTTTTGTTCCCGTCTTTATCCTCTGTGTGATAATCTCCATTGTTTTTGTCTTACGACTTCCCTCCCCATCTATATTTTTTGCATTAAAGAGAGCATCTGGCATGCTGCAATAATCATCGTAAACAATTTACATGTCCTTTCATTTTTGACAAATGTTACAACGTACCTTGTCGCTAGAATAGTGAAGATATTCAGTAAGCTTACCTTGCAGCTGTGCAGCTCTCCTTCATAAAGGTAGTTGTTTTTACTAGGTAATAATATAAAATGTCACACTTGCAAATAAGTTTTAAGTACTTCCTATATGTAGGCATTTTGACGCTAGAATAAATTTTGAATATTGCCGTTGCGTCTTTGGAAAATACCCGCCATAGACTGTGATAAACATTAACTTTCTTAGAAATAAATAATTCATGAAGTTTCTATCTGTAAATTCCATTGTGAAGTGCATTACATTTTATACCCAGGACCAATGCTCAAATAATTTCCCAAACTCATGCTAAAGAGATTTAAACATTACTTTGTATGTAGGATGGCTTTTAAGCAGAGCTTGGACACGTAACTTCTTAGACTACAATTTCTATTCATCTTGGCTTCACGCCAGACTAGCTGGGTACTGGGAGATATAGTTCAAAGCAGTAAATCCTCAAAGCTCAGTTTTCAGGTCTTGTTCTGCCGGGTAATGGCAAGGTTGTATTTCAAGGGGAAACAAGGAGGTAGGGCTTTAATCCTCTTTTTGCTATTTGCTGTAATCTTGATTGGAATCCTCCCATCTCTGCATACCTATGGCCCATTTGCACTATTATTGCATCTTAACTACCATGTTTACATGCTATGGGACTCTGAGATTTTTAGTTTGGTAAGGCATTAGAACAGGTATTAGGATAAGACTTCTAAAAGCCTCTCCTTAAACTGCTAGTCCCAGGATTCGATAGGATGAAACTATGTCAGTTAAAGCAGAATAACAATGCCTCATTTTTGTAGTGTGAATGGGTCGCTACTATTTGCAAAAGAGCTAAAGCTTCCACTGGTACCTCCCCAGGTGTATAGCAAGTGTGGGGGAATTTGGGGGCTGGGGCTAGATTTCTATTGGGATCATCTTGCTAGAAAAAGATTAAGATTCTTTTCTGCCATGCCCTGCATCTGTCTGTTAAAAGGATGGACAATCATTTTATGGTTAAGCATGCTTGCATACAATCAGTTGTGTCAGTCGTATTAAGCATGTAAACCATGATCCAATTGCATCAAGCATGTAAATGTCAAGAAATGCTGACAAAAAGGGGGAAAGAATATGACTTCAGGTGTGGATTTGAAGATTTTAGTTTATTTAAACAGAATAAATGATGAGGTGAATTGTTTCCAGCACAAACAGAACTGGCAGAAAGCAATAATAATAAGCTTAGAACTTCAGCAATTCCAAGTGGATATGTTGCTTTGCAGCAGAAGTACTTGTTACTGTACATACCCTGACCTTTGTGAATTCACAGTGGAATCTAATTTCTGGGTCTAGAAAACTCAAAGAGTTCAGAGCGTTCATAAATATACTTAATTTACACAGGAGGGGGGGGGGGATTGGGAGTTTTTTGATTTTTTTTTTAATTTTGTTTTGTGGGGGGTGATATAGGTAATGTGAGAACAAGAAGGCAGAAATGATGACCTATCAGGATCTACATGTGGTATTTGGGTTTCGATACTTTTCTAGTAATGGAGTGAAACTATGAAAGTAAAACAAAAACTGTATGAGACATTTAGCTTTCACTGTCAGAGAGTTCTGGTGCCACAACAAACTACAGTTCCCAGAACTCTATAGCATTGAGCCATATCAATTAAAGTGGTGTCAAACTGGATGCGGATGCAACTTTAGAAAAATGAGACAAATTAAATTTATTGCTTTTGGGTAGTATTATAAGGAAATGACGTAGGCAGCATCTAATTTGCAGAAATAATCCCATTTGACATAACTTTAACTGCCATGGCTCAATGCTATGGAATTCTGGGATTTGTAGTTTTGTGACACCGAAGCACTGAAGATGGAATAAGGTTGCTGAGTTAGACCAAATAGCCAAATTAATGGGGGTTCTGAAGGATACGCCAATTAAAGACTTCAAAAAATTGGAAACTACTTATGGAGTTTTTGACAACAGGAAGTATAATAATGTATTAATCTGTGGCTATGGTTATTAGTAATTTCAGTAGGATTATTTAGTTGTTTTTCATTGGAGTCAGGATTTCTTTTCTGTCTTTTTTCTATTTTCTCTCATTCTTTTTTTCTTTTTTTTCCTCTTATTTTTTCTCCCTCTGGTTTGTTTATAATTGATTGTATATTTTTGATTGTAAATTAGATTGTGTTAAAATTAATAAACATTAATCCAAAAAAAGAAAATAACACTAGACTTATCCAAATATTTGTTCTACTATGAGTGTCATACTACTCTAACAATATGTTGGTGACTGAAAAAAATAAAAAGAGAAGATATAAGCAGTGCTTTTCCCTTCATTTATTATGTATACCCAAGGCTTGAATATCAGTCGATCAATTCATTGGAGGAATGAGATTGTAATTCCCAAAATTTCATGCCAAATTTCTCTCTCTCCCTTCCTCTTGTTTTTAAAAGTACAGAAACTAAGGTCCAAAACACATTGCAGAAATAATCCAGTTTCAGACTGCTTTAACTGCCCTGGCTGAGTTCTAGGGAATCATGGGAACTGTAGTTTATTGTGACATCAGAGCTCTCTGACAGAGAAGGCTAAATGTCTCACAAAACTACAGTTCCCAGGATTCCCTAGCATTGAGCCAGGGCAGTTAAAACAGTCTTAAACTGGATTATTTCTGCAGTGTGTTTTGCACCCAACTTGACTATTTTTCTGAAAATTATCTTTAACAATTTCTTCTCTCCTGCATGTTACATTCACAAAAAAACAACACAATTTTCCTAATACAAAGAACATTTATAATCCCACTACACAGGTCCAGGAGATAGCTATACCTTGAAATGATAGTTTTTCTAAATTGCTGAGCATAGCTGCTCTTCTTCTATTTATCTGTGAAAGATGTTGCTTTTTCCAAAGATGAAAAGCAACCGTTCTGCGCCCATTTCTTCTTATGTCTATAGATTTGTTTCAGTAGAAGTGATTGAGTCCAATGACACTGAAACTGCTTTTGACTTTACACTCCTCTTTCAAAGATCTTTTTACTTTTTAGTATGTATACCCAGGGAGATACTTTTAAAATTCATATGAAAGACTTTCAAGTAATCAATAAAAAAAATGCAAGCCCACACTCGGTTCAGTCAAACATAATTTATTTGGCAGAGTGTGATGCCTTAGTTTTTTATGGTCTGGATTCAGGATGTGACACTTTATGGTGCAGCCTGATGACAGAGGAACAAACAAGCTGTAGGAATATGGATCTGGAAGGCTAGAATCTTAAACCCAGTGAGCAGTTTAATGTAGAGATCACTATTGCTGCTGTTGCTGCTGCTATCATTCTCGTTGAGGCTTATTCTTCAGCAGACTTGAAGCAGCTTGATTTAAGAAGGTCTTTGCTGAGTTGACAATTAATGAAAACTAATCTGGGTAAGAGTTTCTTAATAGTATGTAAGGCTAAAGATGCTGAATTTGTCTTGTCTCATTAATTCGTTAAGTGCCTAAAATTTGGAAATTTAAGGATTAACTGGGTTTTGATTTATTTTCAGCTTGAACCAGAAGCCAACCAAATTGCTGTGCATGAATTTAAATTGGTAATAGTCTTATTAGTAGTCGATTGGACTAAACATTTAGAACTCCAAGTCAGTTTTTAAACCTGATTTCATTTTAAAATTAATAGTTCGTATAATTTGAGAAACTTTAATAGATTATTTTTCTTTCTTTGATCAAGCAATATACAGGAAATCCTTCTTTATAGTAGTATCATTATTTATCATTATTTATCATTATCCAAAAAGTTGAGCTTGATTGAGTCTGAAAAAATGATTATAGAAAAACAACAGTCTTCTCAGCAGTTTCACCATTTCTCCTCCCCTCTCCCTAAAGTGGATAATTTATCTTAGCTATAGAAATATGCAGTATATTTCATATCTTGGATAGTAATAAATTAATAGTGAGACTCTGTCACTACTAATTGGCTGTTGGATCATGCTATTTGCTCTTAAAGCAGGATGCTAATATTTGGCCATTCATGTTCCTAATAATAATAATAAAACCCTTAGGGATGCTGTCAGAAGGGGTGGAACAAAAGAGAGAAGGAGAATTGGAAACTCTATGCATCCCTTTTGGAGTATTCAGTACAAGCCCAAGTGGTGCTGGTTACACTTAATCTACATTGAAATGTTTTTGCCATTATTAAAGAGAGAGATGAAATTAGTGAGTCCTACTCTAGAAGTATTGTTTTTTTCATGTTGGGGGTGAACAAGAAGAAGCAGATTTTTAGAATTGGATTCCTCTGGATATTCTGGGTCCTGAAGTTATATCCTCAGGCCCATCAAAGCTGGGGTAGCAGGCTTTACCTTTTTAAAATAGAACCTGAGATCCTATTTGAATAACTTGAACAAGGTGCAAGGAGCAAGCACCTCAAAGAGTCCCTACAGCTTTTAAAATGGAGGATATAGTCCTTCCATGAAAAAAACAACACTTTTGGATATTTCAAACATTGTTCCTTTCACTAGTACCATTTGGAACAGAGTGGTGTTGGTGATCAATTTGTTTTTAGAAAAGTGGGAGTTGAAAATTCCAGTTCTAATAGTACATCCAAATTTATCTTCTGTCCACCCATACAGCTGTTCACTTCTACAGAATGCATTTCAAGAGAGATAAACGTGAGCTACTAAATCTAGGCCAAGAAAAGAAAAGAGAAGAAAAGAAAAGAAAAACGTACAAATTTGGGATGCTTGCCACCTGGCTTGAAATTAGTATGTGTGAAAAGGATCTAGGGTTCTGGAAAGTTGTCTGCATGGGCCAAACGGCCCGGCTTCCCCTGAGCTTCTCATTGTCTACTTTAGATGACACAGGCCATAACACCCAAGGCAGGATTGGGCCTGATCCATAGCATCCAGTCTGACCCCGAGGTAAAGAGCTTTTACCCTGGGGTAAAATAGCCCTGATTTTACATAGAATTTCTAAGACACTCTACGGCAAAACTGGGCTGTTCAAATAGTCACCCTCTGTGTCCTTTTCTTTTCTGGCAGACAGTACATCTAAGAAGCTTTCCATTGTCATGTGTAATGTGGAAATGGGGTACCTAGCCTCGTGGGTGCAGCCAGGAGTCCCGCTTCCATGTCAGGTGGGCTTCTCAGATGAATCACCTGCCAGAAAGGTAAAGAGTGACCCCGGGTTCTGGATCAGTGTTGGGCTGGGTATGTGAATGACTGCCCATCCTCATGCTGCCCCAGGTACTAACCAGGGTGAGCACTGAGGGTAGGATAGCTTGGTTTCAGCCTGTGCTATCCTGGTCCATCTGTTCAGGCCCTTAGACTACAAGTTAAACATGACTCAACAGGCAAAAATATCCAATGTAGTTTTGGGATATGTCAACAGAAGTATAGTGTCCAGAAAGAGAGAAATAGTAGTCCTACTCTAATTTTTCTTTGACCAAGTTTCATCTAGAATATCACATCCAGTTCTGGGTATAACAATTCAAGAAGGATACCAACAAGCTTCAGGGCATCCAGAGAAGATCGACCAAGATGATCCAAGGTCTAGAGTAGAAACCAAGAGTTATGAGAAATGACTTCAGGGAGCTACACATGTTTAGCCTGCAAAAGACTGAGAGGTAACATGATAGCCATATTTAAATAGGATGTCATGTAGAAGATGGACCCAGCTCATCTTCTGCTGCTTCAGAAACTAGAGTACAAACCAGTGGATTCAAATTAAAAGAGATTCCACCTAAACATGAGAAAGCAATTTTACTATGAGTGCTGTTCAACAATGGAATATACTGTGTTGGAAAGTGTGGTGGACTCTCTATCTTTGGAGGTCTTTATACAGAAGCTGGATATCTTTCATGAGTGCTTTAGTTGTATATTCCTGTCAGACAGGGGGTGGACTCGATCGCCCTTGTGACCACTTCCATCTCTATGATTCTGTGATTCAGTGAGGGTCAAAACACACTGCAGAAATAATCCAGCTTGAGACCACTTTAACTGCCCTGGCTCAGTGTTAGGGAATCCTGATTGTAGTTTATTGTGGCACCAGAACTCTCTGACAGAGGAGGCTAAATGTCTCACAAAACTACAGTTGCCAGAATTCCCAGGCACTGAGCCATGGCATTTAAGGGAGTCTCAAACTGGATTATTTTTGTAAGTGTGTTTTGGATCTGAGTCTCTATGTCAGTTCTCTTAATGATTCACCAAGGGGGGGGGACCTCAGTTCTGCCACCAAAGGTCAGCTTGAACAAAACTTAGACAGCATCCCTAGAAATAACTAATAGTGTAGAGACAATCACTAATTCCTTTTATCTCAAATCTGAGGTGCAAAATATAAGTTTATAGAGTTGAATTTATTTTGAATATGTAGCCTAGCAAATGCAGAACAAATGCAAATGGAGACCTTGGTCAAATGAGTAACATTTCTTTCATGAATATTTTGTTCCCTTGCAAGAAATATAATTACTCTCTGAAGTTCCTTTTATCACCCGGACCCCTGTACATTTTATTCTATTTCACATTTTGCAAGACTAGTCCACTACAGTTCGGAAGCTTGTGAAATCTAAATTGCTGTAGTCCAATAAAAGTTGCCCCCCATTTTCTGCATCACGACTTTTCTCCATGACCATTTTTTGAAAACACATTTAGTGGTTTTTAATGCTTTCAGGGAACTGGAAAGCCATCTTATTCTTCATGGTAGATAGTAAGCTAGAAGATAATAACAATTTCACAAGGTTGAAGTCCAAGGTTGAAGAACAAAATGGATACATTAACCTATTCATAGGTATGTAGTAAAGTCCTGGAAAGAATCTTTACTCAACAGAACAGAGGTATGTATGATCCATATCCAACCAATTAAAGGTCCACTTCTTTCCAATTTTCTTCAAAGGGAGAGTTAATGTATGGCAGCACTGTGAAGCTTCATGGGCTCTGAAGGATGCCTTAGTCAGCTGGATATGATCTGTGAGTTGTACAGTGTATGTTCTGTGTATGTTTATGCAGATGTAAGAGCCCCAGAATTTACATCCAAATGAAAGAATACATAGGGTGTCTTTTTCCTTACAACCTGGAATACTCTGAACTGTGTACCATGTTTTTTTACTGAACCCCTGCAAGCTTTTGGTGATATAGTTATAAGTGAAAGAACAATTGAGCTGCTTCTGTGTTTTACATTGTTTTTGTAACTAAAACAACCTAATTTCTCAACAAGCTCTTTCAGGCTGCATCCACACTCCAGACATAATCCAGTTTGACACTACTTTAACTGCCATGGCTTAATGCTAGGGGATTCTGGGAATTGTAATTTGTTGTGGCACCAGAGTTCCCTGACGCGGCAGGCTAAATATCTCACAAAAATTATAGTTCCCACAATTCCATAGCATTGAGCCAGGGCAGTTAAAGTTGTGTCAAACTGGATTATTTCTGCTGTGTGGATGCAGCTTCAGTCGCCTTACTAAGTACTTTGGTACATATCATGGATAAACCACCTGTAAGGTGGTTTGATAATTTATAGGACTCCTTTTTTAATGTTTCCTCCTGAAGACAATTATGTTTTAATTTATGAAATTATAGGGAGAGATTACATCTTTGTGGTCTGGGGAGATTACATCTCAAGGAGAGATTATATCTCAAGGTACTAGGATGAGAACTATTGAACCTTAGGTGTTAGCATCTGTGGATTTTCTGTATAGGGAAGTATTGAAATGACCCCTGCCCTTTTTTACTGTCAAATCCATGAAATGAATCTCTGATGTTCTGAACTGAACATCACCATTGGGTTTTTTGCAAAATAGGATATTCACCAAGTTTTTTTAAAAAAAGAATAAAAGATAGACCAACAGTAAGCATGTACTTTTCTTCCTTTGAATGTGGCCCCAAATGATCAAACCATGGCCATAATGCCCAGTGATCCTATTCTGTGACTAAGTGCAGTGTTTAAATATTTTTAAGGGTATCCCCAATGAACACCATATTACAGTAGTCTAAATAGGAGGCTCTTATGGCATGGGTAGTTATGATCAACCTATTTCCAAGTTTTGCTTCGAAATATTCCAAGCAGTGGATGACTTTTCTAGCTTAGTGTTCACAGCACTAAGTATGAAAAGAGTATTCAATTTCTTCTTATCTATTCCAAGTCTATGAAAGTTTTAGGTATTAGCAATGTTTTATGTATGCATTATGTTCGTAGAGCATCCAGTTAAACAGCTGTTTATAATCCTATTTTGCATTAATTTATTGGATCCTTTCTTCAACTTGATTAAACTACGAACTACTATTATTACTGGTGACAAAAATATCCTTAAGTCAGCTATGGAGAGGGGAAAAGCCTGATGTATTTTAATTTCTTTGCACATTCTTTTGTTCTTAGGATTCTGTGGAAAGTGAATTTCCTTGATCACTTTGGTCAACATTGTGGGTGAAGGGAAGGTGATGGAAGAGTCAAATATCATGCTTGTATTGCAAAGCCAATGGTATAAATATTCAAAGCAATACAAATATTTTATTATCTGGAAGACTGGCTATTGGATCCTGAGAGGCCCTGTTCTCTGGTTATAACTAAAGTCTGTTAGATAGGTAGGTACTAGTGACAGAGCCTTTTCAGAAGTGCCCCCACATCATTAATATTCTTTTCCTAGAGATCTATGTATAACTTTTTCAGTGTGTGCCCTTGAGCACACCTTGAAAGTTTTCCTTTTTAACTCCATGTTTGATTGGTTATGAATACTGATTTACAGTAGCTGCTGGTAATTTTGGTAGATTTGATTACATTTGAACTGATTGTCTTTGGTTTTCATTGCCCTTAAAGGCAAAAACGTACATTTATTGAAGGAATAAATAAATAAGTGTGAGAACATTGGTCTATTGGGTCTCTCCCATTTGCAACAATTATCTTTTGCAGGAAGAAATACTCCTGCTGGGAGTCAGTTCAGCCAGAAAATCAGTATCGAGAGTATCAGTATTTAGACACAGTTTTGTTGTCAGAGCAGTTCTTTCATTATATATTTGTTGTTGTGTGCCATCAAGTCATTTCTGAACTATGGCAACCCTAAAGCACCCTGTCATGGGGGTTTCATGGGAAGTTTTTTCACAGGGGGTTTGTTGTTGCCATCATCTGAGGCTGAGAAAGTATGACTTGCTCAAGTCACCCAGTGGTTTTACATGGCTGAGCCAGGGTTCGAGTCCTCATCTCCAGAGTCATAGTCCAACACTCACATCACCACATCATGCTGGCTCTCATTGCTATATATCTATTATTATTATTATTATTAGTATATTATTATTATTATTATTATTATTACTGTTTGTAGTTTTTAATGGGTTCTTTAAAAGATGACATTAAAGTTACACTAATTCCTCTTGTCAACAAAATTAGCAAAATATGGAAGGGGTTATTCCATTCTTCAGGCCATGTATTTACTCATAAAAATATTCCAGAGGGACAGATCTATGGGGGGGAACCCTTGAGTTTCAGGAGGAGGAAAGTCTTATATTGTATGAGTGGAAGTTCACTTGCATGGTACTGGATTTGCCAACATGAGACATATACCAGCAACAGACCTCTAACAGAGGCCATGATTGCTTGCTGCTTGCTGCTTAGTCTGTTATGAAAAACAAAACTGTTAAGGAACATGAAATGAATACAACTATTTTTTTGGCCCTAGTTTTTGCTTTTCATCCTAGCATGGTAGCTATCATCATTGAGGGACTGTTTTTATAGGAAGGAATATTCTATGCAGTGCTGTTTACAACCTGAGTAAGAATTAAGCCACGCTGACACAGAGAAACATATCCCAAACAACTTTGCAGTAACGTTTACAATATTTAGAATACACTGAAACATAATAAAACGATTGATAAAAGTAAATTGTTCAGATAAGATTTTTGTATAATTATATGAAATATTATTAGACAATTATTTTACTGATACAGCATGCCTGCCCCATTTGCAACTTTAAGCTTATGTGGACGGCAAGCCCCAGATGTTACAATGGCACACATAGAAGTGCGCAGCCATTAAAACAAGCGGGACTTGACATTGTATAATGATTCTGACTTTTCATGTTTTGCATGTTTTGTCTCATTATACGTAATTGTCTCTTTTACTCAATATAGTATCCATCATAAAACAAAAAATAGCCTCATAGCACAACTGCCAAAATTAAGTGAATGTGTCATATTAACAAATGCAAGAATTAAAACTGAAATTTGAGGCAAAGAGGAATCTTTTTATTGAATATCATTGGAAAAGATCTAATATTAATATTCATTGTGTTTCTATAATGTATGACTTTAATAAACATTATAATGAAGATGATCTTTCATCTTCTCTCAGCTTCTGATATGCTTGGTGCTCTCATGGAATATTGAATCATTAGATGTAAGAAAAGTAACATTTTTAATAGATGATTTTCAACTTGAAATTTAAAAATGTAAATCGTTAAATTTCTGTTGTATTTTATAATTATTTATGATAGATATAAATGTACATTTATTCATTAACATAATCATGTTGTTATGTAAAAGTTATAAACAACAAAGAGATTTTTTATTTTGTAAAAATCAGTGTTCTGTTAGTATGGTCTCTGTTGTTACTTTCAGATAATTAGTCCTGTTTTATTCACCAGGAATAGTTGTTACTCACTTGCTTATAAAGTGTGTTGAATCACAATGAGGATGAGACTTTGGAACAGGAGAGTTTCTACTACAAAAGAGCATTCTCTGTGTTAATAGGAACACTGGTGTGTTTCTCAGTTGTGTGAAGAACAGCCACATGTTCTCCTGTTCACAGTAGTCATTCTTCACCGAGGAAAGCAATAGAACAGTAGACGGTGGGGTTAGTGCTAGTGTGGTTCTCTCTTTGTATATTGATTCAAACACATGTTGTAAATGAGCAGATAGGGCTTTAGGCTGTTGCACCAACACATCAAAGAACACTGTGTGACTGCCTTCTAGAATGTGAAGCTGGTCCCTTCAGTTTCACATTGATTTGGTCTTTACATTGCTGTATGACTTGTTATTTTTTCCGTTTTACAGACATAGGACTGAGGTAGATGGGTTTTCCAAGATAAATACATGGGTTTTCCAGGATCTCATCCCACTGACAGGGATTCAGTTGGTGTTTGAACCCAGATCAGAGTGTTCAGTCCAGCTGTTGGACAAGATATTTTGATGATAGTCATCAAGCTGAGTAGTTTTCCTTCAGCATGTAAAGCTTTTATTGATTCTTCCTTCCCCAGGGGCTCTTTCCAAAAGCTTAGGACTCACCCAAAGTGATTTATTAAGAACCAGCATGATTTGGTCAGAAAGATTTATTGAGAGATAATCTGATAGCAAATGACATCTATTTCAAGTAGTACAAGAATGGGTTTGTCGAGCTGCTGTGTTTGGCCCTGGGCCTTTAAGCATTTTATAAACTCTCAAGATAGTTATCTCTTGCTCCCTCATTTATTATAAATGTGGGTATTTGTTCCACACTTTGATTTCTGGTTTGGAATTTAGAATATACAAAGCAATGGGGGTTTGGGTTTTTCTTTCCTTGTAAAAATATTTCCAGGCTGTTCAAACAGAGATAAGCTTCTTCTAAATTTTGATAAAATGTAATAGGTTAATTAGAAATACTTAAAAACCAACAATGGCATGTAGAAATGACTCTATACTGCCTTCATGCTATGTTAAGTCTTACAACTGACTTGTTGCAATGTGCCTTGTTTCCGCAGAAGTAAATCAGGACTAAGGTGGAAATCAGTCTAAAGACTATTCTGTTTGAACTGGGTGCTTAATGGGGTGTAGTTTCTCAGAATCCAGATTATCTTTGGTTACTTTGCATTCTGCTACAATTTTGAAGAAAATCTTTGTTTCTGTGTAGGAAAAGTGGTCATGCTATGTGGAGAAAGCTTAAGTGAACTTGTTAAGACAGGGACTTCAAACAGATTCCCTTTCCCCTACAAGCTACTTACAGTTAGGAAACCTTGCTACA
The DNA here is from genome assembly GCF_019175285.1 of Sceloporus undulatus. Classification (NCBI taxonomy): domain Eukaryota; kingdom Metazoa; phylum Chordata; class Lepidosauria; order Squamata; family Phrynosomatidae; genus Sceloporus; species Sceloporus undulatus. Next base: position 141,082,502 of record NC_056524.1, on the reverse strand, counting down.
TAGTATGACACCCACATAAATGACACTCACATCCTAAAAAGAGCAGTTTCCTTCTGGTTTGCCTTATACCAATCTGGCTGGTTGTTGCTATCTAGTATGGAAACCATTGCTTTACAGGTGTTATTGGACTCCAATTGCCATTACTCTCACCAAAATAGCCAGTGATAGGAATGACAGGAGCCATTCCTCTCCCAAATAGGATGCAATATAAATACTGATCAGACTGATAATCAAATAGGACCATTATGGTTGGAATACTGTTTAGGACCCCCACAGTATTCCAGCCATAATGGTCCTGTTTGATGATTAGTGTGATCAGTATTTATTCTGCATCTTATTTTGGAGGGGAATACCTCTGGCCTTTCATATGGTGATGCATTATAACTCCCATCATTTCTGATCATTGGATATTTTGGTGACAGTAATGGCAGTTGGATTGTTGCATAAGCTATTGCAATCTCACAAACGTTGTACAAGGCCTAGTACAGCCAGACTTTCTGAAAGTGTATGTGCACACACAACACAGTTTTGACTTGGTAGACAGGGATTTAATTGTTGCACAGAGAGATCCTGCATAACTAGTTGGTGTATATTTATCATAAAAGGGTACAAGATCCTAGCCTATTTGCAGAGGGTTTTCAGTGTTTGTGGTATGGCCAAAGGTTAAAAATCCATGCTGCCATGAATTTACTAGGTGAATTAGACAACCTACTGGCTCACAGCCTTTATATAGCCTATACAATTATGTGAATAATTATATTATTTTCCTAGGTTCAGCCTAAGAAATTTCCCCCCTGAAATTGAACAACAGATATACCCCCCAGCCAAAGTAAAAGGGCTGATACCAGGCCTGGCCAAATTATCTGGTGCTAGAGGCAGAAAATCCTACAAACGCATCTTTGAGAGTAACAGACAGAATAATAAATTATGTAATTGACAATTTGTTACTCTTTGACATCCCCAAACTGCTTCTCTATGCCCAATGGCAGGTTGGCTCTAAATTGCATTTGTAAGTTGTTGTGATGACCATACCAAGGTCAAGGTGACCAAATGTCTTAACCACAAAGGAGGACAAGGCATCGCAGAATGTAGGGCATTCAAGAAAAATGTAGGGCATGGCAAAATAAAAGCCAAAAACATTCATAGAAATATAAATTCACACTTCGTAGTCCTACTCAAAATGGAGGATATTTTGGAATTCCTCCTGGACAGAAGGCTAAAATGTAGGACATGTCTGGTGAAAGGAGAACATTTGGTCACGCTGTCCAAGGCAATATAATTTGAAATGCTCTGAATATTTGGAAGCAGTATATAAATCATGATGGTTATAAGGGATGTGTGTCCTGCTTATTCACTGGCATGCAGAGGGAAGCTAGCAAACTAAGAGTTGCCAAAAACAAATAAATACAAAATTATTAAAGATAAAAATCTGATATTATTGAAAAATTGCCTTTGTGCTTAAATTTTTGGTGCTCGCCACCTTGTTAAGAAGTGGTAATGTGCCGTCCTGTATGATTTATGCAGTGTTGGTATGTTCCTATTGCATTTCGAATCAGACAGGAATTAGAAATAATGTATTACAGCACTAAATGAGAAAACAGTGTGATGATACAAGAAGTTACGATGTAGAACTAAAAAGATAGCTCTGGGGGGGATTCTTTGTATGTAAACGCAGATGTGGCATTATTCAAGAGAAACATATAGGCCCAATTTTATTATTATCTAATATGGACATGTATGTTTGGAATAAAACTGAGGTCTTACCAGGGTCTAGTTCTGGAAGGTAATGTTCATATACCTGGTTGGGCAAGGTTCCATGGAGATCTTGCTTAAGAGATAGATGGAGGTCATGGTGGTGTGATGATACCCAGTCTGAAAGTCTGTTTGTATGAGCCAGGATATTTATAGAGGCACAAATGACCTATCATATAGCAGAGAAGTGAGCCAATTCTGGTATGAAGGAGGACAGTGAAAATAGGAAGTAATATCTGTATGATGCAGTAAAATATTAAAATTTCAGCATTATTTGTGAGTGTGTGTGGAATCATTGTGCGTACACTTCAGGTAGCAAAATGTTTTGAGCTAGCATTGTGGGAGAGACTGGATACAGTTTAGATTTGCTCTCTAATATTTGATTGATCTCATTCTAATACTCAAGTGTCAGGGCTGTTATTTATGAAGCTATGAAAGCCAGAAGAATACAGATTCATCTGGTGTATATGCTGGCACTTGAAAAAGCCAAGCCACAATAATCTAACTTCAGTGGAAACTTATTTTATAACAGTTGTTTTCAAGGAAACAAAAGTAACATCCAGTAGTTTAAGAACACCGGAAGCACCTTCTATTCACCAATAGGTTGTCAGAGTCCAGTAGCTGCAACATGACCATACTAGTGGTCTTTCAGCCTTTTTCAACTCTGGGCACATTTAGACAGTTGTAGGCACCAACACAACATGACTGCTGTGGAAGAACTATCTAGTCACAACATGGCTGCCGTAGGATACAGTGGAAAGGGGAAGCTAAGCATAGCCAGACAACCATATTACACTTTGGGAAAGCTGATTTCCGTAAACTTAGTGAAATACTGGGTGTGATATTGTGGTCAGAAATAGTAAAAGAGAAGGGAGTTCAGGATGGATCTGAGGCCTGTTACAGACTGCCAAAATAAAGCTGCTTCGGGTCTCTTTGGAGGTATGCTATTTAAATGATGCATGGGTCCTATGAGTCCGGAGGTCGCGCCAAAGCCACACTCCATTCCTAAGCACCGGAGTGAAGCTTTGGTGCAGCTTCTGGATTCTTAGGACCCATGCATCATTTAAACAGCATACCTCCAAAGAGACCCAAAGCAGCTTTATTTTGGCAGTCTGTAACAGGCCGGAGTTTCTCAAAAGGGAGATAGCGAAGACCCAATTTCAAACAGTTCCAATCAGGAGGAAAAATGTGAGGTGTCTCAAGAAACCAAGATGAATGACAAAAGAACTTTCAGGGATTTGTCTAAGAAATGGAAAAAAGGGAAAAATCACCAAAAAGGAACGCAGACAAATAACCAGTGCACAAGGACGTAGGGAGGGGGGGGGTTGGGGGGGTTTGGTTCCCCTCCCTTCAGGCCTGGGGACATTCAAGCTCCTTCCTCCCCCCCTCCTCCTCTCCATTAAAACCACGGAGGAGCTCCGAGAGGGAAAGGGGGAAAGACAAAGCAAGCTCTTTCCCTTTCGTTTCCATAGGAGTCATGGCAACGTGCTGTGGGATTATGGGTGTTGTAGTTCAGTGACCTCCCCCATCTCTCTATCTCTGGCTGAGCTTTCTAAATGCCCCTCACCAAACTGCAAAGCCCAGAATTCTATAGCATGGGGGAATCTACACTGTTGATATAATACCCTTTGACACCACTTTAAGTGTTGTAGGTCAATTCTGTGGAATCCTGGGATTTGTATTTTTACAAGCATTTTTTTCCTTTCTAAAAGAGTACTGGTGCCTCACAAAACTACAAATCCCAGGGGTTTGGGTTTGTTTTTTTTAGTAGCCCTGAAAGTTAAAAGTGGTGTCAAACTGCATTATTTCTACAGTGTAGTAGCTCACAGTGTTGCCACTGCTAAAGTTAAAACAGAATATAGTTCCATTACAGTGCATTGTGATCTGGGTGGTTGTTGTTGTTGTGTGCCTTCAAGCCTTTTCCAACTTATGGCAACCCTAAAATGAACCTATCCTGGGGTTTTCTTGGCAAGATTTGCTCAGAAGAGCTGTGCTGAGAGGCTGAGGCTGAGAGAGTGTGACTTACTCCCCAAGGTCACACACTGGGTTTCATGGCTGAGCTGGAAATCAAAACCTGGTCTCCAGACTTCAGAGTCATAGTCCAACACTCAAACCACTACAACAAATTTTACCTTGTGGGTCTTACATGACAAATTCCAAAACCCATACATTTGCAGTAACTTTATTAAGCCAACCTGCAGCAATAATCTACTTTGAGACTGCTTTGAGACTGCCCTGGCTGGCTCAGTGCTAGGGAATTCTGGGAACTGTATGGTACAAACACACACTGCAGCCAGGAATTCCACTGGAGGACACACATCTTTCCCCTCTTCATCCCTTGGCCTGTTGGACTGTCTTGTTTATGTTTTAATGATATCCAGTGCATTATTGCTGACCTGCCATGTTTGTTGCATAACCACATCGTATGTTTTTCTGAGCGATGTGATATTAAAATAGTTTAACAGTTTTTATATTGAGTGTTCAAGATGGATGTGTTTGTGATCAGAAAGAAAATAAGTTCTGACAGCAAACTAAAAGAGGTAAGCACATTAAATGTATCACAACTTCATTATAGGAAAAGAAGTGAAAGTTATCAAATTGGCATATAGAAATAAAATTATTTGTAGTGGAAGAATTATATTTTAATCTTTTGAAGTCTTTTATTACTGTACTCACAATTACAATAAAAGTGTAAATCTATAGTGTAATAAAATATACTGGTTTGTCAACTGGTCAATGAGAGGCTAAGTTAGTTTTACGTTTTAATATATAGTCCGTCCTTGCCTTATGTGGGGGATCCATTCCGGATCCCGCCGCGTAAGGCGAATTCTGCCTATGCTCGAGTCCCATTGGAAACAATGGGTCTCATGCGCGGCGGCGCGGGAGCGCGCAGGGCGCAACAGGCATGCACACCCATTCAGTTGAATGGGACGCGCCGCCCCTTCCGTCTCACGCATGCCCCACGGCTTGAGCGCATATACTCAAGGCTGCGTATGGCACGCCCGCGTATGGCGCGGGCACGCTGTATAATAATAACTTTGACATAAGCATTACATTGTTCAGGGACATAGCTGGACCCCCCTTCCATTAGAAAAATGAATGATGTGTGCTGCTGCCCTGCCACACCCAAGCCCCATTATAATGGTGGCACTTAGTCTGGACCCCCCCCCCTTCCTAAAATCCTGGCTACGTCCCTGCAGTGCATGTAAAAGAAAGTCAGAAAAGCTGAAGTGAAGAATAAATTCTGGTTTGCTAGAGAGGTTAAGAACAATAAAAAGGGCTTTTTTGGTTATGTTCGTAACAAAAGGGAGAAGAAAGAAATGCTAGGGCCATTGCATGGAATAGATGGTGAAATGATAACAGGGGACAGAAAAGGCAGAACTACTGAACGCTTTTTTGTTTCAGTCTTCTCTCACAAAAGGAGAAGGGTGCTCAACCTGAGGAAAATGGAGCAGAGGACAGAATAGGGGAAATTCAGCACAGAATAAGTAAAGAAGTAATGCAGGAATGCGATTTGTTTAGTTACTTAAAATGATAGTTTTCAAAGCAGATCATTGTACTTATGAAGAATAGCACCACTGATTCTCTGGGGCACATTTTGTTATTGGCTCTCTCAAATGTGCTCTTTTTTGTTGTTTTAAAAGTGTCTTCCCCAAACCTGGATCCCCCCCCCCCCCAAATCATGCCCATAATGCAATTAATAGCTGGGAATGGTGGATGTCCAAGACATCCAGAATTTATCATACTGGGAAAGACATGTGAAGCATGTGATATCATCTTACAACCTGTTCAGTTAAGTTTTGTTACTGACTTTCACCTCTATTTCTTTCTTTGTACTTTCTCCCACCTTCACTAACATATACACTGTCCATTTACCTTTCAAATGTTTTGTTTGTTAAAGGTTAATGAGAAGTAATGTTAAAGCTTAGTAAGGAATGATATGATGTAATAAGTGGCTGTCCACAAAAATCAGTTAGTAAATTAAGGATAAAAAACCTACAATCAGAAATGTTAAAGCAATTCTGAACAAATGCAGAATATTGTCCCAAACAATTGAATTGCTCTCTCTTCTTTCCTCTCTATTTCTAATCAAGAAGTGGTAGGTAACATGTTTTGTATTGTATTGTATTTGTACTGAGAAATTCCAAGTTGTGTTCCCTCTCAGAAATATTATTGTATTTATGTGTGTATAGGCAAGTGGAACCCCTGTTTTCACACCAAAAGGGCCCAAAATTCAGAAATGGTCTTGGTTGGTTGAGGGCGTTGAGCAGACAAACCACTTCCTACCTTTCTCTCTACATTCTTTTTCTCCCTAATTCCCTTTTCTCTGAGGTCTCCCTGTCTCACTGAATCTGGCAAAGGCAGAGCCACCCCAGTCGGTCATCATCATCATCATCATCATCATCATCATCATCATCATCATCATCATCATCATCATCATCATCATCTATATTCCACTTTCCCCCTCAAGTTTGGGACTCAAGGTGGCTTACACATTTTAAAAAAAGATTTTAAAAACATACAAACATACAAAAAAGCCACATTGAAACTGAATGAACTAAAAACCATATTTAAAAGATACACTCTAAAAACTTTAAAAACAATACAATTTAAAACAATATAAGCACTTACAGCCTCTTTTCAGTTCTAAAGCCCTATTTGAAGAAAAAAGTTTTGGTCTCCAGACAGGACAGCATGGAGGGGGCCCTTGTAGCATCACTCATAGCATGCCTGTCAAAACAAAACAAAAGTATTTACTCATCTGCAAAAAGAAAGTAGGAAAGGTGCCACTCTAACTTCTCTGGAAAGGGAATTTCAGAGTTTGGGAGCAGTCACTGAGAAGGCCCTCTCTTGTGTCCCCATCAGCCGAACCTGTGTAGGAGGTGGGACTGTGAGAAGGGCCTCTTCTATAGATCTCTGGGTTCAAATAGGCTTATATTGGAAGATGCAGACTGTCAGATAGCGTGGACCTAAGCTACATAGGGTTTAACCCTGGGTTGTACACCTGTCCAAAAAGGACACTCAAACACCCATGTATGGTTTGGGGAATTAAAGTTAGCCCAAAGGTAGCAGTGTACTCGTACAGTGGCCACGTTACTTAGACTTGCAACCAAATCCCTATGTATACCAAGTCTAGAGACACTAAGAATTCCAGAATTAGGTTTTCAAACAAGTACTGTAATGAGTTTTATTTTTAAAAGGGAAATCAGCAAACATACACAACACACACAATCACACATGCTTACAAGGACTAAGACATTCAAAGGGGGAATACAATAAGGCTTACTAAGGAGATACTGCACCTGAATGGATCCAATTACTGAGATCCTGGATGGGATGGAGGACTTTGCAGCTTTCATGGCATGGTGGGGGGGGGGGGACTGGGGAAGTTGCAGAGGAGCTAAGCCAAGCAAACTGACAGCATTCTGCCTGCTGCTGAACTAAGCCAAAGAAACAAAGGAAAAGCACCAGTATTTATAGGGCATTTCAACCCTGGGGCAAAATTCAAGGTATAGAAAATGGACAAATGGTTGTGCCTTCTTTGAAATCACTTTGAAGTCAGTTTTTCGAGGAGGTAATACTGGGGTGTGAATGTGAGTGATGGATGCACATTTCTGAAGCAAGAAGGATTAGCGTGCAGGACTACCAGAGTTGTTGACTCCTTGGCGTCAGCTCGTTGTTGACATTTCTCACCTCCTCTAGAGTGTCCGAAAAAACAGAGCCCAGGCAACTTCTAGTGCTAGCCTATGTGTGCTGGAAGAATCAATGTAATGGTGTCCACCTCAGGGTCATCAAAGGGCCATTTAACTGACATTTTATTGCAATTCTGATATCAAAAGAGGAGGGGTCTGATTGAGCTAATAAGGGCTTTATAGCAGCATGCTAACAACTTAAAACAAAGTAACTTGTTAAAGTGTAGGATTAACTTCAATACTGACCAGGAAATCTTGTGAATTAAGGCGTGTTACAGATGGGCCCATGAGGCGCCATCATCGCGTCGTCATTACACGCAAGGGGCGGTGCTTCCTGACGTGCCTTGTCCCTCGCGTGTAATGACTATGTCAAAATGGCGGCAGCTGTTCCACACGGCCGCTGCCATTTTGACGTAGCGGACGGTCTGCGTCCGCACATCGCGTGGCGGAAGTGATGCCGCGAGTGCGTTACTAGCACCTCACGGCGTCTCTACCGGGGCCGAGGAAGGAGCGCGATTTTCGTGCTCCTTCTTTGCTGCGTCTGGAAACCGCGCGGTTTGGATGCTGCGGTTCCCGTACGCAGCAACCAGCAGTGGCACGAGACTGCCCCTTCTGGGCCGTCTGTAACGCGCCCATGACACCTTGTGGGAAAATCTAGCATACAGTTGGCCCTCCTTATAGGCGGGCTTGCCTTCTACGGCTTTAAGCTCACATGGAAGGCAAGCCCAGGCAGAAATAATGGGGTGCGTACTCACGCCGTGTGCCCCATGCGCCACCATGAGCATGTGCGTGGCTTCAGCATATGCTCTTTTCCCCATACGTGGGGGGAGGAGGTCCGGAATGGAATCCCCACATATGGGGAGGGTATCTTGTATTAATAATTCAGCAAACCAATTAACTAGTTATTTCTAAACTCTGGGTTCTCAGAACTTTATTGAAATGAAAATATGAATAGAAATTATCATATTTTCATACTTATCAGACAACATTAATTAAATCTAAATTATTTAGATGTCTACTTTCTGAGCAGATGCCAATCATACACAGTGGAAAACAGTGTAATAGACATGATTTTAGAAAAAACACTTGTGCAAAACTGTGGGTATTTGAGGGTGAAAGATAGGATGATTAAAAGAAAAAGTGGGGATGTGGGTACTGATCAGTTCTCCTAGTCTACCAGGAACAACTTTTTCCAAATGGTAAGATATTGACAGACAGACAGACAGATGAACTAGTAAACTTGTCCCACTTTCGGATCAGCCCAAACTCCAGCCTGTTTCAGGCAAGCATGCAGATCTAGTAAAATTTAAAGTCAGCTCCTCTTGAGGCTGTGGGTCAGTCTCACCTTATTAATGTATTATTTATTTATTTAGAGTATTTATATCCTACTCTTCAGCGACAAAGGCTCTCATAGTTTACAGATTGTTAGTTTTACAGGTCCTTGCTCTAAGGCATATAATATAAAAAGGCACAACACAAAAGAAGAAGGGAGTGGGAGTGGAAAAGGGCTCATGTCCAGCAAATACTGTTGATTCTTCTTTCCCTCTAAGGCCAAAGTGGTAGCAGTTAAGATGAAGAGGGGCCTATCTTCCTCTGGGGCTAGGCATGGTGGAGCTGTGCCTGCCTCTCCCCCTTTCCCTCCAAGGCCAGGGTGATAGCAGCAAGGATGGATTAGATTACAACGGAGTATTGTAAAGTTTTAATTATCACACCTTTAAAAAAACGACAGAAAGTTTGTTTTGATTTGTAGTTGTTAATTTTTCTCTATGTAGTCACCAACTAGATTTACACATTTTCCCCAGCGTTTCTTGACCCTCCAAATACCGTTATTGTAGATGTCTGCAGATTGAACTTTAAACCATTCTTCCACTTTATGAATGATGTCATTTGTGTTGTCTAATTGGCGACACCACAATGGATTTTTCATTTTTGGAAACAAGAAAAAGTCACTTGGTGTGAGGTCGAGACAATAAGGTGGATGCTGCAAAATCCCTAGCCATATGCCCTTGCTTTGATAACTGCAACTTGAGATGAGTGAGCTGGTGCATTGTCAGCTAGGGGGTGAATGCCTCTGGAGAGCATACCGCATTCTTTTTCAGAGCATCCCACAACTTGTCCTGGAGATTGCTGTAGTATGTGCCAGTGATGGTTTGACTCTTTGCAAGGTAATCTGTGAGAATGACTTCATGACAGTCCCAAAAAACTGAGAGCATGACTTTCCCTGTTGACTTTTGTACCTTTGCCTTTTTTTGGAGGAGAGGGAATCAGCATGCTTCCACTCTATGCTCATGGTTTTGGTCTCTCAATCATACTGATAGATCCAAGATTCAGCCATGGTTACCAGATGACCAAAAACATCGTCTTCATCCTGTTCCAACAGCTTCAACATCTGTCTTGAAAGGTCATGCTGTGTTTGTTTCTGGAAAGGGGTTAGCAAACGTGGAACCCAGTGTGCAGACACTTTAGACATGTTTAGACAGTTCATCATGAATAATTTTTCACATACAACCATAACTGAGACCAGTTTAATTCATGATCATTTGGATGGTTGCTTGTCTGTCTTCCAGGATTAAACTCTCACTGTGACCGCATTGTCTATCAATGATCGTCTTCCATGTCTTGGATCGACTGTGAGGGACATGTGTCCAGTTTTGAAATTCCTTTTCCACCTCACAATAGTGTCATAAGATGGGCAATTGTTTCCATAAACTACCATAATCTCATCATGAATCTGTTGGGCATTATTACCCTTTAAATGCATGAATTTTTCATGCTGTGTTCCTCAATCTTCTCCATCATACTTACATTTTAGTCACAATCTGTAACAAAAATAAAGGATACAATGAGCTGAATTTCTCAACATCATGCACTTAGGGATCAATATGACACTGACAAAATTTCATCAATATACCATAATAACTTCCGGGTGATAATTATTACTTTACGATACCCCCTCGTATATTTACCTCCTGCTTTTCTCCCAAATAGAACTCAAAGCAGCTTACAATATAGATTACAAGAGAACATCTACAACAATATAGAGTATAAATTATACATTCAATTAAAACATTATTTTTTTCATCCATTATTTAATGCAAGGATAGGACACTTTTTATTGTATGGACCTTCCACGTGTAAATAGGCAAGTATTGAGGAGATAAGGAGTGTATTCACAAATGACCCTAAAAGTGACTTTTGCATTTTCCATGTCACTGAATTGAAAGGAATATCTGCATTGGCTGGAGTGTATGTTTGATTTGAAATGGCCCACTTCATTACATGCAAGGATCACAAACATATCTCAGAGACACAGTTATATGTCATCTATAAGGATGTCCTAAGTCACCAGAGGGAGTCAGCCAGGCTGCATGTTCCTGGATTGCAGTAACTATGGCAACATAAATGGAGAAGTTCAACAAACTGTAAAGATCACAAATGTGATGAAACCCAAGACTGGGAAGATGGCAATGCTAATGCTTCCTACTCCCTTGACAGCTTGTGGATGGTGTCAGTTTCCACTTTAGAGAGTCCTTGTGGCAGCAAAAACAGCAGCCAGAATGCTTTCTCTGTCTTTTTTCACTTTCCTGATATCTTTAGTGCTGTCCTTGCAGGCCAGCTTAATTTTTTCCTCTTGATCTTTAATTTTAACACCTACTTATCTCCATTATTGTGGTGGTAAAAGCTTTGATTGAGAGAGGTTGCATCTTTTTTTAAAAAGTTCAGCCAAGAACATGTCCTCTGAAATATACAGTCCAAATAAATGTTTTGCTGCTTTCTTCATCCTGATTCCATAAATCCACCCTGAATCCTGACACAGAAAGACCTTGTGAAATTTGGATGCACCTCTTAGCCAGAGATTTAGAGACAAGCCATAGAAACTACATGATATATTTGTCGCTGGTTACCACCACTCCATATTGGAGGTTTATGTGTGGGAACACTTCAGGAAAAAAATTGCACATACAAACTCATCTTTCAGTTGGAGAGATTACAAGAGGTATGACCAGGGGGAGTTTATGTCAGACGGTTTGCTCCTGTTGTAGGTGTAGCTGAAGAAGAAAATTGAGTGAGGAAGGGTGTAACAAGGAACTGCCAGAGCTTGGTAACTTAATTTTGAAAAGTAATTAGGTACCTGTCCAAGGATCTCAGAAGTAGTTCATTAGCACTATACCGTATATACTCGACTATAAGCCGACCCCATGTATGTCAAGAGCAGATTTTGGGCCAAAATTATGGATTTTGATGTGATCCATTGATAAGTCGGGGGTAAAACTTAGGGGGGTGTAATGATGGATGTAAATGACAAACCAAAAGAAAATAATGCCAACAAACTTACAGAATTTCAGCAGGCATAACTATTTGTGCTCATACTAAAGGCTGGATGGATGAGAGAGTAGAAGGGTGTACTTCCAGGGCAGATTAAACTCTTGTCTTTTCATATATATGATTTAAAGTACAGTACTTACATTGACCCATGGATAAGTCGACTAAGATTTTTTGGGTCACTTTTTAAACCTAAATTTCTAGACTTATACATGGGTATATACAGTAGTTACATTTCATCAATACATACATTATAGCTACTTGCAAAAATTGCCATTAGAACAATGCGTAGCAATTTATACAGTAAATACCAATAAGTTACTTAAACTGAGGTTAGTAGCTGGGATGGTTAGCTAGAGACACATCTTCTTGCTGCTTGAAGAGCTCTGCTGTCTCCTGACAGATTTCTGAGCAGAATGAGAACTATTTAATGATTTTCTTTAAAGTTCTACATAGGTTAGGACCTGGGACCTGAGGGAACGCCTTCTCCCACATCGCAGTGCATGTGCAACAATTGTGTTTGGATGCCCTTGTCTGAGTGTCTCACCCTCTAGGGCAAAGACAGTGTGGTAATTTACTTTTTTGGACTGCAGCTCCCTGAATCACCCACCCAACTTTCCCTGCCTTTGGAAAGCTCTTGCCACTCCAGGGAAGCTGTCCTTGGCTCATTCTGTACCAGATGAAGACCTTTATTTCCCCAAGCTTTTAAGCATCTATTGAGTTTCTAATGCTGCTATTTTTATCTGTTTTTTATTGATTCAGCATCATTTTTTATGAACCTGTTATTGCTGCTGCCTTTTCTTGGTTATTGCAAATGGCCCTGGAAATGTTTGTTTATTTCATAGCTTTTTCTAGCTCTTTTCAATAAATAAATGTCAACCCCCCTCCTCCCTTTCACTACTACTTTGAAGCCCACCTGGCTGCTTTTAAAATAAATTTGAAGTGTTGAGAGCTTCCATCACAGATTTGGTGCACAATGTGCTGTTTGGCCCAGAAAGGAGAAGAAAATTAACCTCATTGGAAGTATTCAAGAAATAGCTGGCAAACACACAGCCCCAAGATGTGATAACAAAGATATTTCAAACCTTAAATTATTCTAACCATGAGTGTGCTTCCTTGCATTTCTAAAATCCTGGTAGCTTACAAAAACTAATCTAGCAATGTGCCAAAGTAATTAAAGCAAAGTAAATAATCTCCAGTGTTCTTATTCCCCACAGAAATTGTTTAATATCTTATCTTTCCAAGTTAGTTTTCTGCTTATTCATAGTGTCTGCAGAAAGGTTCTTAAGTATGCAAGGAAGATAGCTTTATTCCCCATCAGGTTGAGAATGCCTCCAAACTGTTATGGGGTGGGTGGTTTGCTTTGGGAGTTGCCTCATCTCCAAAACACGTTGTTGCCAATAAATGGGATGTGCAAGGATTAAAGCACACAGTCCATTGGGGAGGTGATCTGATGCAAGCTTCATAGACTTGAATGGAAACTGAAGTGTGTTTTAGTTCAGTTTGCATTCATATGAGTGGCGTAGAACGTTCTAGTGGGCTGGGCACCATGATGGAGATATTTTCAATGTTAATGTTGGGTAGTCGACTCCTGTATGCACAAATATGTGTGCATGCATGCACACACACACACTCACAGAATCAGTAAACTTTGGTCCCGAAGTTGTGTGGTTACTGAAATCTGTCTCACCCTCTAAAATAATGATATTTGTTATTTTAAACATTGCTTTATTATTTTATCTTACTTAGTATTCTAACCTAAGAAAAGCTCCCCAGGCAATTAATAAGCTATATAGCAATAACATAGCATCATTTAAATGGCTATTGAGAGCTATTCATAAAACAGGATTTGTTATACAACTGTACAGCCAAGCATGATGTCACTGAACCTTCACAAACATGGTGCAGCAAAAATATTCAAAACACTCAAGTAAATGTTTTCAAAATGATACTAATTGTAATTGAAGAATCTCAAAATTAATAATATATTTAGGATTTTGACAGTACTTTCATTTACAAATCATTTGTTACCATCTGTACAACCATTTTGTAATGTAGGTCAGTATTATTGTTCCTATTATGCTGTTCATGGGGGCTTGCTCAGGGTTACCATACCATAAACATCCATAACATTTGAACAAAGGCTTTGAGATTTGAACAAAAGTATTTTTTTAATTTTGCTCTGCTACACAAGCTATGGGCCTGATAATATGGCTGTATTAATAACATGTATTGTCTACATCAACAAAGCCTGAAAATGTTGAAGATGTGACTATGAGTTGAAACTAATGTTTGAGGAAGGCAATACTCCCTGTCTTCAAAACAATAGCATCCCTTCAAGACGCCTTTTCGATTTCATGGTTATTGAGTGCCTTCAAGTCATTTCTGACATATGGTGAACTCAAGGCAAACCTATTATGGGGTTTTCTTGACAAGATTTGTTCAGAGAGGTTTGCCTTTGCCTCCCTTTAAGGCTGAGAGCATGTGACTTGCCCAAGACTACCTAGTGGGTTTCCATGACTGAGAAAGGATTCAAACCCTGATCTCCAGAGTCATAGTCCATTACTCTAGATATGATACCATGTTGGTCTGTTGGACTTCATACCCACCCAAATTACTTCACCAAAGGAAGGATGGTGTATATATGTGTGAGTAAAACAGAATCAGTTACAGTATATGGGGAGGCATGCAAAAGTGCATTATAGATGTTTGCCAAAGGGAGATCAGGTATAAGCGATTTCTCTCTCTGTTTCCCTGTCTCTCTCTGTGCCAGGTGTGTGTGTGTGTGTGTGAGAGAGAGAGAGAGAGAGAGAGAGGTAGCTTGAGATCTCAGTGTCAGTGTGGTGGCAAATTTATTCCAGATTAGAATGAAGCCTATCCCCCTAGCAGGTTCAACATTTTGGTTAGACATTTTAAAGCCTGGAGTAAGGCCTGATTCATTGACCACTAATATGGGAAGCACTGGCCACTACTTCTCTGTGGATGTTTGTGAAAGAGAGAGAGAGAGAATATGGCAAGAGGATGGGCCTCAAACCCAGTACTTAAAAAAATTACTTGCTTACTAAAAATATTTTCAAACTGTCCTTCATCTTCATGAATAACAGGGCTCTATGCAAAAGGCATGATTAAAATGAATAATACCAGAGGTAAACGCAATGGAAGGAAAACAGTGGGATAAAACACATTTTAAAGGTGCTAGAAACACAGAAAAACAACAGCGCAACATTGAAAATGCCTGGGCAAATTATAAATTTTAACTGATTTCTAAAAAGCGAGTAGTTATTTACCATTCTTTCTATGACATCTGAGTTGGAAATCTGTGATTTAATCTTGGAATGCCAATCTGGTCCCAGATCTTGGACTGTATTCTGAAGTTACTGAAGTTCTGAGGTTTTGAAGGAAACTCTGGATTAGAATGAATCCAGCTCAAGTTGCCATGTGGGGAAGGAAAGTTATATGAGCAGACAACATATTCTTCTTCTAATATATGATGATGACCCTCCAGATGTTGTTGAACTGAAGGTCCCACCAGCCCTGTACAGCACAGTCAAAGGTATGGAATGATGCAAGTTGCAGTCCAAAAATAGCTGGGAAGAGGCACATGTTACTCATACCTTTTCTAGTTCAAAATGAGAATGTCTGAGTGAGGCCTTTGCATGCTTGTGCCCAATGGACCTGTCAAACTGGAGAGCAGAGCAAAATAAGGGTTTATGCTAGTCTGAAGGTGGCAGTGCTATTTCTGAAAGAAGCTCCCCCACTAGCATGTCCAGTGAGACACAACTTTCCTCTCTTCATTGGAGCAGTCTTCTGAAAACCTATGATTCTGGTCCTGTGTGTTTTTGCTAAGGAAAGTGTTTTCCAAAGACCTTGGCTGAGCCTGAATGGAATAACAGATTCCCAAGGCAAGAACTTTTCACTTTCTTACAAGGCTGTTTCACTTGCAGTCAGTTGAGACATGCTGAATTTGCTGCTTGCAGACAGCAGTACTTCGTCATAGACAGAAGTGAGTGGGGATGAGAAGCCAGAAAATGAACCTGTGTTTTACTCCTGTCAGCTGTTCTGCCTGGTCAGCTGTAACGCAATACATAACAGGCTGCAGCAGGCACTTTCCTTATGGGGTTTCGGCTCTTTTGTCTGAGAAAACAGCAGATGGGGCAGTGGAAGGAGACAGGAAAGGAAAAACAGAAGGGATGATGCTGGAGGGAAAGTCTGGGATACAGTGGAATGGAGACATTAAACCTTCTCAAGAGGCTGTGTTTAAAACTATGGGGTATAGATCAGGAACAAGAGTTCACATTGACCCATTCTTTGGATGTGCATGTAAATAATGGAACAGAAGAGGCAGCTGAACTCAATTGAAACAAATGGATTTCTGCCAGTCCTGGTTGTACAGATTCTTATTTTTTCAGTAGTTCTCAGAGTTTTGAGCCAGTGGTGTCTGGTGCCCAAGCCTGTACCTTTTGATTAGACTTTTAAATCCTGCTTTTTAAGGCACTAGTGTGTGCCCGGGCATCTACATTCGCCCTCCAAATCAGAGGGAGAGGTGTTAACATTTGAAAATTAAAATATTAAAATATGCTGCTAAATACCTGGTATATCGGAAGGCACTTGAACAGAGTTTGAAAGGTATCCTTGTTTGAATACTGCTGATTATTGCATTCCTTGATTCATCCATCATGCTTCCGATTAAATTGACCTTGAGAAGGACCAGTGCCTGAAGAAGAGATTGCCAGTGATCTGCAAAAGAGGATGGAGTCAGAAATTATTAGAATGCACAGAGAAACCAAATGATGAAGTGGTATGATAGAAATTGGAAATTATTGTATGAACATCCTTCAAAAATAAATTTAATTGACTCCCCCTCCAAAAAAATACAGGTAATGACAACAACAGGAAAAGAAGCTACCAAAATGGATAAATGTATTACTAATGACCTGGGGCAGCAAACAGCAGTAAATTTAACAAAGATAACAATCAAGTCCATGAAAATCACTGTCCACTGCAAGGGCCTCAGTTTGCCTGTGGGTAATCCTCTGAAGCAGACAAGTTTACCCACATTGCTTTGGTGGTCTTCCTTTTTTAATAGATGGTAACACCAGTGTTTATAACAAGGATTATCTTCCCTGTTGGTCTCATGAATCAAGGTTGTGCATTCTGACTGAGTTGTTTGAAAACTTTCTTCACATGGTAACATATCACTGAAGAGAGTAAGATTCAGTTCAGTTTCCATGATAGAAAAATGGTGGAAACCTTTTGACTTATTTGTTTGTGTCCAGCTAAATAATGTACACTCCAGATGAATGCATGTTGGATTCCCCCCCCCCCCCCCATGATTGCTTAGCATTGCATGCAATTCTTTGCTCCAATGGACTGCAATTTGGTTTTCCCCTTCTTTTCCCTCCCATAAACATATGACCTTCATTACAAGGTGACACTACAACAGCTAACACTAGTGTGAGGGCAGGAGGTATTTATAGAAAAAATAGTGGGTTCCTTCTACCATCTGTTTCTCCAAAAGCCCTGGTGACGCAGTGATTAAATGCCAGTGCTGCAGCCACAACGTTGTGAGTTCGATCCCATAGGGGCTTCAGCTTGACTCAGCCTTCCATCTTTTTGAGAGTACTTAGTTCACTATGAAGCAGTACAGAAATGTAAATACTATTGGTTTTCAGCAACACTTATTTCCTCCTGTGTCCCCCTCAGCCCTACTTCAATACCTCAAATGAACTGAATTGGCAAGGGAAGTAGCATGGAGCAGATCACTGAGGTATGATGAAAGTGATTCCACCCTTCTACCAATTCTTCCCTGCAAACATCCTTCTTGATCCAGTATTAGGAACATTTTGAACCGATGGGCTGAACACTTTCAAAGTTTCTTCAGTGCCAACTGAGTAGTCCAGTGCTCAGCTATTCAACATACGACACAACAACCGATGAAAAAGGAATTGGATATAGCTCCCACTTTGGAAGAGACCCTTAAGGCCATACAGCAGATGAAAAATGTAAGGCAGCCGGGATTGATGGAATTCTGCCTGAAGCTTGGAAATACAGAGGTCATGTACTCCATGCTAACCTCCATGAGCTTCTTGTGAGTTGCTGGGGAAAAGGTGAACTGCCATTAGATCTCCGAGATGCAGTCATCGTCACCCTGTACAAGAAAAAAGGAGCAAAATCCAATTGCTCAAACTATCGAGGTATAACACTGCTCTCCATTGCTGGAAAAATCCTTGCAAGGATACTCCTGAACAGATTAGTTCCTGCTATTGCAGAAGAACTTCTCCCTGAAAGCCAATGTGGCTTTAGGGCTAATAGGAGCACTACAGATATGGTATTTGCCCTTAGACAACTGCAAGAGAAATGTAGAGAGCAGAATAAAGGACTCTATGTAACATTTGTCAGCCTCACCAAAGCCTTTGACACTGTGAGTAGAAAAGGTCTGTGGCAGATCCTGGAATGACTAGGATGCCCCCCCAAATTCCTCAAAATGATTATCCTGCTACATGAAGGCCAGCAAGGTCAAGTCAGATATGGCGACGCTCTCTCAGAGCCCTTTCTAATAACTAATGGTGTGAAACAAGGTTGTGTTCTCGCTCCAACTCTATTTACAATCTTCTTCAGCATGATGCGCCAAGGGCTACGGCAGATCTCAAGAGAAAACGAGGCATTTATATACACTACCGTACTGATGGTAGCCTGTTTAACTTAAGCCGTCTGAGGGCTCGCACTAAGACTCTAAACTATCTAGTCTGTGAGCTGCTTTTTGCTGACAATGTTGCCCTCGTTGCCCATACGGAAGCAGCTCTGCAGCGCCTAACATCTTGTTTTGCTACAACTGCAGAGCTCTTTGGGCTGGAAGTCAGTCTGAAGAAAACGGAAGTTCTCTACCAGTCTGCACCACAGGAAGAACACTACCATCCCCACATCACTGTAGGCAAATCTGTGCTTAAGTCCATCCAGCAGTTCACCTACCTGGGAAGCATCATCTCCTCAGAAGCCAAGACTGATAAAGAGATCGAACACTGACTAGCAAAGGGATATAGTGCATTCGGAAGGCTTCATAAAAGAGTCTGGAGTAACAAACACTTGAGGCAAAGCACAAAAATCAGTGTGTATAGAGCCATTGTACTGTCTGTTATCCTTTGTAGGTCTGAAACATGGGTCACCTATCACCAACACCTACGACTCCTTGAACGCTTTCATCAGCGCTGTTTATTCACAATTCTAAATATACACTGGACCAACTATGTGATGAATGTTGCTGTCCTTGAACAAGCAGGGATCATCATCATTGAGACCACGCTATTGAGAACGCAGCTGTGTTGGGCAGGACACGTTTCTAGGATGGAGGACCATCGCCTCCCAAAAATAATACTCTACGGTGAACTTGCCACAGGTTAGTGTAAGAAGGTCGCCCCTGAGAAGAGATACAAGGACTCCCTGAAACAACAGCTCAGGCTTGGCCAAATTGATCACCAACAATGGTCCTCCCTGGCCTCACATCGGGAGGCATGGAGATGCACTATCTACAATGCTGCAGCCTTTTTCAAAAACTCACGCTGAACGAGTCTCGAAAAGAAACGATAACGCAGAAAGAACCACAACTTGGAAACATAACCCAAGAAGACATTCTGCTGTGCTTTCTGCAACCGGACTATAAAAGCTTATAAAAATTAATTTAAAAAAAGGCTTCTTAGAGAAGTCCTGGAAGATCTGAAATGACCACATGCAATGGCTAGAGAATGGAGAGTCTCTCCCACCCTCCCTCGCATGATAATTTACCGGCCTGGGAAGGAGATAGTGAAAATCAGATGATTAATCTTTCAGGAAAGATTTCAGAACATGTGAGCTCTTATGAGTCGCACACTGTGTGGGTGTAGAGTGCCTGTTAAAATATTCTCTCTGAAGTATTAATCATAATGCTCATGAGTGAGATAATTTCTCACCCCACCCTTTCTCCAAGGCTCAGGGCAGCATGAAGTATTGTAACATTACCACCTTCTTCTTGGCTTAGCTGTACCCTCCTTATTGCTATCCTTTCCATTTTGACTGATTTAAAAATATCTCAAAACAAATGCTCAGTCAAATACCTTCACTCTCATTTTTTTCTTGTTATTTACTGATTCATATTTTAAAAGCTTACTATCTTACCTGTTTTCTTGACTGGGAACTCAAGGCGATGAATAGACAACATTAATGATATTTCAAACCATTTAAAAAAAACCTAATTTAATAAAGAAGAATGGTAAGAACAGTGTACAACAATAGGTGTTAAGTACAAGTGCTAAACAACCAAAACAACCAAGGGTTTTAAAAATATTTAACCAAACATACTTCTAAGGAAACAGGTTTATATATTTATTTATGTTTGCAAACCATTGGAAGCACTACTTGAATTAATGGCATTCAGGCATGGTCTCAAAGCAGAGATTGGTTGGGATGTTTGTCAGAGGTGGGTTATTATGATCCAGAAACCTGGCTGGTTCAGTGTTTGAAGGCTTTTGAAACCTGTTGGCTATTTTGCATACCTTGCATGGTTGACTGCCATTAGGAACTCGAAGATGTACTTCATCCAGCTGCATTTAAAAATGTGAGTGGATGAAGATCCCATAAATTGTACACTGATATGCAGATCATGTTGCTCTCTGAGACATTCTTTGGCCAAAGTCCTTGTTATCCTTCATGTGTTCTTTCGTTCTCATGTGTGGTTATTACCAGTTTGAACCAATAGGTAGGAATGGACTGAGTTGTATCTGGGTGGAGTTGTGAAAGTCGCATTCTTTGTGAAGTCCAGGAGAAGTCCAGATCGAGTATATGATGCCTTCGAGCTGGGCGTGGAGGTGTGCAATAACATCCATTTTTAAATGGTTTAAGCCCATACCAAGCTTGGAAGAAAACGACATGCAGTAGTCTCCTATGTTACACTGGGATATGTGCATAAAGCAATCCCCATTTCTTTAAGTATTCTTTATATGTATTCAGGGTGCTATGGCTATTTAAAATAAGCATCTTCTGAATCCCCCCTGCAAAAACCTGGCAACAGTCATCAAAAAAATCTACAGAGTTTGCCTTTATGAGGGATGACACACATTTTCCCTAGCTGTGTTTTGTACTTTTCAGCTCCTGTCAGCATTTGCCAAATTTGCTTTTTTATCCTCCTGCCATGAGGGATCAGGATAGAAATCCTACCGCAGTGACGGATGTGCTATATGCCTAGCAGAGGTCCTTTGCTCTTCATAGGTTGTGTGGTCTGTTAACTGATGTGACTTCTATACAAGTTGTTGCTAAACTAGACCATGCATTATTTGAAACAGTTTGGAAAACTGCAAGCCAACTCATGTAATAATCCATTCTTTTTTTGCCTGTGACTTTGCCTGTGTTTGTCTCTGTTTTTACTTAATTGTGAATTGTTAAAGGGAAGTTCATATGTTTCGGGTGTCTAGTTGAAGTGCAGTCTGCTTCACAGATATGCATACCCTTCAACTGCCCCAGTTTGGCAAGGACAGTCCCAATTTATTCTACCTCACCCTCATTTTCAGCTGCATTAAAAATGTTGCAGTTTCTCTACCCTCCTTCCAGTTTCTCCCTTTATACTCGGCTTACTCCAGCAGGTGCAAACTGTTAAATGGCAATTAATTCAGCGGAGGAGAGAGAAAAAGGATGTGTGTCCAAAATACTGTCATTTCCAGTAGGCTCAGGTAAAAGCAAACAGTTGCAGCCTATCCTTGCATGGTTGACTGCTGATGTGTTTTTTCCCCTAATTAATAACTTTTGGCATCTTGATCACACCGATATTGATTGGTCTCTTGTGATCCTGATTTTCATCTGTGACATGTTGGATTTTATGGGTGTTGTAGGGATAAAAGGCAGGATCCTTGCTGGGAAAACAGCAGAGTCTAGAAAAATGGGGGGGGGGGGGCTTTCTGTCCATTTCACAACTCCCCTCTAAAAACTGCTCCAGAAGACAGAGGAACCTTATAGTACAGTTTTTTTTCAGCAGCTGTGAGGGCTGGAGCAGGAGGGAAGGTGGAGAAAGTTCTGTTGTGCTAGATTTAGTGATGTATGTTGCCCCTGAACAATTGAAGGCAAGAAGCATAGGATCGAAATGGAATGAACAGTGACCAGCTGGGAAATCAGCTTTACATTCGTCAGAAGAAGAGTTTGTGAGTAGAAAAAAATCTTTTCATTATTTCCCATATATCTCACTGGTTTCCCTTCCTGGTTGAAATCTCACCCCATTTGACTCCTTTCCCCCCCTAGTGCTTCAGAGATCAGTTTCTCTAATCCAAATCATTGTGGAAAAGAGTAACCTGCAGGCTTTTGAAGAAGCATTTTTGAGATCTCTCTCTTTCCCTTTCTCTGTTTGTCCTTTCCCCTCCACTGATATGTTATTGTTGTAAGATCTTTTGGATAGTTATGATCATGGCATTTAGATTGAGAATTGTAAGTCAGAACCTGTGTGCAATATCATTGTAATAAAAGGACAATAAAAATAAGATTCCAGTCTCAACTGACAAAACTTAGATGGAAAGGCTAGATAGTACTTCTCAATCAGTTCCTCCAGGAAAAGCAGACTTGTTGCAGAAGCTTGATGTGTGAGTGAGTCAGGAAAATTTTAAAAGCTTTTCAATGGCAGATGCTATGGTGCCAATTGAATGCTGATAAATGGGTCTGCTGGCTGGTTGTTCAGTTGGCTATGTGATGAAATGGTCATTCAGTTACTTTGACACTTGCCCAGGTTGTTGTTTAGCACTCAAGGGAGATGTGTAAAGACATTCATGGAAAGTACAGTATGTCTCAACCTGTATGTCACCCAAGTGTCAAAATGTATGTGTATTGGTTCTGAGTTAAGCAGCAAGGAACTGAGCTGCAAGAGAAAACAATTTCCAAAGAAAGAGATGAAACTCTTTGGAGGAATTTCAGAGTCCCCTTTGGCCCTGTGACTAAGGTCCAAAACACACTGCCAAAATAATTCAGTTTGAGACTGCTTTAACTGCCAGGGCTCAGTGCTAGGGAATTTTGGGAATTGTAGTTTTGTGAGTCATGTACGTAGCCTTCTCTGTCAGAGAGTTCTGGTGCCACAATAAACTGCAATCCCCAGGATTCTCTAGCACTGAGCCATGGCAGTTAAAACAGGAACTTATCACTTGGGCAAATAAGCTGTCGTACCTCTTTCAGATTCAATTCTGGATCTAGGTGGGATGCTGCTGTCCAGATGCATCCCGGGTTGAAGCCTCGCTCAGCGAACACCTTTTCAAAGTTGGGGAGCTTCTGACTTAAAAAAATTGGCCAGCTGAGTGAGGCTTCAACCTGGGATGCTTCTAGGCGGCAGCATCCCACCTAGATCGGTGGTGATTTAGCTATGATAACATCCGGGGGCATCCCAGATCCAGAACTGAAGCTGGCAGAGGTAAAACAGCTTATTTGCCCAAGCGATAAACTCCATAGTCTCAAAGTGGATTATTTCAGCCGAGTGTTTTGGACCTAAGTCTGCAACTCTATGCACACTTACCTGGGAGGGATGTAGTTGCATTGAATTCAGTTTGAATAAACATATATAAGATTGTGTATTAGATCTACTTTGTTTATATACCTGCTAACACATGAGTAAGCCATGTAGTGTCTGAAAAGTTCAGAGGTGGAATTCTGTGTCTACAGAGAGTGATTGCTCCTTCATTGTTTTGTTTGCAGGAGTAGATAATTAAGATAAGCAGTAAACTGCATATATTAGAGTCAGGGAAGACAAACTAAAGTTATCCCAGTGCAGGAAACAAGTTGGCTCTGAGGTTTCTTTTGACGTTAAGGTGAAGTAACTCAGCAGCAGCAGGAAACCCAGAAATATCTATTTGTATGTATGCCTGCATGACCCTTGACAAAGGCCTCACGTACCTTTGTGAGAGAGTGGCAGGCACGGGGGACATAATTTTTTTTCTAACTAGATTGATAGAAGACATGCAATAGCTATAGATGTTCATTAATCTGGTTTTGAAAATGTTGAGTCTTTTCGTCTTCTTTGTATGTCTATTATAGTCTGTACTAAAGATGCTGGGACAGTGAGAAAGAATAGGCCTGAACTGCCTCTGAAGCACTGGTACTGTGTATCTTAATTGGATGCCCAATTACAATTACACAGATTTCAGCATTTAGCCATCACTTAGTATGTCTAAACATAGTTTATTTTCATTTATCGTCAAGATAACTTTAGAAACCATTTGTGGAATACATTAGTTTCCATTTCCAAGGCTATAAAATAGAAGGACATATCAAGCTAATTTCCCACATATCCTTTGGTTTTTTCTCTCTCTCCCCTTTGTAATTAAATTTTAAAAATTAATAAGAGAATTAGGGCGGGAAAACCTCATGCATCAATCCTTTCACTCCTTTCTTGAATTTCTTAGGGAGATATATTTAGTAAGAGATTTTTTTTTTGTCTTGGTGAAGGTAGGAGAATTAATGTAGAAAGCCAAAAGAAATGTCTTCCAGTATATTTAATACACAGATGGTTCCATTACATCTATTAAGAAATGTGTATCAAATGTGCTATTTTATGATGCTTATTGACAAGACTGAAGTTAAATTTATTTGTATTATATAGAAATGTAGAAATAGAAAAGATTAGTGCAAGGTTAGATATTTATTTTTATCACATATATTTATAGCTCATCTTTCTTTCTGCACAGGACACCTAGAGCACTTCATAAAAATAAAAACAAATTGTTGGAAGGAAATGAGCCAGATTAACAACAGAGCTATGATTAAACATACCGTCACTGTGTGCAAAAAAATGAGCAGAGATGTGGACAGTCTTGACTTCCTCACAGAGGGCATTCCAAGGTACAGCCATAGAGGAGGCTCTGTTAGAGATATGGAATGTATAGCACTTGAGAATCAGTAGTCCACCATGAACAGGAGCCAGTGGTGATCCTCTGCTGGTAAAATGGCAGTGTAATAAAACTGGGAGGTGATGTTCCTCTGGATTTTAGCTCCTCATGTGCCCCTAAACCTAGCTGGAGACTTGGGAAACTTGACAGTGGCATACGGTGCCATACAGAGGGAAGAGACTGAGAGAGCGGAAGAAAGTGCTGAAGGTGTCTACAGCAGAACAATGGATATAGACCTATATATATGGGGCTCAGGTGTTTTCGCCCAGGGAAAGCTGGGGAATTGGTTGAGGATCAGACCATCTGCTAGCTGTTCCTTCATGAAGTTCTCCCCCCTGGTTTTGCAGTTCTCAAAAAAATAAGTTGTGTTAAATAAAGTGGCCCATTTTATAACCCAGTTCTCTGTGTCTGGTCTCGTTATTTACTGGGTTGGTCAGCAATTAAATTCTACATTAGTATAACATTCTAGTGATTCTGTGGCCTGGCCTGGCTGTGTTTGCCAGCATGGGCCACTCCAGGTGTCTATGCTGTAGGCTGAAAGGATGGGGAATAGTTGAAATGGTAGAGGGAAAGGGATCTTGAGTATGATATTTTTCTTAGCAATTTATTCCTCTTTAAAAAGGCACTCAAGACTGAATCATCTTGAGAAAGAGAGGCAGAAATAATTCCATATGTGAAATTATGGTATTCCTTTCCACACGCGTCATTGGCATTGCTCCTCCTTCTGTTTTTTCAGCCATTAAACTGGTGACTAGAGGACAATCAAGGGAAGGAGGGAGGGAAAGAAGGAACCAGTATAACACTTGAAAGGTGAAAATAATGTTTTTTCTGTTTTAACTTGCCTGTGGCTACTTTTCTGAAGTGTATGCCAGCAAACACAGACACAGGGCCAGGCTGCACGTGATGTTATTCACATGTTGAAGCAAGCAGGCTTATCTTGGCTACTTTGAGTTGACACAAAAAACAGCCATGGGTCCTTGTTCCAAAATGTGAACTGGGTTAGAGCTACTGCACTGGCTTTCTGCTGTAAGTTGCCTCTGCCTGGCTGCTGTTTGCCTTCAAAGGTGCAGTTTGCTGCAAATAGTCCAGAAACTGCCTCAAGAGCAAACTAATATAAGCCTCCTATCTTGAATGGGGAAGTATTGTGTTTCATAGCTCCCTAAAGTAATTTTTAAGAGCAGCCCAGTTACACTTGCTTGTTAATCCCAGACTGTATGGCCTCCAGCCTACTGGTCAGAACACCTTGTGCACATTGTGTCCAATTTTATGTGTCTCCTATGGCTTAGGTCTTAAACAATATAAGGCATGTATATGGTGGCTAGGCTTCTCTTTCAAAATTACGTACTCTGGATGAACTGAGAAGCCACTAACCTCTGCTGGCCTTGTGACAAAGGCTGGCAAGGGCAAGAGGCTTCCTGGTCACAGCTCAACTGGCAGCTTGGTTACTGCTCCCAAGGTGACCAGGTGCAAAGGAAGAAGCTTCTCCCTGTTAAGGAAGGATGTTCAAATCTTCTTTGGAGCAGAGAGGGGTGTAGTTGGTGTGTGCTGTGTATAGGAGGTTTACAGGGGGTACATTCTTTGGACTAGAGAATGGTGTGGATGAGGAAAGGGAGAGGTTTTAACTACAGGAGCTGCTTCAAGGTGAAAGAATCATTCCAAGATCAATCCCAGATACTCCTCCTGCTCCTTCTCCAGAGACATCTCTTGCCCACAGAGCTTCGAGTATTCCTCCCCACAGACACAAACATTATTTCTTCTGTTACCTCTTCTCTCAGCCTGTGTGATGAAAAAAAGCAGGAGCCACAGTGCAGTTCCAACCTGCCAGCCGAGTCCTGGCAAAGCTCACAAAGCTTAAGCAGGCTCCCAAATCTGAAAGTTCCTTTTTTGCCGCCACTTCTCACTCTCCTTGCTTCAATCACAGTCAATCAGTCCCCAAATAGGCAGTCTGAGCCAAAGAAGCAATGTTCTGGGCCCAAGCCACATGAGAATTTCCCATCTGCCACCACCACAAACAGTGAAAGATGCTGCTGAGGGATGAGCTCACGCAGGCAGATGAGGAATGGGAGAGACATCACATGAAGTGAATAGGGAGGATGCACAATGGTTTTAAGTGACCATAAAAAGAAGTTTCATGCAAACCTGATCCCCATCATAGCCCTAACAGTTGCTGGTTCCCCTGGTTTCTTGTTTCCTTCTTGAGCATCAGTACTTTGACTGAAGACCCCTCTGCTGCCCCCTTTTCCTTTACTGCTCCTCTGGAAAGAACTGTTGGGAGGTGGGGAAAATGCTGAATTGTAGAATGTTTAAGGAGATTTGTGTAATGCTGGTGAATTACAGCAGATGAATGAATAGTTATAAACTGTATATCTTTCTGTCTTAAATGTCTTTCTATTCAATGTGTAGAATAAAACTAATTTTTAGTTGTACGAAAAGAAA
The DNA here is from genome assembly GCF_019175285.1 of Sceloporus undulatus. Taxonomy (NCBI): domain Eukaryota; kingdom Metazoa; phylum Chordata; class Lepidosauria; order Squamata; family Phrynosomatidae; genus Sceloporus; species Sceloporus undulatus. The sequence continues at coordinate 141,055,420 of NC_056524.1, read as the reverse complement.
ATCCTGGCTATGAAAGGTAGAGTGCATATGCTAAAACTTTTACTAGGATCATTGCTTATATCTGGCATGTTTCATTGACAAGCCTATGAAGTTTTGTGTGTGTGTGTGTGTGTGTGTGTGTGTGTAGAGTCACACCTGCACTGGTTTTAAGACCTGGTTGTCACCTCCATGTTTTATGATTGATTGTGTGTGTGTGCGCGCGCGCAGGGGGTGTCACTTTCTTTCACTATGATTCCTATCAGATATTGGCTCTTTCAAATCTATATAAGAATACTTAGACTTCAGTATGACTTCTGTCAGATGTATAATGCATCAAATGACTTTAATAGTCTGTTTTGTCAAAAGCTATTGGCTATCAAAAGCTGTTGGCTTTCCTGCTGTTGGCTGTCAAACAACTTATTGCTTCTGGCTGCACAACCTGTTATTTACAGCTGCTATTTTATGGTATTTCTAGGGTTTATACTGTTTATTATTCTGCTGCTGCACCTTTTTTGTTGTAGGCTTATGATTATGATTATAATTATTAGTGTTTTGTGTGTGTGATGTCTCTGGTACTTTAGCAAAAAGGCAATTAATGGATATATTAAATAATCTGGTAACCTCAGTTCTACATCAGTAGATTATATTATTAGTTATTGGAGCTATACTTATGATACTTGGTGATTTTCAAAATGGCCTCCAGTTGATTGGTTTAAGTACTGCTATTTCTATATTTTCTATTTAATAATTGGCTTGTTTTCCTTTTTATAATTTATAACTGGTCTGTTTTGCTGTTTCTAATTTGAAACCATCATTGATAATGGTTAAGAGGTAGGTGAATTATTTAAATAAATAAACAAACTCTTAAGGGATAACAATTGTTTGGAAACCTCAGATGATAGCAAAATTCTCCTATTGGCAAAAACAGGTTTGTGGGAAAAGAAAACCCAAGGAGGCTACCAAATCTGTGGCTGGCATCTCTGAAGATGCCAGCCGCAGATGCTGGCGAAATGTCAGGAAGAAATTCTTCTACAACATGGCCACATAGCCTGAAAAACCCACAAAAAAACTATGAGGTTACCAGAGTTTGGTTTTCATTCATTACATGTAGAAGATAACTTGGAGAAACTTAAAAGCATATGCATTTACTGAAAAAGAGTTTTAAGTAATAATTGCATACACTAGTGGGCAGGAAAAAACCATAGATTATTATGTTCAAAATAGGAGTGTAGGTTTGTTCTGCCATCCTTCCCCTTTCTTTATTCTTAATTTGTGGAAGTTTTCTGCTATGTTTCTCTTATTGAGTACAAATATATTTTAATAATTCTCTCTCTCTCCCTTTCTTTCCCCTTCTCCCCCTTATATTATCTCCTCATGTATGTGCGCGCACTTACATGTGCATGTATGAGAGACAGAGAGAGAGAGAGAGAGAGAGAGAGAAGAAGAAGAAGAAGAAGAAGAAGAAGAAGAAAATCTATAGTATGTGTACAATGATGAACCAATGGTGGGTTACAGACCACCAAGAAGTGGCGGTCTAACTCTGCCTCCGCTTGCCGTGTCCGGGAGCCACAGCTTTTAAACCGTGCAGCTCCTGGACACTGCAGAGAAGGAGCGCGGAAATCACGCTCCTTCTCAGGCCCCGGAAGAGACGCCGCGAGGCGCTAGTCGTGCACTCGCAGTGTCATTTCCGGGGCGTGACGTGCGGACGCAGTGCGTCCGCTATGTCAACATGGCGGCAGCCGTGTGGAATGGCCGCTGCCATTTTGTGCGCACGCAGCGCGTACTAGGTTTAGGGTGTGTGTGGAAGCACCGCCCCTTCCTAACCCTAGTACGCGCTCGTCATGTACTATATGGTAGTCTGTAACCCGCCTTTGATTGGATCACATGAGAAGACCTAAGTACACACTAGGGTACATATCAGCTACTTGTGCTTCCTTCCCCCAAAATATCTCATGAGCTTTTCACCTTTTGGGACTAAAGCTCTCAGAAACTCCCATCCAGTATAGTCCTCCCCAAAAAAGTTTCCAAGGTGGGTGTAGGGTCAGGGGACCTCTTAAACAACATAGGAAGAGATATACAAGGAACTGCTGGTGCAGGAGGAGGAATAGTTCCAACTCAGACAGACACCTTCTGTGCAAACACACTTTCAACCCACAGACCCTATTCTCATCCTCTGAATCTCAAATGAGGATTTTGGAGAATGTGTAGTTAGCTGTATTGTGAAGAATGAGATAAGGAAGTATTTTGGCATGAGCCTTTTCTCCACTTGCATTGCTTCAAATCCAAGCAGTAAAACAAACTAACAGTGGAGCGTTACAGACTGCCGCTTTGCGGCGGTCTGTCGGCGCTGCTGTTTGCTCTGTGAGGGAGCCGCAGCAGCCAAACCGCGCGACTCCCTTGTGGAGCAAAAAAGAAGCTCCGAAATGGAGCTTCTTCCTGCGGTGCGGTTATGACGCCGCGAGGCGCCAATGGCTCACTTGTGATGTCATAAGCAACGTGCGGACGCACAGCGTTCGCTACGTCAATATGGCAGCGGCTGTGTGGAACGGCTGCCGCCATATTATACATATTGACGATGTACTAGGGTTAGGGGGGTGCAGAAGCACCGTCCCTTCCTAACCCTAATATGTAGTCAATATGTATTTTATGGCGGTTTGTAACCCGCCAGTGTGTTTTTCACAGTAATACATTGGTCACAAGAGCTTATTTTGGGAGAAGCACAATTCAGCCCTCTTGGCAACAAAATATCTTGGCCATTTCTGTAGATTACAGGCCCAAAGTAAAGATGAACCATCATTTGGCTTTATGTTCCTGTATTCAATATTATCTGTTTTTCTTTTCTGTATTTATTTATTGCACTTATATCCCACCTTTTCTCCCAAAATGGGATTCAAAGGGGCTTATAATAATTTAAAAAGGATGCAACTAAAACATTAATTACAAAAGTTAAAAGAGAATTAATTAATACTAGTTTTACAACAATTAAAATGCAATCTAATTAAATCCATTTCAATAAAAGATTAAAAAAATTAAAGCATTAAAAACAGCACACCAATCACACACACACATGCACTACATAAGTAAAATTCACACCCCAAAAGCCTGGCTAAATAAGAATGTCTTCAGCTGCTGGTGAAAAGAGAGCAGAGAGGGCACTAATCTGACCTTCTGTGGAAAGGAGCAGTCATGAAGAAGCATCTCTCCCAAGTCTGTAACTGGGTCTGTGAAGGTATTGGGACTGACAGAAAGCCCTCCTCGGGCTGGCTTGTACAAAGATATATGGCCCTTCAAATAGTCTGTACCCAAGCACTTCAGGGCTTTATAGGTCAAAATCACTTTGAATTCTGTCAGGCAGGATATCAGTGCAATAAATTCCTTTCTCCCAAAATGGGATTCAAGGTGCCTTACAATAATTCAAAAAGAATACAGCTAAAACAGGAGAGATTTAGCAGGGGAGTCACATGATCCCTGTAGCCATCCCCAGTCAACAGCCTGTTTGCAGCATTTTGGACCTGCTCCAGTTTGAACCATTTTCAAAGGCAGCCTCATGTAGGGTGTGTTAGAGTAGTCCAAATGGGATGTAATGAAGGCATTGAACCTGAGGCCTTGTTCCTACTTATTGCTGAATCAGTTTCTGTGACTGAATCCAGAAATTGGTTCAGCAATAAGTGTGGTTCCCACTGTGTTTGTGCCGGAACAAGAGGAGCGGCGCAAACATAGTAGGATGGCCCGGCCATGTCCCCTGTCACCAGCCTTCCTGTCTCCCTTGCTTCTCCTTACCTGGGCCACCTCGGTCTTCTGCATCCTCCTTCAGCTTCCCTGTGGGCTTCTTCTGCTCGGTGACCTCCTTCCCAGGCTTCCCCGCTCGGCTACCTTCTTCCTCTGTTCCCTGCGGCCGGGGAAGCCAGGAAAGAGGTCGCAGGGAGGTCTCAGGGCTTCCCCGGCTTCCCTGCAATCTCCCTGCAACCTTTTTCCTGGCTTCCCCAGGGACATGGCCAGGGCCCTTGCATCTGCCCCCTCCTGTCACAGCGAGATGGATTCGAATCCGCCTCTCTGGTTCTGACTTGCTCTGAGGGGCAGATTTGATTCCGCTTGGTTCCCACTTGGGCTGAATTGATTTATTTCCAATTGCTAGCCCAAACTATAAAAAAAAACCACCCCATTTTACCAGTATCTTTTTGACACAGGTTAAATGGGTAAAAATGGGGGGAAACCATGCCCCCTTTTTTTGAACCGCTTCAGTGATTTCAATCAGGTGGGAACCATGGTGGTTTAAACTGGATCATTTCAAATCTTGATCTGGTTTAAACCATAGTGGGAACAAGGCCTGAGATTTCAGGAAGAGTGTAACCCTATCCTTGAAACAGTTGTACATGCGCTGGTCACCTCTCGATTGGACTGCTGTAATGCGCTCTACATGGGGCTATCCTTGTGCCAAGTTCAGAAACTTCAACTTGTACAAAATATGGCAGCCAGGTTAATTACGGGTTCTCGTCGTAACAATCACATAACACCGGTTTTGAAATCCCTTCACTGGCTGCCAGTTAGTTTCCGGGCAAGGTACAAGGTGTTGGTGATTACCTTTAAAGCCCTACATGGCTTGGGTCCAGAATACTTAAGGGATCGCCTTCCTCCGTACTGTCCATCCCGCATTCTAAGGTCCTTGGGGAAAGAGTCTACTTCAGCCAATAAAATCTAGGCTAACTTCAGTCACCCAGAAGGCCTTTTCCATCGCAGCTCCGAAGCTATGGAATGACCTACCGAAGGAGATCTGCGACATTTCTACTCTTACAGCCTTTAAGAAGGCTCTTAAGATGGATCTCTTCCAGCAGGCCTTCCCTACCTAGTTCCTCTCCCCATTTACTGTGACTTACGTCACTCTGTCCACCAATTCTTCTCTTAAATTAATGAGAAGAATTAAATTTAATTTAATTGAAATTATATTCTGGCCACAAAAAGAAGAGCCCTCCCTCTGCCCCAACTGTCATCATCAGACCTAGGAGGGAGTGAAAAAGACGGGCCCAATTTCCATCAGGCCTAACTGTGAATTTACTGTAACTCACGTCGCTCTGTTTTATTTTACTGTATTTTATTTATTTTTGTATTTTATTTTATTCTCTTTATTTTTATTGTTGTAACTCGCCCGGATTTCTTGTGATTGGGTGGACTATAATTAATTAATTAATTAATTAATTAATATTAACCAGCACAGGCTGAATCCCTATTTCCTGATCTGCTCTACAATAGACCAGAAATATCTCTGTCTTGTCTGGATAAATTTCAATTTGTTCACCCTTATGGACATTCCTGACAGTAGATAATTGATTTAATGCAAAAACAGCTTCCTTGGAATCAGATGGAAAAGAGAGATAGAGTTGTGTGCCATCTGCATACTGGTGACACTGAACTCGAAAACATCAGATGACCTGTCCCAGTACTTTCATGTAGATATTAAACAGCATGCAAGATTTAACCAAGCCAGAGGGATGCTACAGACTACTAGCCAGGGTGTTGAATAGGTGTCCCCTAGGACCACCTTCTGGGTCCACCTCTCCAAGAAGAACTGGAGCCACTGTAAAGCAGTGCTTCCAAGCTGCATCCCAGAGCAGCAACCCAGAAAGATACCATGACTGATGGTATTGAAAGCTGCTGAGGTCTAGCAGAGCCAACAGGGATACACTCTCTCTGTCCAGTTCCCTGTGTAGGTCATTTCCCAAGGTGCCCAAAGCTCTCTCTGACCCATAGACAGGCCTGAAGTCAGACTGAAGTGGATCTAGATAATTCATTTCATCCAGGAACCCTTAGAACAAGGAGGCCACCACACATTCTAATAACTTATCCCCAAAGGGGATATTTGAGACTGGCTGGTGTACTTTTTTGTGTACAATAGCTAGAAGCCCTCAGAATATGGTATCATGGAGAAAGAATTCTGAAAGCTATGCTAGAGGGTCTCAGTCTCATTTCTAGTCCAAAGTATAATAGGTCCATTGAATCAATTGCTGAATGGTTACTGTATATACTCAATTATAAGTTGACCTCATGTATAAGTTGAGGGCAGGTTTTTGGATTTTGATACTACCCATGGATAGGTTGAGGGTAATGAAGGTTGTAAAGGATGAAGCAAAGGAAAACAATGCCAAAAAACTTACAAAATTCCAATGGGCCTAGCTATTTGCGCTCATACTAAAGGCTGGATGGATGAGAGAGTAGAAGGTTGTTGGTGATTCTAGGGCAGATTAAACTCTTGCCTTTCACCAGGGGGTAGTAGATAGATAGCTAAATATATAGATATGATTTAAAGTACAGTACTTACATTGACCCCTGAATAAGTCGATTGTTTTTTTGTCAATTTTTAACCTAAATTTCTGGACTTACTCATTGGTACTGTATATGCAGTATTTTTTTTCTTTTGAGTATTTATTTGAATATTTGTTTTAATATACTGTTCCTCTCCAAAAAGAGTGGATTTTTTCCAATGGTTTCATCTGTACTCCTCCTTGAATTTTAGGTGGTCTTGATGCTTCTTGGCTTTCAGACATCTGGGGAAAAGCCTGTTGGAGGTTATGTAGGATCATTTCTTATGCTTTGTTTTGTCTGTCCTGCCTCTCTGGGCCTGTTCCCCCAGATGACAATTGTCCTCCTGCCTTGGAAATGCATTACTATGCACTAAGCTCAGGCCATCCAAGTGTGACCAAAAAAGTGTGAACTTTTATTTATTTATATCTCAGCATGGGACCCAAGATATCTATCTCTTCACCTGAATGGAGAATAAAATTATTTCAGTTTCTTAGAGAAACTCTTAGTAAACTACTAGTTCAGTCACTTTGCCTGCTGTCTGCATTACTTCCAGTATTAAAGCAGCGCTAGATAGAAAAGTTCCCGGAGCAAAAGATTTCGGTGAAAAAAGATGGAGATGAGTGATCTCTACTTGCATGACTTCTTCCTGTTCTAAAATGTTAGGGATCCACCCCCAACCCCACAAACTGCACAGTGTTTTTGTGTACAGAGAAATTTGTAAATAAGCAAATGTGACCATGCTGTTATATCTGGTTTGGCCCTTTCTTCACCGCAGTGTATAAAGGCATTACAGCAACATCCCATTGGTGATTTTCTTGATAGTCATTGGCATTTGAAAAGTACGATGCTTAAATCAATTATGAGTAGCTGGTGCTGCAAAAATCATGATCAATACATATACAACGCAAGGTCAATTTTTCTTGTAATAGTATTTCATGAGGGGAAGGAGCAACAGTACTACATTTTCCTGGATTGTTGCTATTTCAACAGCTATTCTTAATGTTTAAAATACCAAGTGGATGTGGTATATTTTTCATATCATACTTTGCTGTCCTTTGGACCTGTAACCAATGGATGTTTGCTAGTAGGCCTGTTCTGTCTGTCTCTCATCTCCCTTCCAAAGGAAGTATAGGCAGTTCGGTAGAGAACTAAGGGCTGCATCAGTAATGTATCATGAGGGGAGAGTAATTTGCATATGTTTCTTGATAATAACCTAGTTGTTCTTTCTGAACATAGCAAATGCCAAAATTCTAATTGGTGAGCATAATGCATTTATCATTGTTGTTGCTGTATGCCTTCTAGTCATTTTTGACTTATGATGACTCTAAGGCGGTTTTATTCATGGGGTTTTCCTTGGCAAGATTTGTTCATAGGGGGTTTGCCTTTGCCATCCTCTGAGGCAGAGACTATGGAGTTTATCACACGACTGAAATTGGAAGTATAATCCAGTGTCATCCTGAATGCAATCATGCATATTCATGTTATTGCGCGAAAGGTTATCACACGCAATCACTGGCAGTCCAAATGCACTCCAAACGCAATCACACGGCAATCCACAGATAAGTAAATTCGGTGAACTAGCAAAATCACAAACCCTATTCCTAGGCAACTTTGCACTCAGTGCGCTGTTGTTTGGTGTGATGTGCATGTCTCCTTTGGTCCTGGTTCCCCAATCCGGAAGGGGGGTTTCCCATGAAGCCACGCTGCAATTCTGCTTCCATTTGTCCTTCAGCATTGCTGAGAGGGGCTGCTGTCAGCTAATTAAGAGGCATGGACCGGGAGCTATTGGATAACCATTATATTCACGTTTTAACATGACAAGAGTGAATATATGCTCGTTTTAACGTGAATAGAGCTTGTTCTTTCAACCATTCTTCCTGCCCCCCTCCAACCACTTTTGCAAATTGTGGGGTTCCTTGGTTCCTCTCTCTCACTCACCTAAATATGCTATGCTCCAGTCATCTGGAGTCTCACTGAGCATGTGCAAGGTGCCAATTCGCAGTTAAGAACCCACCAATGTGATGGCTTACTTTGCACAGAATCTGGGTCGTGTTTGGGGAGGCCATTACAGCGAATTTAAGCTGTGATAAGTAATCACGCAATTGCGTGAATTTTCGAATTGACCTCGCTATCTTCTCTTTCGAAATTGAGAGCCTCCCGTCCCATGTGATATCCTCCTATGACTTGGACAAGGTTACCCAGTGGATTTTCATGGAGAAGAAGGGATTTGAACCCCTTTCTCCAGAGTTGTAATCCAATGCTCAAACCATTACATCATGCTGGTTGTCTGCACTTATCATACACTATTTGTATTCTGATATGATATATTCTTTAAACTATAAACATAAGAATTGCCATCTGGATTAGAGCAGAGTGCACCTGCTACAGTCTTCTATTCCAGCAACATCTATGAGGTTCTTCCCGGAATCCTTACAAGCCAAGCTGTTGTCTCTTGCCTATAGATAGAGCTTTAGACGCTGGTATTTAGGATTAATTACACTTATACATGAAATTTACATGGATGTGTCATTGCAGTAGGCAAACCTGTCCTAAATTAATGCATGTAATTTATTTACACTTTTATTTCTATGATTTCAAAAAAGCAAAGAGCTAAGATATACAAAAGTTAAGTTTCCTGAGCATAAAAAAGTTAACACTGTTGGTGTAATTATGTCTGCTACATTTGTTCAAAAAATTATGGGAAAGGATGCACAAATAATTACGTATAAAGTGTATTTGGGGGAGTGCATAGTTTGAAAGCATAGATTCCACAACATTGTTAATTGCTAACTTTTGCTATCCATTAGTACTCTTAAGTGCCTTTTTTTGGTAGAATGAGTTTCTAGTTGATTTCCTTCCCTCCTAAATGTTTGAGTTTTGGATTATTTTCTCTTCAGATGCATTCATTTTGTTTTCCAGAACAGAATTCTTCTTTTCCAGTTATTCTTTCATTCACACGCTCATAATGTTGGTTTAAAACCTGATTATGCCAATGTCTTTAGGGACTTATGGCTTCATTCAAAGAGCATGGCAGTTAAAAGAAAGTGTATACACACTTTAAAAATACTGTATGGAATTTTCTTTCATCATCAGGAAAATGCTGCTTCAGTCTGTGGGAAGGAAACTGGTGGGATGCTCTCAATCGGGAATTTTGTGGCAATTGCCCAGATAGCTTCATTCAGGCTGTTGATATACTCAGTTTATTCACACTTGCATGTGTGGACAGGTGGACTAGTAGGCTTACGATTTACATTCTGTATCTGTGAGGATACGTTCCAGACCCTCCTGAAGATAAAAACAAGTCCTATTGTTTCCTATGATGGCACTGGCACAGTGACATGCAAACGCCTCCATTAAAAACAATGGGACTTGCCATCCACGGAAACTCAAATCTGCAGATGGCAAGCCTGTGGATAAGAAGAGCACATTGTATTTGAAAGGATGCTGTCATCACAGACTCAGAAGGAAAATAAAAGCATAGAAACAACCCACATGAGCCCACAGAAGACACCAGATCCTATACGATCTTAGAAGCTAAGCAGGCTTAGCCCTGGTTAGTACTTGGATGGGAGACTTCAATGAGAACCAGGTGCTGTAGACAGAGGCCTGTTACAGACAGCCAAAATAAAGCTGCTTCGAGTCACAGTGGAGATAGGGTGTTTCAATGATGCATGCATCCTAAGAGTCCAGGAACCACACCAAAGCCATGCTCCAGTCCTTAGTCTCAGAGAAGAACAGGACATTTTGATCTGTAACATCTCCTGTCTTTTTTCCATTCTCTTGAGATGCCATTTATATCAATGTAGACTAAGTCTGCACCAACACTTTTGGCCCTGATGAATGAAATGGGGCTCAAAAACAACTAGTTCAATGGCATCAAGAAATACAAATTTAAAATCCAGGTGTCTCAGAGTTTGACTGAAATGTTGACCTTTATCTTTAGGACAAATGTCTTTACTGTGAGAGCTGTTTGACAGTGGAACAGACTGCCTGAGAGGGTAGTGGACTTTCCATATTTGGAGTATTTTAAAACATAGATCGGAAGGGGTTATCTTCCAGGGTTTGTTTAGTTGTGTATTCCTGCAGGGAAGAATGTTGGACTGGACAGTCCTTGTGGTCCCTTCCGGCTTCAAGATCCAGTTACTGTATTCTATGATTATAACATTTGCCTATTGAAATTATATTCTTTTCAGCCTTTCCATGGGTCTGCCTAACATATGCTCCCTTTGCAGTATTCCAGCAGCTAAACCATTAGCCTTGCTGCTTTTCAGGGTTGCCATAGCCCTATAGTTTAAAACTGGGTGGCCTAATAGGCATCATATGTATATTAGATATACTAATCATGCAAATTAGTCACACTAAATTAGTATGTGTCATTTTGCATTTCCTCCTATTGCCTTATCTCTGTGCACAGAAAGTTTTAGAGGCAGGAAGGAAAAGGAAAATGAGGAAAAGTCCTTGGCAGTTTATTCTGCAATTACTGTGGAAGAAGCACTGTTTATTTCAACCTTATGGTCTTCCCATGTTCATAGATTTGGGCCTATGATCTGCTGATAAAACAGTATAAATGTAACACCTACAGGCTTGCTCTATTTCTTAGATCAATGGGTCTTATTTTACTCAAAAGCATTCAGATAAAAACAATGACGGACATGATTCACTAGCTTGTTTTCTAGTGCAAGCTTTAATAATAAAAAAATGGTCTTACAGAGCTCCTGTTCTTGGCTTCATGGCTTTACATTTTTAGTGTTAGTTATATTAGATCAAATAATAACATGGCATAAAAGGTATATAAATTGAATTATCTTCAAAGTAAACCCTTTCTTTAAAATGGGGGTGGGGTGGTGGGGTGGCAGAGGGAGACACTAAGGGAAATGATGTCTACATGTTCACTTCCTGTCTATGTCTGTAGCAAAATATAATCTTCCTTCCCAGGAGACGAAGCTATTGGTTCTCTGTGTGTAGCACACAGGCTGCCAAGCCACCAAATACAAAAGCGAATGGAATTATCTTAAAGAAACCAACTAGCTTTATTGCAAAGACAAATTGGATTGCTGCATCTCTATAGATTTCTTCCTAAGTTGGTTACTTGCTGATGTGGTCCCAGGCCTTTCCTATAATCTAGCAATTTGCATACTTTCATTAAGCTAAGTGACAGGGGCATTTGATGAGAGGTTTTTGTTGCTTTGTGCCTCCTTGCAGTTTTATGCTGAGCAGTTTTAAAGCCATGACTGTGGTCTTTAGTGACCTAAGAAAGGCAATGCCATGACAAGTTGTCGTGAAGTCCTTGATTTATTCCAATTAATTAATTAATCATCAGTTAAACATTTTAAAACTATCAGTCATCTTTATGAATGTCAGTGTGGTGTACAGATGCTGTTAAACCAGTATAATATAATTAAATTCTAAAAACTCTAAAACATGCCATCAGGACAAGGAAATAGGAAACAACAACAACAACAACAACAACAACAACAACTCACTTCTGAAAAGAACAAACTAAATGGCTTCAGGCACATTTCTTTCTTTCTTTAATTTTAATGTCCAGCATACCACGTGCTGTAGGCTATATTCCAGAGGGAGGAACAGGCAAAATCCTCTCTGAGTATTACTTGCATAAGAAAGCCCAATGAAATTCATAGGATCACCATAAGTTGAGGGCATCTGCACACACTCACATCTTAGAATTATAGAGCTGGAACAGGCATCACAGGCCATTAAACTCAACCCTCTGCTCAATACAGGATTTCAAGCTAAAGCATCCCCAGCAGGATACAGTTCATCTGGTCCAGCCTCTTTTTGAAGACTTCTAGAGGAAGAAACTTCCATTATATTTCTAGGTACTTGGATTCCATTGCTGAACGACTCTTACTGTCAAGACATTCCTTCTAATGTCCATTCAAAATCTACCCTCCTGTAACTTAAAACCATTAGACCTGGTTCTACCCTGTTGACAGCAGAGAACAAGCCTGCACCCACCTCTTTGTGACAGTCATTGAAGTAGTTTGGGGGGGGGGATTTTACGGCTATGTGCCCGTGTTCTGGAAGAATTTATTCCTGATGTTTTGCCTGCATATGTGGCTGACATCTTCAGAGAATGGTGGCATGGAGGTGTGTGGGCTATATAGGCTGGGACCTTTGGTTGGGTGGAAGTGATTTACATGTTAATCTGTGTTGGCCTGTTGGTGAATGGCAAGGCCTCAGGGTGTCCATTTAATTAATGATCCATTGTCTGCTGGGAAACCCCCTGAACCCGGGTGATGTTCATTTGCATGTGTTGAGTCTTGATTTTGGTGTTTTTCAGGACTGGTAGCCAAGTGGCTTCTGGTTGCTCCGGCTGCTATTGCACCAGGACTGCAGCAACCACAAGGCCTGCTTCCAAAGGTGTTTGCCATTGTAGTTCCAAGCTGGCACTGCCAGGAGCCGTATTATTTCTGCTCCTTTTTGCGGTGGTGCCGGACTCTTTCAGGTAATGTGGGAGCAGCTTCTGGCCACTTTGGGGGCACACATTGTTTGAACACCACACCTCTAAAGCGACCGGAAACTGCATTATTTGGGCTATTTGTTTTGGGCCCTTTTCACTTGTAGTACTGCCTAGCCAAATATTCCTTGTTTGGTTTTTATGGCCTAACTATAGAATTTTGCACTTGCTCTATTGGATTTATAATAATTTCTGACCAATTTTCTTGTTTGTCAAGGTCCTTTTGAATTCTGTTCCTATTTTCAATGTGTTAGCTACTTCTCCCAGTTCTTTACTATCTGTAAACTTGATAAGAATTCCCTCTCCCCATTTCATCTGAGCCATTAATACAAATATTGAAGAAAAATCCTGTGGCAATCAACTTGAGACCTCTTTATAATTTGAAGTGCAGCCACTGATGACAATTCTTTGAGCACAGTTTTCTAACCAATTATGGATCCATCTGTAATTGCTTCCCTCAATCCATATTTAATCAGTTTGCTAGTCAAAATATTATGGGGTTCTTTATCAAATACTTTGCTGAAATCCAGATAAATGACATCAACAACATTCCCACCTAGTAATCCAATAATAATACAGTAGTAACAATAAACTAGTAATCCAATAATAATAATAATTTGTTTATCAGGAATTGCTCTTGACAAACCCATGCTAGCTCCTACTGATCACTGCATTGCCATTAGTATGCTTACATATAGACTCCTGCTTAATCTATTCTAATAATTTTCCTGATATTGAGGTCAGGTTAACTGGCCTATAGTTCCCCGGATCCTCTTTTTTTGCTCTATTTGAATAGAGAGACAATGTTTGCTCATCTCCATTCCTCTGGCACCTCATCTGTTCCCCAAGATTTCTCAAAAATTAGGGCAAACTGTAAAGAGTATATCAGCGGGTTTCCCCCCCAATACTCTGGGATACAGTTCATCTGGTCCTGCACATTTGCTGAGCAGCTGTCCCACTGTTTTGTTGGTCATTCGCTTGCTTCAGTCATATTTGAAATGCCCCCTTTTGTTGCTTCTTGCTTTCCTAGCCAGTCTTAGCTCATGCTGAGCAATAGTTTTCGTTACACTATTCCTGAAATCTTGAGTTACACATCTCTACTCTTCTTTGGTGATCCAGCCTTCCTTCCATTCTTTGAACATGCTTCACTTCTTTGAGTTTACTGTATGACCACATTGACTTTTTCAGAAGCTCTCCATTTTTCTTCTTCAATGGGACTGTTAGTGATTGTGCTTTTAGTAAGTCCTTCTTCATGAACTCCCACCCATGCTGTGTGTCTTTTTCCTTTAGCATCTCTAGCAATGGAATTCTACCTACTGTTTCACTAAGATAGATCAAATCAGCTTTCTTGAAATTGAGAGTCTTCTTTGGTCTGTCCTGCAATCATGAGTTCAAGCAGTACATTCCCTAAAGTATCAAGTATTTTGATTCTGGTGACCAACTCCTCTCTACTGGTTAGGATCATGTCTAAGATTGCTGATCCTCTTGTTCATTCTTTACTTTTTGAAAGAGAAAATTATATACATGGCACATCATGAATTTGTTAGCATAGTTAATCTCTGAGCAGGTACTAGGGTAATCAAAGTCACACCTTATTGCTAATTCTTGCATCTTTGAGATTTCAGAGATTTATTTTAGAAAAGCATCATCTACTACTTCTTCTTGGTTTGGTGGTGTGTAGTAAACTCAGTGCATAGAGAGTTCTTGTAGCACCTTTGAGACTAACTGAAAGAAAGAAATTGACAACATGAGCTTTCATAAACTTGAGTCTACTTCCTCAGATGCATCCAAATGCATCTGAGGAAGTAGACTGAAGTCTACGAAAGCTCATGCTGCCAATTTCTTTCTTTCAGTTAGTCTCAAAGGTGCTACATGATCTCTCTTCACACTGATTCTACAGACTAACACGGCTATATCTTTGAATTCTACCACTGTAGTAAACTCAGTCCTACCATAATGTTTTTTTTTTTTCCATTTATACTTATCCAAATGGTTCAACTGGTCCACTGTGATCACTCTTATAGATTTCTGTCTTTTACATATAATGCTACTCCCCCTTTTATTTTGCCCTAGCTATCCTTTTTTAACAGGTTACATCCTTCAGTTGTTAGATTCAAACAAGGGGAGACATTCTGCCAAGTCTCATTATATCTATGAAGTCATATTTACCTTCCTGTGATACACTTTCAAGCTCATCATGTTTATTTCCCCAAATCTTCCCCAAAGCCTTGTCTTTTCTCATCTTTAATTTACTCCAAGGCTCCCATCCTCTCCATCAGCTTCTCCTCTAGAATTCACATCCATGAATGTAGGGTTTGTTTTTGGACAGATGTTTGAACTATCATTTCCAAACCTCAAATATTTAGTTTAAAACCCTCTTGATCAGATTTGTCATCAATTTATTGTTGCTGTTATTTGACAGCATATAAATTGACTTCAACTTATTGCAACCCTAAGAATGAGAGACCTCTGTGAGCTGTTTTGTTCAAGTCTCGTATACTTAGGCCACCTTGATTATTACACAGGTATATTCAGGAGCCAAATAGTAATATCTTCCATACAGAGGTATGTATGTCATTTTGACCACTTTGGATAAATATGTACATATATACAAGAGATCAATTTAAAACTACTGACAAACATGCAAGGCAGAAGATTTCATCTTTGAAGAGATCTCTGCCAACTTTAAAGGAGCTCTTTGACCTCATCCTCTTCACCACAAGCATGCAATAACAACAACAAGTTTATTGATTAGTCAGCTAACCATATCAATAGAATACTAAATACAGTTAGTAGGGGGTTAAAACGGACACAGATTAACTAAAAGCAAATTTAATGAAAATAGTCTAAATAAATAAGACTAGCTAAAACAGAGTGGGAGATAACAATGAAAGTGTTTAAAGCATGCATTAGTGCAGCCACTGAGTTGTTTGCTTGCACTGGGAAGTGTGCATTACCATAAGATCCAGCTTCCTCACCTCTCTGCAGCAAGGTATTGGAGTTGCAACTTTTTGCTTAGACCACAAGAAGCTAAATCACCAAAGGTAATTTGGGTTATGATAGGTTTCCACATTTGGTGTTTTACACTCTTTCCAGCAAACCTAAACAGATTGCATGTGCTTTAAAACAAATACAGTATAAGACATTTTTTTCACTTCACAACTGCTTTGTAGTCTTACATAGTTTCACCAGTGGAATGATTTTTGTGTAGTGCTATTCATAGTGACACAGGGATTGTAAAGTTCTTTGTACAGTAAAATTGTTTTATGAATGATTAATAAAATGGCTTGTTTTTATTTATATATGAATCTCACGCTTGCCTTAGGGCTCAGATTAGCATGAATAAACATGTTTCTCCTCCTATCCGAAATATAAATATATTTAAAAATACATATGTTGCAAAAACACCAGTGTGTGGATTATGTAGATATTGTCAGCGTTATTCTAGAAATACCCGAGAAAGATTGGAAAGGCTGAAAGATTTATTGAGAGTACTGTAATCATATTATGGATTTTTATGGCTTATTGTAAGCTATTCTGGGTACTCCTGAACTGTGCTCAATGCAAATAACAGTTAAATTACAAATTGTATAAAACAAACATGGCAAAGTTGTGAAGCATTAGGACCAGAAGAAACCAAAAATGGATACATAATAAAACTTAATTTTAATGCAATAAAATTAATAAACTTCTCTGGAAAAAAAAAGAATTGTGATAAACAAGTAAGCTTGGGTTCCCAAGGGATTTCTTGGCAAATTCCAAAATGTCAATGTCATTCTGCACAAGTAGTTCATGTGCACCATCATAAATATGATACATTTTATTTTTGGGATCTGAAGCAGGGTCACCTTCACTGGGCTCACAGGGTGGTGGCAAGTTGTTGTTGTTGTTGTTGTTGTTGTTGTTGTTGTGTGCCTTCAAGTAATTTCTGACTTATGGTGACCTTAAGGCAACCCTATGATAGGGTTTGCTTCAGAAGGGTTTTGCCATTGCTATCCTCTGAGGCTGAGATAGTGTGTGACTTGTCCAAAGTCACCTAGTGTGTGTCCATGGCTGCCCCAGGATTTGAACCCTGGTCTGTAGAGTCACAGTCCAGTGTTCAAACCCTACATCATGCTGGGTCACTATGGTGGCAAATACCTGCTGATATATCCAATACATAAAATAATTTAGAAGTGATCACTGGTACCTGGCTTTGCTGTGTAGCCAGAATTCTTGTGTTCAGTGGTGAATTCTCAGAATGATGATGGAAGTGGGAGACAATTCTTCTTTGAATCAATCGTGTATAAAATCACTTCTTCAGACATTCCAGCATGAGAGAGATTTCTCTTTCTAGCCAACTCTGTTCACACTATTGCTCTTGGATTCGACCCTGGAACCAGAGGTATCCTAACATCATTGGATCTCTAAAAACAGAGAAGACCTCTTTAACTACAAGAAACGTCTCTCAATGACAGCAGAGTGCACCACTCAGATTGAGGGGCAGCCTTATTTTAAGCCTCAAACTAGGGCTGCCAGCTGCTGAAACCACACTCAGAGCTGTCCAGGGTGCTGCTTAGAATTTATATCTTATTTGATCAGTTTTGTGGAGAGGTGGTAGTGCAATCTTATACATGTTCGCACAGAGATAATATTCATGGAGTTTGGAGTTTACTTCCACTTCCATTTCCAGGGTGTGTAGGTGGGATTTCAGTATAAATCTCCCAGTTTTAGCTCTACATTCTAAGACAAGTGCAAGAATTGTGCAATCTATAGAGGTGGGGGTGGGTGGATGGGTTATATGGCCTCTTGGATATTTCAGACCCTGACAACCCCATAAAAAATTGGTTGAATATGGAGAATCACCTCTTCTCTTGAGACCTCCAGAAGTTGGGCTTCTCCATTAAAAGGCTTTGGGAAGGGCTGCACCTCGCCCTCAAAATACCTGAAAAAGCCAAAAAGGACAAACTAGATGTGGCCAGAATAACTATGCTGGTTTGTCTGCAGAGTTCTAGAGGTCCTGAAAATCATGCAGGTGTTGCCCTCAGAACCTATACAGCTATCTAGCCTGGGTCCTAGCACTACCCCACCCGTCCTTACAATGGCCCTCTGTAGTGTTACTCTAAAATAATTGGCAGTAATTATAGAAGATGAATTTATAAAGGCATCTCATAGGTGTAGTGGTTTTAGGTTACCACTAAAAAAAACACAGATGGCTAATTAGATTTTATTTAGGGTGTCTCATGATTGGCCCTAGACCTTGCTAAATGCGCCATGTAAAGTCTTTTCTTGGTTAGGAATCTGAAATGGAACTGCTTTTCAGATCAGAAAGGCACCAAGTTTGTCTTAGTTTGGTTCAGTGTTAAGACATGATGTTAAATCAATATTACCCCAAGTCACAGTGTGTTTGGAGAGACTGGGAGAAAGAGATGATCAAATGAAAAAGGCTCCATACTGTTTTCACTGTAACCCTTTGTCAGGTTGATATGAATTAATCATCTTGGTTAGTCGCTCAATATTCAAAGTGCTGTGAATCATCATATCAGTACATTATAACTAGTTGGCAGAAGCCTATAGCTGACATGTTGGTTGCCAACTAAAGACCACTGGTGGGTAAACAGTCAATCTGAAAGGAAAGGGTAGATCTGCATGAATAAAACAGTGGAGAAGAACTGAAATGGGCCTATATGATCAGATTGACTTACGAATGGTTGTGCTGACTGTCAGATTGTTACAATAAGAAAACCTTGTATATTTGCAATTATATTGAAAATACAATCGCAAAGCTAAATGATCACTTGAAAAGCATAAAAGAAGAAAGCAGGGTAAAAAGTGGCAAGCAGGTTTGTGGCCTCTCTGTGAGGCACTCATTGTTGTTCTCAGCCAAATAACTGCTGTCTTCTTGTAGGCAAATGCTTCTCTGCTTTTCACATTAGCTTTAATGGATTCCCTTTGTTGTCCCTATATTTCTCATCTATGAAGTTATGTCACATCAGGGATTCTGTAAAAGGTGCCACAGTGTGTTCTGTTGCTTTTATTTCCCTCTGTGACAGTTTCTGAAATATTCAAGGCTACTTTATCAGACTTAGAAATTAAACAGTAGAAATAGCAAACAACACAACAGTCTTGGGTGAGTGTGTTAATGACCTCTAGTAAAAGTAAGCTGGGGAGGGTAGTTGAGTAAGTATAAATCATAGTACTATCATCTTTTGTAAAAAGAAAGATCTTTAATACACTCTATGAGAAGCCCTGTAACCTTGCAGGAGAAGGGAAGCTTTGAGATTTCTACCCTTCTGCCTCAGAATTAGATTAAGAATTTGTGGGATCTTGCAGTTATAACGTGTCTTCCTCATTTATTCCTGTTGACAACTTTGTACCTTTTCTCAACCACTGTAAATGAAAAACTGTAACCTTTGCCCAATGGCGAAGGTTGAATCAGAGTTAGGTCTTTCATGCGTGTACCCATGATGTGTCCTAGTCATTGCTAAATGTTTCATGGTGAAAGCATAGGATTCTGAACTTCAAAGTCTCCTTCAAAATTTGGAAAGATAAAAATGTTGTTTGCCTTAGGTCCCAAACACACTGCAGAAATAATCCAGTTTGAGACTGCTTTAACTGCCTTGGCTCAGTGCTAGGGATTCCTGGGAACTGTAGTTTAGTGTGGCACCAGAGCTCTCTGACATAGAAGGCTCAATGTCTCAAAGAACTATAGTTCCCAGAACTCCCTAGCATTGAGCCAGGGCAATTAAAATGGTCTCAAACTGGATTGTTTCTGCAATGTGTTTCGGGCCTTAGTCAGGTGTTAAGGTATGGCAATTAATCAGATATTGCTCCTAGTCACAGTGTGTTTGCAGAGAAGCTTGAAAAGGGCCCTAGGATCTTTTAATTGATGTTATTAGCTGCCCTTGGGTTGCCCTCGACTCATGATGATCCTGTGGATGAGACATTTCCAAGCCCCTGTCCTCCACTGCTCTGCTTAAGTTTTTTAGATTCAGGCCCCTGACCTCCCTGATAGAGTCTTTCCATCTAGTATACTGTCTTCCTCTCTTTCTGCTGACTTCTACCTTTCCTAGCATTATTGTCTTTTCCAATGATTCATGCCTTCTCATGATGTGGCCAAAGTGTGACAGTCTCAATTTAATTATCTTGGCTTCCAAGATCTGTACAAGGAACTCTTTTGGGCTGTCCACGGTATTCTCAGCACTTTTCTCCAGCACCACATATCAAATGAGTTGATTTTCTTTTTATCCACATTCTTCACTGTCCAGCTTTCATATTCATACATGGTGATGTGGAATGCAATGGACTGGATGATTCTAACTTTAGTGCTCAGTATATTTATTCTTTAGGATCTTATCTTAACGGTTCATTGCTGCCCTTCCCATTTCTAGTGTTTGTTTTATTTCTTGACTGCAGTCTTCATTCTGATGTTTGATTCAAGGAACTGAAAATATTTAACTATTTCGATTCCCTCATTGTCTAGATTGAATTTATGCAGATCCTCTGTGGTCATTATTTTTGTTTTCTTTGTGTTCAGCAACAAGCGTGCCTTTACACTTTCTTCCTACATCTTCCCTAGTAATTGTTTCAAGTCCATGTTGTTTTAATAGCATGTGATGTGTGTTTGTGTGTGTGTGTGTGTGTGTGTGTGTGTATATATATATATATATATATATATATATATATATATATATATTAATCCTCCACAATATAATATTTGCTTAGTGGAGAAGGCAGACCTTCTTCTGTCCATCTCTTGAAGAAACCTTTGACCTTAGCAAACTAGACCTTTCCATTCCTTATTCCTTTTTAGTGCCACTCCTTTATCTTGCTTTAAGAGCCTTGTCTCTTTCACTCATGGCCAAGGAGGCAAGTACCTCTTGATACACTGGCCATTTCTAGTAGTACAGGGAATATGCCAGGAAGATAAGCATTTGTCTTAAATCTATGGGTGGGATTGCCCTTTAAAGATTCATAATATTCAGATGGACATTGAAATTAAGGTGGTAGATGGGATGGAGTGACCTGTGAAGCCTCAGAGTACACCTAGTTCTTGCCAGAGCAAGTTGCTCACTTGGAGGTTAGCATGTTGCTTCAATCGCTGTGCTGTCCAGCAGGTACCTGAAATGGATGGGTCAGAAAGTGGTGGTCTGAATGCCATGTCTGTGGCCCACAAAACAGGTTCTGTTTTTAATGTGTAGTTCAATCTATGGTGGACAGTTCTGGTATTGGAAGTGAAATGAAATGCAACATACATGTAACAAGTAAGGAAGAAGAGAGATTACAGATTGACATAGATTTGTTTAAACCTATTAACAACAATAGGCCTGCGGCGCTGCCTGCCCAACAGTAATGGACTGTGTGAATGCCTCTCCCATTATGTGTACTTGATGATGTACAGCACATTCGGCTACAAAAAGGGACAAGGAGCAAAGGAAGATTATCAAGTCTTTTTAATTCCAAAAGGATTTGAGGATCTAAGTAGCTTTTTCCTCACTTAGATCTGAAGAAAAACAGGTGGATTTGACCACATTTATTTGATCTCTAGAAGCTTGAAAGGGGCCAGGAGTTAGGGTGGAATTGATTATTTGGAAGAAAGAAGACCAGTGTCAGACAGACAAAATCTGAGATTAAGCTGGTTAGTCTTTAATAATATCATTTATATTTCCTCTTTCATCTTGTTCTCCGGGATCGTTTTAGCAATTCTGGAGTGGTAATGTATCTATTTTATAAATGGTGAAAGAGGAAGAAAAGGGAAAATGCATTTTAGGCAGCTTCAGACATTCTTACATTCAGCTGCTACCTTTCTTTTGTAATCAATTAATCATGAGCAGTTTCTCTATATGGCAATGATTTGGTTGTAGCATAGTTTTATTTGGTTTATTTTATAGAATGGATTTCTAAATGGTCTTTTAGAATAAATTAGCTTCTGAAGCTGTTTACTATAGTCAGTTTTTTAAAAAAAACCAAACATATTAAGATCATAGAAAAGCAATGATATTAAAATATTTAAAGAATGAATTAATGGATTAATATATAAAACAGATGAAAAT
>NC_056524.1:141014930-141033621 GCF_019175285.1 Sceloporus undulatus | reverse complement strand
AATGGTGGCAAAGAGAAACATTAAAAGAACATTAGCAGATAAAACAGTTATAGCACCACAAGCCATTCAAGTGCGGATCTGGGGGGCAGAAATATAGGGCCACCACAGAAAAGGCCATCCTGTCAGCCAGCACAGCAACCCTTCCTAATGGTTCAAAGAGGAGGGCCTTGGGTACCAGTCAAGGCAGTTGCACACAAGTACTGGATGCATGAGTCCAGGTGGTCTCTCTGGTACATGTCCCCAAGCTGTTCAGGGGTTTAAAGGTTTAGTTCCCATTCCTTAAATTCAGCTTAGAAATGATTAGATAACTGCAGAGAGCACATGCCAGGAACCTAGCATGCAACCAATGGATGTATAACTGAAACAAAATCTGCCTGCAGAACAGGCTACTTGCTAGAACAGCAAAAGATGGTCACTGATAAAACCTCTGCCTTCCAGGCAGAATGGTTAACATCCATTCTGTTAAAATCATGGCATCTACCTTGTAGCAGATATGAATGATTCTTATCTGTAAAATATAAGGCAAACTGGAAGCAACACGTGTTTAGTGGTTCAGCGTTATATCTACTGGACCTTCATTAAGTTGACCTCTAACCATCTGAAAAAGATTCACAAGCCAATACCGAACATTTAATTTAATTTAATTAAACCTGAGTTTCCTGCCATTTGCCCTCTAGATGTCAGCTGCCATTTCATTGTTCACAACTCCACAGAATATTGGTTTTAGGACTTGGTTGGGATCTCAAGCGGACTGTCACTCACATCTGTGATTAAAGATAATAAGTGTGAAATATTGTATATGACTTAAGACTTAAGATCCATGCAAAACTGTGATGGCGCATGCTAAGCTGAAACTATTTAGCACACCTTCGTTCTTGCTGTCCTGTATATAATTTGCCCTGGGTATGATTGACTGTGTGTGCATCTTTGTCAAAATAGAAATTCAAGTTTTTAGCTATTTTCAGCTCTTATGGCAAATATTATTCATATGGTGTTGTGTTTTTTTAAAAAAAAGCTGGGCATCCTCTCCAGCATAGAGGTGACATAGATTTTATCATTTGCGATAGTCTAATAGGGGCCATATACCATTTGTGAACTATCTTTAAAAAATTCTCTCTAGTCAAGGCTGATCTCGATTTCAACAAGGGAAATGACCAGATAGTGGACCAATCAGTATCAGATATTAGTATATTTAGTTCACTTTCCCAAGTTTAGAACTATTAATATCCTGATATTAATGGTGTTTTTGACCATTCTTCTTGTACTCTGCCCACACTGTTGCTGTTTTTGCTTATTATTTCTGCTA
Source organism: Sceloporus undulatus (assembly GCF_019175285.1). Lineage (NCBI taxonomy): Eukaryota > Metazoa > Chordata > Lepidosauria > Squamata > Phrynosomatidae > Sceloporus > Sceloporus undulatus. Next base: position 141,032,315 of record NC_056524.1, on the reverse strand, counting down.
CTGAATCTGATTGGCTGTGTTGACCCATGTGACTTTTGAAGATTTTCATACCTGGCATAAACGTCGCTCCAATGTGGCTCAGTCATCCTGAAAAGGCTGTCATGGCCAGCCAAGAGCAGGTCTTGGAGGATGAGGCTCCTCCAGAGCAAGAGGTAATTGAGGCTACACCAGGTGCTAATCCTGCTCTGCCAGAATCCAGCCCTGATCTCCCAGCCCCAGAGGAGGAGGCTCAGCCAGGTCCTAGTGCTGATGGGATTCCTCTGGTGGCACAGCAGCCTAGTGGTGACTCTGGGGAGGAACCAGGCCTGGAGGTTCCCTCCTTTAAACAACGCAGGGCTGAGAGTGCTGGCAGACGCACGTCCAGGAGGATTGCTGAGAGACAATTGGCAAACAAGCCTCAGCTGGCACCGAGGAAAGAATCTCCTACTTAAGAAGCAGGGAGACACCAATTCAATGCCAGAGTTTATTGCATGATCCTTTGGTGTGATTGCTGCCTGCACTGGCTCCCTGTATCTTGACTCCTTGTTGCCTTGACTCTTGACCTTGGAGCGGACTGGACTCTTGCTACCTTCTGGCTGCCCTGACCCTGGAATGGACTGACTATTCTGACCTCTGTTTTCCTGACTTTGGCTCTGGCTTTCTGCTTGCTCTCTAACGCTCACTCCTTGCAAAGTTTGTGGACTGCTTCCAGTTGCTTTGCTAATTGCCTTGCTAAGCCATTCTTATTGGCGTTGTTTGTGTGTGCTGGCCGCAGTCCAGGACAAAGGCAGAGGAAGCGTGTGTGTCTAAACGCCTGATTCACTTCCTCAATTGCCAGGGAATTGTCACTCCCTCTAGCTTTCATGGGAAATCTGCTCCCCAGGAACGATTCAGGGACCCAAAGGAGGGAATGATGATTGCATGACAATTGAGGAAGCGTGCCAGGCATTTAGACACAGTCACTTCTTCCACCTTTTCAGGATGATTAAGCCACATTGGAGCGACGTTTATGCCAGGTATGAAAATCTTTTTTTTTTGTCAAGAGTGTCCTAGTGATGAGCTGTATGTCTGTTTGCATCAAACTTGCTAATTAAATAGTATCTCATCAGAGGCCATTTCAGTGCCTTGAGGCAAAAATTGAAATTGGACTTCTCCCACATGATGTCATGGACTGCCCTGGGCCTGACTTTGAGCCACAGTCAGAGGACGCAGACTCTGAAGACATGGAGGAGGCAGATCTAGGGCTGCCTGGATCAGCAGTCCTAGAGCAGGCTCAGGAAGCTGCAGAGGGAGGAACAGACTCTATGGACTCTAGGCTGCAGGTGCTAGGACCTGTGGAGAGAAGGCAGGTCAAGGAGTCCTTGAGGAGGTCTTCTAGGCTAGAAGTCAAGAGGATAGGTAATAGGTTTCAGATGAGAGAAGCAGAGGTATTTTAAAAGACCTACAGCTGCAGAAGTTCTTTGCAGCCAACAACCAGCTTGCAGCCTTGTTGTTCCTGTATTCCTTGCTCTTGGATTCAAGTTATCTGACCTCTGGATTTTCCTTGTGACTACGCTCTTGCCTCTGCCCTTTGCTGTGACTGACTGTTATTGTGTGACGCTTGGGTTGGACTCTGGACTACTCCTTTGCATATTCCCCTGCTGTGCCGCCCTTAGCAGAGGTAAGCAGGACACATGAAGTGCTTTGTGTCCTTCTAGAGGAGCTTTTTTCCCATGGGGGACAGAATCTGTCAAAATCCAGAAGAGGATTTTCTAATGAACATTATAGTGACAGAACAACCTCCCTAATAATTCCCACCAGTAGCATAATTAGGGTGCGTGGGGTATGTGGACTCAGGGACGTAGCCAAGGAGGGGGGGTTCTTGGGGTCCAGACCCCTCCCCTTCCGTTAGAAAAATGAATGGTGCGTGCTGCTGCACCGGCACACCCAAGCCCCAATATAATGGTGGCACTTAGTCTGGACCCCTCCCCCTTCCTAAAATCCTGGTTACGTCCCTGGTGGACTGCCCCAGGTGACAACCAAAGGGGGATAACACTACTGCTCTGCAAATACCTACCTTTTGGTAGAAATGGACTGTAGCATTCACCTGCTTCCTTTCAAAATGCTTTAAGAGATGGTGGGACTGGGGTGAAACTCAGTAGGAGGAGAAAGGAGAGGCCCCAGAATTTTTAAAAATCAAAATTTCAAATTAATTTTTTCCCCAAAAAATGAACTTTAAAAATTTTCTTTAAAAACATCACATTTTAACCAAAACATCACTATGCATATGTAAATACATTTAGGTTGTCTGTATGATAATGCAATTTGAAGGCATAATTTTAATTTTGCTAGTTGTTTGTCTGTTGTAAGCCGCCCTGATCTTGGGAAGGAGCGGGGTACAAATAAAAACTTTATTATTATTTATTATAACTACTGTATTAGCATTATATTCAGGAGTATGTGGGAATTACGATTTCCGAGTCACATTGGTGCAAAAAAGCATTACTAAGGATTCTGTATGGTGTGAAATGGGAGGTCAATTGGGGTGACACTATGAGCTACCACACTGGGTGACACCAATCCTAGTGATGCCACTGATCCCCACCAGGCATCTTGTATAGAGGGAGTTGTTGTGTTGAGCTGACTTATCTTGGCCCTTCCTGCATCATCACTAGTTACATGCGTTGTGAGAATTCAGAAGAGTGGTGATGGTGGTGGGACTGAGAAGCAGACCAATATTCCTGATATATGAATAAAACATTTTAAAATCTAAGTTCTTCTGTATTTGAGAAATGGAAAAGTTATCCTACAATTCTGTTTCTCTTCTCTGTAAACTGACTGGCCCTAATATGTTCCAATGATATACGTGACAGATGTTAATTAATTATGTTACTATTAGATTCTTTCTTCTTAGCAGTGTTGGAGAAGCATACTATATTCTGTGTAAAGATGGGATACAGAGCACAGACTAACATAAATTGGTCACAAGTGGCTATTCTAGAAGATATATTACAACAGTGTGAATATCTGCATCTTGTACTTGCTTTCAATGTCTTTCAGCAATTTGTGCTGCTGTATCTGCTCTTCTGCACTTGAAGCATGTGAATTATTGTATTAGCTAATAAATTTTATGTGTCTTTGGCCAGGTTTACAGTTGGAACTGATGGTATAGCACTGTTTTTGCATGTGTTCCATCTGTACCGAAGGATAATTCCCAGTGGAGGTGGAGTATGTTTTATACATTTCATTGGTGTGAATAGCTAGAATGTCTGTTATCTGGGCTTAAACCTCTCCCATCCTACAGGTCCTTGAGGTAAACCTCTGAGGGATAGGGACATAGGGACTGTTTCTTATTTTTAATACACACCCATACATGGAAATGTATGTAGATGAACATGAAATATTTAGACTGAAAAACACAACATTTTACATATTACTGCTGATCATACTTCTTCTAAATTGTTGATAACATATTATGAAGCAATCATGGGGCTTGACAGACCGCCCCAAAAGGGCGGCCTGTAGCCACCTGTTTTTCTGTTGAAAGGAGGCTGCACCAACTAAGACAGCGTGATCTCTGTCAGGACTAAAAAGAAGACACTGAAAGCGGGGTTTTTTTCAGTCCACACGCCGGGTGCTATTGTTGTGCCATTGGCGCACTCGTGCACACAGATGACGCATGCACGGCATGGCAGTGTTTGGACGCTGTGCAGCACCTGCATCATCATGGTGGCCCCCATGTGGACAAGGCCAAGCCATGATGGCTCCAGCAGTGCACGGTAGAGCTTGGGAGCATGTGGACGCTCCGCATTCCTGAGCCCTAAAACTGGCTCCTGACTGCCGCTTTCTGATAGTCTGTACCGAGCCTATATCTTTCTATCGAGTATTCTTGGTCTTAAAGGAGTATCTTGATTTTTGTCTGTAAATTGTCCATGTGTATGAGAGAGAGAGAAGAAAGAAAAGATGGAGGGAAGGGAAGGGAACAGAGGGAAGGAAGGGGCAGGATATGTATATGGACATTCTTTATCTAATTCTACTTTATTATTGAAAAACAACCTGCCTTTTAATAGTAATCAAATTTGTCCAGAGAAGACGGCTGATCCAGACCACAGTGTTCCATAAACAGATACTGTATATATTCATCTATGTGTTGAAAAATTTAAGCCCCAAAATGAACTCCAGAATCTTAGGTAGACGTATATACTGGTCCATTTGGTAATATTTCTCTGCAAGCCTTGGGAAAGCTGTGGAGAAGGGAGGGAGGCAAGGAGAGAAATCAGAGGTCTGTGTCCCCCTTTTTGCAAGTCATCAGCTTTGGGGAAAGTTATAGGGAAGGGAGAGAAATCTGAGGTTTGTGCCCACATTTTTCATGCCCAGACTGTGACCCTTGAGAGCAGTCCAGAGAGGGAGAAGGAAGGAGCAAAGTGGTGTTCCCCCACCTCCGTTTAGATCATTTGTTACATGCTCCTTAGTTTGACCCTTGACTTACCCACAGGTCATATCAAAATCCATGATTTTGCCCCCCCAAACCTGCCCTTGATTTATATATGAGGTCAACTTATAAACGAGTATATATGATAAGTAAATGAACCCAGAAAGTTGCTTGTACAGAACATAACATGATTCCAGAAAGTCCTGCATAAAAAAAATTGAATGCTTATCTTTCATTATCAGAAGAGAGAGATAATCTAGAAGATCATTGGCTCAAATGCTTGTTGGGCATGATGGAGGCTATAGTCAAACATCTGGAGGGTACCAGTTTGTGGAAGGTTACTGCAAATGTATTGCAGTTTGGTTTCTTTCTGTCAGATTTAGCATAACAAGCGGATTGTTTGTTTGTCTATCACTAAGCCCCGCTTTGGTGTTCCAAATGAGTAAGTCAGGATATGTGTTGTGGAAAGAGGTATTGTAACATTTTCTAGGCTACATTCTGCTGATGTAAGATGGGATGTGTGTGTGTCTCTGTGTGTGTTTATATGTGTGTAGAGTGAGAACAGAGAACAGTGATAGTCTAGTTCTCAAACTTTGGTCCTCCACACATTTTGGATGTTATCTCCTAGCAGCTCCATCTGCTTGGCCAATGCTAAGAGATTCTGAAGTTCAAAACATCTGGAGGGCAAAGGATGAGCACCTTTGCAGTAGGAGATCATCAGTACTATTTTTTTTCTTCCCTATTTTTAAAAACTATGGCAAAGGCATCCTTACTATAGCAGAAGTATCTTTAATGATATTTTTAAAAATCAAAACGTAGTTCCAAATTTTTAACATCACCAGATGAAGCAACTATAAGCTTTTTGCATGCTACCTGAGGATATGGTAGACAAAGTCTGATTTAAATGCACAGAACAAAGTACTTTTTGCTTTCAGAACATTGTCCATCAGCTTAAAATTAACTCAATTATTTATCAGTCATCCACTTGCTAATGAACCCTGACAGTCTAAATCGCTCCTCTGTCAGGAACTCAACCACCAACTATGTTGTTATATTGGCAATTACCGTAAAAGAATGTAGTCACTGTACTCTTTATAAATGTAAAGCAAATGCTTTTTGATTTTAAAAATACTTTCAATTCCATGCTGCCATTAATTTAATTACATTTAATTAGTTTGACAGTAAAAGAGCCACTGTCTTAATTCCCCAGCCTGTTTCTTGGAATTTTATTCCTAAGAGAATGGGACAGGCTGCTGATTAACAGCTGAATAGGGTTGAGGGACAAAAGGGACTCCAATAATGGATGTGGTGCCACACAAGCTTTGTATGGATGGTAACGTTTGGCACTATACTATTCATTATTACAATCACTTTGTCACATGATTTAACATAACATAAAGCAAACGTTTTCTATGCTGTTTCTCAAATGCAGTACACTTCCACAAAAAGCTGGTGGTTACTCATGGAGGATGGACATGTTGCATACCTTTGCTTTTTACATTTAGCTGCCAGTGCACTCTGCATCAAATGACCATCCATCTCAATAAGAAAAATAGATTGTTTAGTCAATTTAGTCAGCACATTAATTAATGGGAGCTTTGTTGATTAATTCAAGCCCAGTTTTAATTGGTGAAGGTGAATTTTAACCTGTAGGACTGTAAAAATAAGGGCACACATGTTTCTTTCTGGAAAGCATTTCATTTATTGTATGTTCTTATAATATGAAATGATAGAAAATGTTTTAACAGCACTTTCTTTCCAAGTAGCAATAACTCACAGTTTAATAAACAAAGGATATTTTAGGTACCTACTTCCATACTTCAAAAAGGCAGTTATTCGAGTTTCACTTATATATATATATATACTGTATAACTTTGGTTAAACTATACGGATAAAATGAAAACTCAGTATGTAAAATGGGTTGGTTGTGCAACCAACTCTGTGAATAATGTACTAAATTTGTTCTCTTAAGCCTTAAAACCAAATATCAAATACATCCTTATGTGTTAGTAGAAAAGGTGGTTTTTGTTTTTTTAATGTTAAAAGGGTTTCTTTCAAGTGTAGGAATCTTGAAAAGATAGCAGCATGGGAATATTAACTTGGTTTTGTCCCTCTCAGGGGCTCATTTATTTGCTTTACTCTGTGGCAAAAAATAGCCTTGTAGCTTTAAAGTTGTTCAGGCTTTGCAGATCAGCTGGATAAGTCAGCTTGTTCAGTGATTTGCGTATCAGAATGCCCTGGTGCAATTTGCATCACAAATTGGATACAGGTTTGGATCATTAAATTGGGCATAATTTCCTAGGATAATGGTAGTTGGTAATATCACGACAATATTGACAGTGTAGTTTGTCATTTTGAGTGACTTCTCTAGGTGCCACAGAACAGAAAATGTAGAATCCTGCTGTGGCAGAATGAGTTAATTTTATTCTCATCATGAGAATGCTCAAAGGGAATAGTGCCTTGCCTTGGCTCCAGTGTTATTTCCAATAAATATGGAAATAATGTCTCGCAATGCTGCAACCTGTTTGGTGATCTCTTGGGAAATAGCACAAGATTACGTGATGAGTTTGAAATTAATCCATGGCTCCATTAAATGTGCACACTGTTGTTTCTGTGCCTGTTTACAGTAGTGGTAAATACCTCCATCCAAAATTGACAACAGGATTTGCAGCACGGTATCTTTGCGACAAGAAGTGTATTTATTTAAATTAATCATGCAGTAGAAACATGGCTTTATAATATCCCTGGACAAATCACACAAGAATATGCTGGGTTGTTTGTCTGTTTCAACTGCTTTGTGACCTCATTGGTCAGGCTTCTTGCATCACTTCTTGATATTAATAGTTGCTTGCTATTTCAAATAACCACATTGTTTGTTACCTTTTAAAATAATACATGAATAGGGGCTATGATGAGAAAACAGAAAATATCGATTCTTATATAAATGTGTGCTTCCAGGTGCTGTTATTTGCTTCTGTGATTTTATTTTTGCCTAGGAAGCTCAGGAGACTTTTCTTAAGAACTGTTCTTTTCCTTGCAGGAATCTTGCATGGATTTACTTCCTGATTACAAACTACATTTCCAACACTTGCTGAAACCAATACAGTACATTTGTGTTAAGGACACCATTGAAACGTAAGTGATCAGAATTATCCTTACTGAATATCTTTTCTAATATTTTTTTTGCAATTTTTAAATGATTAATTTTTATCAAAATGTGTTACTACTGCGACCTAATCACCACAATGAAATGTATAGGCTTTCTGAAGCCGAATCAATGCATATGTGAAGTGTGCCACTTTCTATCATTTGACAGAAAATTGAGGTGTTCATTTAACAACAACATACAATGGCATCTAAAATACATATGGCTACTGAACTGATTTGCTAAAACAGCTGAGTAATTCTGATTATGCATTATGTATTTAAAATGATATGTCCTGTATAATATTTTTAGCCCTCAGGGTTGTATCAGATAACCAGAAGTTGGAGAACATGAGGTTATTCAGTGGTGAACTCTGTGTAATTTGCTTTATGATGGAGTTCCCGGAAAGTATGCAATAGTGGTATGTCATGACTTACTGTGCCAGTATGCACTTATCTCTACATATATAGCTGGGTCCCAAATACCTTTGCATGCTTTCTTATCCCCAACTCTGCAGTAGCAAAAACATGTTTTTCAGAAAATCTATACATAGAGTTGGAACTGACCTAAGATGTCATCTTAGTTTATTCCGATCAAATATGTTTTTCTCTTCAGGATTTTAAAACTACAATCTTCAAGACAGGCTGTGCATAATTCTCTTTCACAGAGGTTGAATTCTGCTGAAAATGAGTGAAAACCATTTTGATTTGCAGTGATATAAACATCTTTTTGTGTGACTTTGCTGTAATTGGTTCTGGTTCCATTTGATCTGCTGTCTGTGGTTGCATTACCCTCATGTTTGCAAATATAGAAACAAACTGTGGAGTATTCAGAGCGCAAGGAAGCAAAGAGAAAACAAAAAGCATGGAATCAGTGGCTTCCTTGGAAAGGCTGCAGGAGCAGGATATTTTTAGTTGTTGACAGCTTTCAGATGCCTTTGGGCTGCTATAAGGAAAAGGAAGGCCAAATGTGCCAAAAAGGTCATGAAGTAGATTCAAAGCGGTGGTAAGAAAATGCTGTATGTAAAAACAGAAAAGAGAACATATTATCCAAGGCTGCAAAAGGGAAGGACCAATCACAAAGCATAGCAAGGGTTTATAAGGTTTAGATGCTTTGTTCTGTTTCATTTTGCTTTCTGAATGAATGAAGACAAGGGTTTTATTCATTATGCATTTTTAGTATATTTGATTCCTTTTCTGTGGTATGAATGGTATCAGTCAGCAGTGGGGGAAACACTTGAGATTGATGATTGTGTTGCGTAAGTTTTCAAATTTACTTTTTTACTACTCATTCCAGTCCTGTCCCTCCTTCACAATTTCTACTATCCACCTATGACTCTCCACCTGAGGAGAAAGCTAAGTGGCTGGTGGGTGCCTATCTGCCACATTTCAAGTTGGGTGCAGATACCTATACTGCATCTATATACAGTAAACAGTAGAGCAGAACTAGCTGGTCACCACATTGATAAGTTTCCTTCATGCCCATTGAGATAAGAGGGTCAATTTTTATTGTCATGTTGCTTATTTGTTACTTATTTAATTTCTTGTTCTCGCATTTTTACTGCCAGAGAGGGTGGAAAGTCAGGTTCATTTTCATACAGTTCCAACCCATGCAGCCCAGTCACTCATCATGAGCCCTGGTGGCGCAGTAGTTAAATGTTACTGCAGCCACTTACTCACAAACCATAAGGTTGCGAGTTCAATACCAGTGAAAGGGCTCAAGCTAGACTCAGGCTTGCATCCTTCTCTTGTTTGGTAAAACGAGTACCCAGATTGTTGGGGGCAATTAGCTTACACTTTGTAAACCGCTCAGGGAGTGCTTAAGTGCACTGATAAGCAGCATAGCAATGTACTTGCTATTGCTATCATGTTCTTTAAGCCATAAAATGTCTTCCTCGATCTGGTACTCAGGCCTCAAGGTGACTGCTCTTCTGGACAAGTGGCTATGTTGATCAGTGGGTCAAGTGGTCACTTGGTTAAAGTGTGAGCCTTTCCATTCTTAAATGAAAACAGACACAGTTGTAGAAAACAAAACAAGTAAAGATTTATTATACAGTATAACAGTTAGGTTAAACATGAACTCCTTGAACTCATTCCGCATTCTCAGCTCTCCAAACTCTCTTCAAATGTTATCAATTTCTCTTTTCCTTAACTGGACTTCTTTCTGCCTCTGCATCTCCACTGGAGAAATAACCTAGGTTGACACCACTTTAACTGCTTTGGCTCAGTGCCACGGAATTTTGGGATTTGTAGTTTCTTGTGGTACCAGAGCTCTCTGACAGAGAAGTCTAAGTGTCTCATCAGACTACAATTCCCAGGATTCCATAGCATTTATTCATAGCAGTTAAAGTGGTGTCAACTTGATGATTTCTGCAGTGCAGACGCAATTTCTTAGTGACTGTACTAACTATACTTCATTTATCTCCTCTTTAACAGACAGGCATCTAGGTTATCATATATACCCAACTTTAAGTCGACCTCATGTATAAGTCAAGGGTAGGTTCTGGTGTGAAAATTATGGATTTTGACATGACTTGCGGACAAGTCGAGGTTAAAACCAAGGTGCATGTAACAAAAAATCTAAAGGATGAAGCAAAGAAAACAATGCCAAAGAATTTGCAAAATTTTAGCAGGTATAACTGTTTATGCTCACACTAAAGGCTGGATGGGTAAGAGAGTAGAGGAATGTCAGTGCTTTCAGGACAGATTACACCCTTGTCTTTCAGCAGGGGGTGATTCCTTTTTTAATAAAAGAACAGTACTTACATTGACCCATGGATAAGTCGACTCAGGTTTTACGGATCAATTTTTTGACTAAAATTTCTAGACTTATACATGAGTATATACAGTATGTCCCCCATTGCTCCCCCTTCCCAGCATTCTAACAGTTATGAGTTTCATACCCACATAAATCAGGAAGATGTGAATGAATAAACCTTGTTTCTTGCCTCACATTTAGTTCATGAAGCTCCATGAAATAGGTATCAAAGGGGCTCAGGAGTGATGTGACTTTCATGAAAGATGGCCCAAGCAGGCCACCAGTTGCATCAAAACTCCCATCCTGTCCAATAGCTCTTTGGCTTAGTATTTATCTTACGTAAAATCCTGTGCTTCTAGCTGAAGGCAGTGACATTTTTCTCTTTTCTTCAGCATAGTGCTAGGAGGGGGAGTCAGTTTCTACTCTGAGCCTTTGTTCATAGCAGTATCATCATGTTATGTATCTGGGGGTCCAGATATTGTTGCTGCGGAAGGAGCTGATTACATGGGATGTCATTGTCAGTGTGATTACAAGGTCAGTGTGTCAGCTCATTATTAAAGGAAATTATGTATAATGAGCAAAAAGCCCATGGTAAGCCTTCTTTCACAGACCTCGGCTGGGGTCCAAAGAAGCAATAAACTCATGTGAGAGAAATCATGCATGCAAACACTGGGCATTATAATTAACACAAATATGCTCTCTCTCTTTCTCTTTCTCTAGTTTTAATGGCATATTGTTTTTATTTGCTCAAACAGTAGAGTACTCATCTGTCACAAAAATAGTAGTGATGTGTTGTTTGAATTTTCATAATGATGTACTGTTTCTTTTTCACCCTAGTATTTGATGTTGAATCAATGGAGACAGTGAAAGAAGCTTAATCATTTTCTGGGATGTGGGGTAGAATTATTTCTTTAGTATAACTTAAACTGCTTCTGTGGCCTTTCCATCCCTTCCTCCACATCTTTTCTGGCACTACTCTTTAATTTCATACTAAAATAGTGAGTGCCAAGAGGGTTGGAGCCAAAATGGCACTACTGCAACCAGTTGAGTGTGCTCAGGAAGTGTGTGTGAAATTTGGAGTTTACCAGAGATATAAATAGCAATAGCATACTATATAGCATACCAAAATGACCGTAAAATCAATAGAAACAGTTAATCAGTTCCTGCATCAAAGTAAACAAGTAGCATGATAGTCTTCCCTTAAGAAAAGATAGTTCCAAAGGAAAGACAGTTCTAAAAACATAAAGGTTTGTTTTTTGGTGTCACAGAAGGTCCAGTTGGCCCCCTTCCTGCAGGCAGAACACAGTTTTATTTAGGCAGGTCTTTGAATTTTAATTATGTACCATGGGTAACATGGTGTGCTGTATATGTGTGTGTTGTTTTCATGGGCTGAGAGTGTGTGACTCATCCAATAACTTGTACTGAAACATTCTGTGTTAGAGAAAGTTTCAAAGCAAACTTACTTGACAGTTAACTATCTTACCCCAGAATGATCTGTAATTGCTGGAAATGTTTCATCTTGTTTTGTTCATAACAAGCACTTATATAGTGCTTTTTAAAAACTTAAAAAAGAAACTATGGCCTGTTACAGACAGCCAAAATAAAGCTGCTTCGAGTCACAGTGGAGGTATGGTGTTTCAATGATGCATGTGTCCTAAGAGTCCAGAAGCCACACCAAAGCCACGCTCCAGTCGGACTTCTGGACTCTTAGGACGAAATTGAAACATCATTTTGCATCAGGTATAATGATGTGAATCTATACAAACCAAGGTGCATATGGATTCATCAGTTAAATTTCTCATTCTGAAATTCTTCTATGGTTTCAAGGGCCATTGAAGGTGATGTCTGCATGGATCACTAACCCAGTTCAGATAATTATATGAACCAGGGTAGTGCATCCATGTGGCTGTTTTTAGAACCTGTCAAGGGCACCATGCCCTCCTAATTTCAGGGTTTGAAAAAACTGGTTACTTTAGCAGGCCTTATGGGTGGACTGAAGGAGTATACAGCTGAAGACTCCCAACCACCCTTGATTTAAAATGTAGTTTAATGAATGAGAGCTCCACCTCATTCCTCCTTTACAGTGAGAAGGAGAATTAAAGTTCCACTTCAAAATGAATCACTGTTCAGTGTTACATTTGAATTCTTGCCTTTTCTAACTAACATTTGTTCACAAACCAAGGCATCTATTCAGGGTTTCATCCTAGTGTGTTTTAATTTAACTGGGTTAACCCACACATCTAGAAGCTTAGATATAATTTGGGCAAATAGTAGCTTTAACACCATTATAGGAGTCTGGAATCAACAAAAGGTAGTACCTTTCAATCTATGTTACTGGTTGTCCTTGAAGAACCTGCTCAATGTCTCTGAAGTACAACAACATGTTGGACTGGATGGTCTTTTGCTTTCATTTAGTTTGGTTGCACTTACATTTCTTTGAGCTCAGGATCTTATGCATGCTCCATATTTAATACTAACAAGGTATCTGTGAGAAATTACTGTTGTTCCTTATCACTCCAAAGTAATTCAGAATTATAATGCTGAAAAATGCTGAATTCTTCTGGAAAAAAAAATAGCAAGCTGCTGAGCAATTATTTTCTTACCCAATCTTTCCATTGTCTTTGTCATTGACTTGAAGTTCAAGGGCTTAGTTTATTTCTCACCAGGCCATAATTTTTCTCCGTTTAATATGAGGCATGCTGAGCTTTTTTGTCTTAATTTTTATTACTTATTTATTATGAGAATCATTTCCCCTTTCATGAAAAATGAGTCCCTTCAGAAAGGGACCATGGTCCCTTAACACAGGGGAAAACATGGTCTCTTTTTAGTTTAACAATGTAGGATAAAATAATTCACGTTACATAAATGTTTACTGGTAATTGATATGTGAACTCTTGTCTTCTTTTTTAAAACATCCTACTATTTGATCTCTGAAAATGAAATCACATTGCAAAAGAGCTAGATATTTGCATTTGAGAACTTTTTGTCTTCTGTCTAAGTTTTTTGTTTGTGTGGACTATGGCTCTTAGAACTCCCCAGCCAGCTAGTAGCATTTCCGGCTTGATAAAACTGGGAATTATAGTCCAAAAAGTTTTGCTCCTTTTCTATGGATATAGGAATAATCAAATCTTAAGCCACAACATGCTACAACAAGGGAACTGCATATGACCAAATTAGTACTTCCTGCTTACGCAGAAGCCATGTGACAATCTAAAGAATGGCATATGCGCATGTGGATACATACATGGATTTTATCTTACACGGGGTGGTGGTGGTCTGGAACGGATCCCTCGCATAAGGAGAGGGTCCACTGTATAGGCATCATTGGCCTAGTTTAGTGGTCTCCAAGCCTTTTTGGGCTACCACCACTTTTCTCTTGGATAACAATCCTAGCGCCCTCCCCCATATGCTTTATTGATATTAGGTCTACTGCAAATTCAAAACAACTAATCTCAGTTAAAATCTCTCCCTTTCCCTGTCCACACTAGTCTCTAATCCAAAGCATATTGCCTCTGTAAACTACCTACGCACACACCAGTTGCACCCCTCTCCACCCCAGTGAAGAAAGACTGAGACTTCTTCCTTGCCAGGGAGAGACCTTTTCACCCAGTCACCTTGGGAGCAGCAACTGAGCAACTGGCTGAACAGTGACCAAGAAGCATCTTGCCTGTGCCAGCTTTGTGGCTGCTCCCAGCGTGACAAGGTGCAAAAGTCTCGCCCTGGCAAGGAAGAAGCTGGTGTGTGCATAGAAGGTTTACAGAGGCAACATGCTCTAGATCAGGGGTAGGCAACCTGCGGCCCGCGGGCCGGATGCAGCCCGGCGAGGCCTTGGGACCGGCCCAAGCCCGGTCCTGCCACCGATTGCTGCCAGGGCCTTTGGGAGGCAATTGTCTATAGAAGCCTCAGAAACATGCATTTATATTAACATTTAAAAAAAAATCAGCAATTTATTTCGCGTGTCCTCCATTTTTTTAAAAAGTGTCTTCCATTTGAAAATTTTGTCCTACATTTGTCCTGGTTTATTTATATATTGAATTTTTTTAAAAAAAATATTTATTTATTTATTTTTTGGCTTCGGCCACCCAGTTGTCTGAGGGACAGCAACCCGGCCCCCGGTTCAAAAAGGTTGCCTACCCCTGCTCTAGATGGAGGACTAGTGTGGACAAGGAAAGGGAGAGATTTTAACTATAAGAGCAACTTCAAGGCAAAGGGCTCTTTCCAAGAATCCATCCCTGATACTCCCCCGTTCCCCTTTGACATCTTTTCCCCACACAGTTCACATGTCCCCTCCACTCACTGCACACAAACATTGTTTCTCCTATTACCTCTTCTATTAGCCAGTCTGACGAACGAAAGCAAGAGCCATAGTGCAGCTCCACTCTACTGGCCAAGGTCCAGCAAAACTCAAAAAGCTTAAGCAGAGTCTAAGATTTGAAGGCTTCTTTTTTGCCTCTGCTTCTCACTCACAAACACATGCTCTGACTGCTTGCTCTAGTCAGTCAGTCCCCAAATGGCATCACTCCGAGCCATAGAAGTGATGCCCTGTGCTCAAGCCTCATGAGAATTTCCCAACCAACACCACCACTACTAGCAAAAGATGCAGCTAAGGGAGTGAGCTTGTGCTAGCAGGTGAAGAGCATGAGACACTACCGCATATGGGGTCAGTGAGGCTGCGCAGTGCTTTTAAGGAACCCTGCAACCCTTATCCCCACCATAGTTGTAAAGGCTGCTGGTACTCCTTGTCCTAGCGAAGCAGTACTTTGACTGTAGGCTCCTCTGCAGCTTCCTTTCCCCTCACTGCCCTACTACTGCCCCCTTCCCCCCTTGCCATGCCCCTGGATTTTTCCACCACCCTAGGTTATGCCCACTGTGGGAATCACTGGCTTAGTTGCTTTGGTGGAACATAGGGCCTGAACAGACAGGCCAAAATAAAACTGCTTTGGGTCACTTTGGAGGTATGCTGTTTAAATGACACATGCATCGTAAGAGGCCAGAAGCTGCACCAAAGCTTCCAACCTAAGGACTGGAGTGCAGGCTTTGGGGCAGCTTCTGAGCTCTTAAGATGCATGTTGTCTTTAAACAGCATACCTCCAAAGTGACCCAAAGCAGCGTTATTTTGGCCTGTCTGTGTTCAGGCCTTTAGGTACTCCAAACACCTACCATCTTGCTCCAACAGAAGCCCTCTCATTTTTGATGGGTTTTATGCGCGTTGTCACACAGTCCAAAAGGGATACGACGGGATCATTAAAAAGACGAGGATGTGATTCATGTGAAGAATTTGATTATGTAATGTTCGGCATACCCATTTCAGGCTGAGGCATTAATCCATCTTTGTATCCATTATAGGAATTAGCAAACACAGTGCAGGCAATGGGAGGCCATGAAAGTCATCAACATGGCACATCAACTGCTATTTTAGAAAGATATTTTTTTACAATTAGTTCTTAGACCAGAAAGCATCCCCCCTTTTAATGTGGTGGTGGAGACAGAATTTACTGGTCCTAAAGTTTATATGGTCAGTCCAAAAATTTAAAGGTGTAGATTTGCTTTATGTTGGCAGAAATGTTTCCTTGGGGCATTCATGGATACAATAACTGGATGGCAAATATATTTTGTTCAGCAGAATTGCTTGCTCAAAGTAGAAGGAACTGAATGATGGAAGATGTATGTTAATGTTGTTGAGTTAACAATGGCCAAAATAATGTGGATCCTAAAGGATAATACATTGAAGATTTTTTGAAAGATTGGAAGCTGTTAATAGATGTTTTACTTTTTAACAATAGGAAATCTAACAATGTAATCTGTCTTTTCTTCTTTTATTTTTCTTCTTCTGTTTTTATGTTCCTTGTTTGATTGTTATATACTTTGATGTAATTGAGACTGTATTAAAAAACTAATACAAATTAATCTCAAAGCAAGCAGACTCTATTTTGGTACTTTTTTGAATTTGTGGAAACAGATTGCAAAGATTGTACACTTGGAAAGATGGGTGGTTGGCATCTTATTAGTGACAGACATGTGAGCAAATTGTGGCCTATACATACTTTCTTGTCTTTGAGGGGACATTCTGCATCTTCTCGCTCGAGTTGCATCCCTCCTTCTTCCCTTCCCTACTGGTAACCACCAGCAGCAACAACTTCGCAGCTTGACAGCTGGTTAGAAGCAGTGGCTATAGAATGGTGTGAGGCAGAGTATTACGATTTGGCCTGCTTCAATCGTTGATCATACTTTGAGGTGTACCAAAACGAACCCTGGTGGGTGAAATGGTTAAATTCCTGTACTTCAGCGACTCATGGCAAACCATAAGATTGCAAGTTCCAATACCAGCAACCTTCCGAGGCTTGCATCCTTCCAAGATCGTAAAATGAGTACCCAGCTTGTTGGGGGCAGTTAGCTTACACTTGTAAACCGGCATAGGGAGTGCTGTAAGTGCACTGAAAGTAGTATAGGAAATGTACTTGCTAGTGCTATTTGCTCTGTACTTCTGGGCACTGTAAAATGCTAGGTATGCTGGCCTGTATTGAGGGCATTCTTTTTTTCAGAGGGGAAGAAGGCTGTGTGAAGGTTGTTGTGTGACGAGCGCTTTCAGTGAGGAAAAAATAAGTTTCTCCTTTTTTTTGTTTACTTTTTGCACAACATGATTTAATCTTTTGAGGTCACATGAGGGAGACTGGATGTAAGTATGTCAGCTATGGTGTAATGCAAAGTCTCCAGTCAAAGCTGGAAGAGAACGGAACAGACAGAAAATTCTATAGAAGAGCAAATCAGGTCATTTTGTTGTCATTCCTCTAGCTGACAATGAGAAATTCAGCCTGTAAGTGCATAGTGCCACCAAACACCTGGAGAAGTGGAACTGTGTTGAAACACACTTTTAAAAAAGACATCATCTTACTTTACAGTGATGTGAATTAGGCCCGATTTACAGACGCTTGCTACAACGTTCCACACAACGGTAAGATTACTACTTCTAGCACAACACCCACATACCCACACACCAACATCAATTGCTAAGGAGAAGAGATTTGTCTCCAAGAAGCAGACACAGACCGAACAAAAAACATAGGAGGGAGTGAAAAGAATTGTGTATTATTAA
>NC_056524.1:140927386-141012019 GCF_019175285.1 Sceloporus undulatus | reverse complement strand
GTGTCATTTAAACAGCATACCTCCAAAGTGACCCAAAGCAGCTTTATTTTGGCCTGTCTGTTCAGGCCTTTAGGTACTCAAACACCTACCTCCTTGCTCCAACAGAAGCCCTCTCATTTTGATGGGTTTTATGCTCAGTTTCACAGTCCAAAAGGGATATGAGGGATCATTAAAAAGACAGGATGTGATTCATGTGAAAGAATTTGATTATGTAATGTTCGCATACCCATTTCAGCTGAGCATTAATCCATCTTTGTATCCATTATAGGAATTAGCAAACACAGTGCAGGCAAGGGAGGCCATGAAAGTCATCACATGGCACATCACTGCTATTTTAGAAAGAATATTTTTTACAATTAGTTCTTGACCAAGAAAGCATCCCCCCTTTTTAATGTGTGGTGGAGACAGAAATTTACTGGTCTAAGATTTATATGTCAGTCCAAAAATTTAAAGGTAGATTTGCTTATGTTGGCAGAAATGTTTCCATTGGGCATTATGGATAAATAACTGGATGGCAAATATAATTTGTTCAGCAAGAATTGCTTGCTCAAAGTAGGAAATGAACTGAATGATGGAAGATGGATTGTTAATGTTGTTGAGTTAACCCAAATGGCCAAAATAATGTGGATCCTAAAGGATAATACAATTGAAGATTTTTTGAAAGATTGGAAGCTGTTAATAGATGTTTTACTTTTTTTTAACAATAGGAAATCTAACAATGTAATCTGTCTTTTCTTCTTTTTTATTTTCTTCTTCTGTTTTTATTCCTTCTGTTTGATTGTATATTACTTTGATGTAAATTAGACTGTATTAAAAAACTAATACAAATTAATCTCAAAGCAAGCAGACTCTATTTTGTACTTTTTTGAATTTGTGGAAACAGATTGCAAAGATGTACACTTGGAAAGATGGGTGGTTGGCATCTTATTAGTGACAGACATGTGAGCAAATGTGGCCTATACATACTTTCTTGTCTTTGAGGGGACATTCTGCATCTTTCTCCTCAGAGTTGCATCCCTCCTTCCTTCCCTTCCCTACTGGTAACCACCAGCAGCAACACTTCTCAGGCTTGACAGCTGTTAGAAGCAGTGGCTAGAATGGTGTGAGCAGAGTATTACGATTTGCCTGCTTCATGCTTTGATCATACTTTGAGGTGTACCAAAACGAACCCTGGTGGTGCAATGGTTAAATTCCTGTACTTCAGCGACTCACTTGCAAACCATAAGATTGCAAGTTCAATACCAGCAACCTTCCGAGGCTTGCATCCTTCCAAGATCGCTAAAATGAGTACCCAGCTTGTTGGGGGCAGTTAGCTTACACTTTGTAAACCGCATAGGGAGTGCTTAAGTGCACTGATAAGTAGTATAGAAATGTACTTGCTATTGCTATTGCTCTGTAACTTCTGTGCACTGTAAAATGCTAGTATGCTGGCCTGTATTGAGGGCATTCTTTTTTTCAGGAGGGAAGAAGGCTGTGTGAAGGTTGTGTAGACAGCTTTCAGTGAGGAAAACAATAAGTTTCTCCTTTTTTTTTTACTTTTTGCACAACATGATTATAATCTTTTGAGGTACCATGAGGGAACTGGAATGTAAGTATGTCAGCTATGGTGTAATGCAAAGTCTCCAGTCAAAGCTGAAGAGAACGGAACAGAAGAAATTCTATAGAAGAGCAAATCAGGTCATTTTGTTGTCATTCTCTAGCTGACAATAGAAAATTCAGCCTGTAAGTGCATAGTGCACCAAACACCTGGAGAAGTGGAACTGTGTTGAAACAACACTTTAAAAAAGACAATCATCTTACTTTACAGTGATGTGAATTAGGCCGATTTACAGACGCTTGCTACAACGTTCCACACAAACGGTAAGATTACTACTTCTACAACACACCCACATACCCACACACCAACATTCAATTGCTAAGGGAAGAGATTGTCTCCAAGAATCAGAACACAGACCTGAGAGTGGCTGAGGTTTTAAGAGAAATTCCAGAGGAAAGTGGTAGCCAAATGAAGCAAGTGATGTCTTTTATATTTTTCATTCCTGTGTTTAATGCCTACTGTGAGAGAATTTTCAGTTTAGTGACACAACTGTGGAGCAGGCACAAAAACAAGCTGAGTAATAGTTTTGTGAAGGCTTAGTTGCAGCTAAAATGAACATGAATATTACATGTCCAGACTTCCTAGACTCATAAAAAGAACCCAGATTTGCAAAGAATAGCAAGAGGCTAGCTCAAATATAAATGTAAGATAATAATACCAGGTTACAGTTCAGTTTAGTATCAAGGTGTTATATTGGCCACCTGTCTGTAAAGTTGAAGGACGGAAGAAGCTGAAAAGAGTGACAGAATTGGCTTCCATCAGTAGTTATTTTTGAAGACTCTCCCAGAAAAGTATGTTCTTTATTTTAAAGCTTCCCTCCCTCATATTTTTATAATGATATGGCTTTCTGGACTCTTTATTTTTTGGTTTAATTTCTAAAAGTGAATTTAAAAAGTGAAATTGGGCCTGTGAATTTAGACAGATAAAGTAACATGTCTAAATTTGTTCTACATATAGGCATTGAACACTTGAGACACCCCACCAAGGCGAACAGCTACAATATCCTTTGCACTTTTAGATCTCACTGTAGAAAAATAGAGAAGGCTTTTCTGACCAGAGCACATTGTCTGGGGCAGAAAATGTGCGTCCTATAAAATAATTAAGTACACGAGACAGTATGTTTTGAAAAAAGCAAAAGCAATCCCCCCTTCCAATTCCTGTGCAAAAATTATGCATTCTGCACAAAAAAACCATATTATTTTTCTTCAGAGAAAATTGTATTTTTATGTAGGAATTAGTGTATTTTACACAAATGGTGTAAATTAATAGAATTTGAAAAATTATACTGGTTCAAGTAGAAAAAAATATGTGCAGAAAAATGGTGTACATTTTTTATGTGCTGAAAATTTGTTTTTCTGTTGAGAAAGGACAGGAATTAGTGTACAGTGGGCCCTCCTTATCCCCAGACTTGCCACCCACGCATTCAATCATCTCCAGACACCAAGCCCTGGTTGTCCTCAATGGCATTGTGGCCACATGCATGCACTGTCATAAGACACAGCCCCAGCAGCCCTACTGTTTTTGGGACCATGGAGGCTGGCAGGAGACGCCCCATTCCTGAGGTGCCCTCTGCCTGCTGCCAGCCCAGGAAGCAGGTTGGAGGCAGAGAGGGGTGGGTGCGCCAGGATTGGCATGGCCTGTGCCGGGCTCTGGGCTCAGCCTCTCCTGGGAGGGCACTGATGCTGGCGCCATCTTTCTTCTCCTGCTCCTCTTCTTTCTGAGCTCAGAGGGAGGGGTAGGGCCAGCCCAGCAGGATCCCTGGGGGAGAGGGGTCCTCTCAGGGCCTCTGTCTGCCCAGAAGATTCCCAGGAGGTGGGGGACTTCAGGTAAGGCCTGGTAATTCAGGTAATGGCATGCACCACCACTGGGGACAACGCTATGGGCTTCATCATCCATGGATTTTGGTATCCACAGGGTGTGTGTGTCTGGAACGGAGCCCCCGCAGATACTGAGGTCTCACTATATTTTCTCCTCTGAAGACCTCTTTTCTCGTGCACCAATCTATTTTCTAAATGAAGTCCTAAAGTAAATGTAATGTTCAAACATTGCATAAAATCACCTATATTCTCTAGGGGAGGGAAAAAGTGGCAGAAATTATTAGCTCTTCTTGGGAGAATAAAGTACATAAGAAATTACACGTCTTTTCTAGAAAGGGATCACAGGACACCTGGCCAACTCAAACCTCATCTTTGGTTTTGTCCTCTCAGATTACTTGGAGAACCCTTCCCGTTTACCAGTTCCTAGACATGTTCTCCTTCATCCCCTCCAGTACTGGGCAAGGATCTAGTCCACCCCAGGCACTTGGCTCCCCTTCAGCATTGAAAACAGTCAGCAGGCTGTCAGAAACCCGAAAGAAGAAAAATAGCTTGCTAGTAAGTAGTAAAAGAGCAGGGGCCAGATGTTATCAGTCAGCCTCATTCTGTTCTGTAGTTCCCCATACACTGTTCCTTCCCAATCTGTCTTTCATGTCCTCAGCTTTTGAAACGGATTCCTTTGCAATCCATCAGGACACTGTTTGGGGTTTGAATTCCTGAAGGGTCAAAATGGCTTGCTGTAATAAACAGAAAGAAGTCACCCACTTCCATAGCGTGTGGAATCATTCCATTCCTCTGCAACACTACTGGCTGAATTTTAACAGTGGAGATGTTCAAAGCCCTTAGCTGACCTTGCTGAAACATAACTGGTATACACTGAAACCTCATTACATGAAACCATTGGGGAAGCAAAGAAATCTAGCTTCAGATATTTCTTGCTGTGCCCTAGAAGATAAAAGAGAAAAAAATGCAGAGAAAATAATATTCCAGTGGAGCAGTGTTGTGGCTACAATGCTTTGTATTTTTTGTTGCTTTTTTTCGTCTTGGTTTTTAAATGGCCTTTAAAAATGGTCTCGAGGAAATGAGTGTTTTGTATTCAGCAGCTTGTCCTTGATGTTATATCCTTCTGGTGGAGTCCTGGTGTGTTTTGTGTTGCTGGCTGCTTTCTTCTTCTGAAATTCTTTATGGAAAGAATTTTCCAGAACAAGGCTTAATCTGTTTTGAAAGGACTAAGCATACTTAGGCCTAATATTTGGGAGAAATTGGAGACCTCTTTGAAGTAGGATTTTCTTAAATATACCAGTCAACATTTTGAAAATCTAGAAAAGGCAGAACTAGACATCACTGATGGTTTGGATAAACACAAGACACATTCATATAAAAATATAACATATATAGAGCAGATCTACATGCAACATAAAGCAGCTGAGTTGCATTCCTAACTGGTAGCATGCAGAAGTACAGAAGACTGGTCTGGCAGTGAGAGAGATGTCCCTTGATGTACTAGTTGTTTGTCATTTTAACTTGCAAGTAGTGGGGATTTTTTCTGTAGTTGTGCTTGGGCATGCTGGAAGGAAATGAGAGGAACTGAAGCAGAAAGCCCAATCTGCCTTGAGTTGGCCTGCCATGCCCCAGTTCTGTTTCTGTACACTCCAGGGCAAATATTTATTTTGTGGGTCTGGCAAGCAGGTGATTGCTTCTTAGAAGGAAGAGATCCATCTTGCCATCCCACTGAAAGCATATGTGTAGAAACAAAACTGGGGCAGACAGGTTCTTCCTATTAGGGCTAAAAAGTTGTTTTTTGTTTGCCCTAAGAGAAAAGGAGTAAGTAGTTGCTGGTGAGATGTTCTGTATAATATAAACAAAAAGAGGTTCAGTTCCCCTCTCCCTTGAGCAACTGGATTGAACTCTGAAGGGGTTTTGATCTTGAGGGATGTTGAAGGGAACCTGAGATATTTTCAGGGTGTCAAGTTTAAGCCTCAGGCAACGGTCTGAATTCTGTCTGAGCAAACCAGAATTCAGGACCAGAGAACCAACTGGGAATACATGGAGGGTGAGAAGCAACTGGACCTATGAGCATGAGCGAAGGCAAAGAACCAAGTTAGCCTTGTTGCTGAGGCTGCAACAGCAATTACTCATGCTCAGAAATATCAATGGCCAACCTTTGTAATTGTTGATTTGGAAGGATCTTGGGGACAAGCTGCAGTAATGAACCACTGGCCTTACTGGTTAGGGGATTCAGGAGATACAGTTTTGTTTTGTTTTTTAAAACTTCCCGAAGCTCTTCTGTTTCTTTGCCACATCTCTCTGGGAGCCTTGCATGGAGCAGTACATAGAGAGCAACAGAACTATGGATCCATGGCAATGTTCACTTTCAGTCCATTTGATAAAGGTTTGTAGGTCTGCGACCTAATTCTCTCACGATGTGCAGAATGGCTGCTGCTCTACATTTATATATTGGTGAGTATTGTTAGCATTTATTAGCTAGCTATTTTTCTTGATTTGTGTGACACCATTAGGTGTGTAGTATTCAATATTGTTCAAGGAACCTACCTGGATTTCCAGAAAGGCAAGAAAAGCCATGCTTTAATAAACATGAAGAGTACTCTATGGCAGGGGTACTTCCTAGTGTTTGGAAGACTACATTTTAAAGGTAAAAAGATATAGTAACCTTTTCATCATTTGCACATTAAAGTGACAGTTTAAAAGTAATGTTGTGCTTATTTTTCAAATGGAACTAAGACACAGGTATACCTCAGTTAACAATATTGCTACGTTCTTGGGTATCACATCTTTAAGAGAAGAATTGGCATGAGAGGCAGAAGTATAATAGGGGTGGAATAAGACAACTTGGCTCTTGTTCCTATTTGTCAGGATACTTGGGGACAGCCCAAAGTATCCTGGCCTCGGAGCTGTCTTGATCTCCCTCCGTTACCTGGCCCTCTATTCCTGCATTGCAGCAGTTGTCTGCATGGGTATCCTGCTGAGCCACCTGACATGTCCATTGCCACTGCAGGTTGCTCACTTCTGAGATCAGAACAAGGTGCCCAGTGTTGGTCATGTAGCTGGTTGCCTTGTTCTGACTTCAGAGTGAGCACCTGGCAACAGTGGCAAATGTGCTGGGCAGCTGAGCAGGATGTCTATGCAGATAGCCACTGCAGAATATCCAGAATAAGAGGTAGTTTATTTTACTTCATTTTAAGATTTTTATCCCCCAGTTTATAGGTTGGACATTGTCTGGACTGCTCATGCCTGAACTGGGTTTTGAGCCATGCATTGTTTAAACAGGATGAAGCTAGAACTGGGGAAGAACTGGCTTTTTGTCAACAAAAACGTTTCGATCTTTTTGGGGACCACCTGAAAGCATCTTCTTGGAATGAGTTCTTTCTTTCAACAGCCTGCATTTTTCTCATAGCTGCCATTTCGATGTTATATGCAGGCTGGAGATAGCCCTTTGCTGCTTGGAAACATCCAGCTAGATGGAGGACAAAGAGAAAACGGAGAGGACTGAGGACATAAAAAGACTTGTAAAAAGGATCTTCTTTGTCAATGGCTTTGTTACCTGGGAGAAGCCTGTAGTTAATTTATAAGTCTGTGACCTCTTGTGTAAACTTCCCCAAATTAGTGAGGCTTTTTAGTAACTATAAAAGTAGCTACAGGGGACTGAAGTCGTATCTACTCATAACATTGCAACAGTAATGCAACTTATTTATGCCTCAGATATTTCAATAAGGAATTAATTACAAACAACGCATTGTTCCAAGCCATTTCCAAGCTGTGGTATTTCCATGGTGCATAGCAGAGTAGAGCAGGTGATATTAGACTCCAACATCCATCTGTAGTCTAACAGCATCTGTTGGGCCACACGTTACCCATCCATCCCATTACTGTATTATTATTATTCTGCCTTTTCCACAGTGTGGAACTCAAGGCAGCTTACAACAGTTAAAAACAAACATAGTTTTAAAATTAACACCATACAAAAATAAAAAGCAATAAAACCATTAAAATGCCATTTAAAATAATAATAATAACTACTACTAATAAAAGTCCAGGACATTATATGAGACCTATTTCCCCCGATAAATCAGTTCTCTAAGACTTACTGAAAGGAAAGCTTGTGGAAAGATAATGAGGATAGTGCCAGACTAGTCTATTTAGGAAGGGCATTCCAGAGCCTGGAAGCAGTCACAGAGAAGGTCATATCCTCTGTTCCCACCAAATGTGCCTGTGAGGGAGTGTGCGGTCCTTCAAATAACCTGGACTTGGACCATATAGGGCTTTATAGGTCTGTATAGAATTTAAAACTGGATTTTTTCACTGCCATAAAATCTGAGAATGGGCACTATGTTAGATTGCTTACAAAGGTCACAAGATCCTCCTAAATGGATTTGCCTTCCTGTGGGTCATAGCCGTTACCTCTCAACGAACTCTTCAGTTTCTGGAGCACAAGCTACAGGGACAAGGTTGGCTGTGAGCTTGTGCTCCTAACTCTGAGATTTCCAGGAGCATCCATGTGACCACTATGGAAAAAAGGAAGTTGGTCTAGACCATGAGTTTCCAGAAGATGATGCACTATTGCTCCCATATTCTCTTACCATTGATCATATTGAGTGAGAGTGATATGTGTTAGATACCTGTTGACATCTGGGGGAGTAAGGTTGTCAACCCTTAGTGGACAACGCCTTGCTCAGATACTTCTGACCAACTTCTTACATACTTCTTCAGCCAACTACTTCTTACATGTTTAGGAAAATTACACTGTTTCACATATTTTAAAATTTTTGCGGTGAACCACTGAGGTCAAACAAAAAGTCTCCCAAGATGGACAAAATGGCAACCAACAGTAGTCATCCAATTATTACGCTAGGAGTTGGCACACCATAAACAATCCAGAAATTAGTATATATGTACACAGACAGAGCCAAAAAGTTTTCCATTAATGTTTCTGAATGTAGGGTCCAGATAACCAGGCTAAGGCACAGAAGTTACACATAAATCTACCTTGAAATGTATTTTCCACACAAGTCACATGGATTGTTTTTGGTGAGTGTGGGAAGATATACCACAGCCAATATGTAGCCCTGGGAAAGAAAACCACAAAATGAAGAGCAGCAGCTGAAGAGGCAGTTTCTAGGGATACAGCTTCTCAAAATATGCTGATGTTACAGCTCTTTGCTATTAAAGGTCCTTGGAGGATTGGGGAGAATGAATGTTCTAAGGAGAAGAATCACAGGGACTTTTTAGAAGTCCACTTAAGAGATGTTGATGCGTGCATATGCACACAGTTCAGCAGGAAAATCTGTTGGAAAAGTGATTGTAGGAGAAGGAGAACAACATGGGGTAAATACATTTGTACGGCATCCATGCGAAGAAGACGTTCTTTATAGACTCTCTCTTCCCCCCCCCCCTTTTATGCTGTATTAGTGTGGAGAATTAAAGCAGCGCAGCTGTTTTGATGACATAGCTATGTAAACTTGTACTGTGGGTGTGATAGCTCAGAGAAAGTCATGCAAATGTACTTCTTGGCTGTTTGTATTAACATGGGGTGGAGAAAAGGGAAGCAACAGCAGTTACTGTACGGCACAAAACTTCACGTAGCTGCTTTCAAAAGTAATAATAATAAGTAACCAGACATTTAATCCAGTTACATGACCAGGTCTAGGAATTACCAGGGTTTTTACACTGTTGCTATTTTGTAAAATATTAGTTGAGCTGTCTTGAGAGGATTTAATTAAGATAGTTAGCTGTATGGATTTCTTTTCTTCCCCTCACAAACAATGGAAAAGACTAGCCAGAAGATTATAAAGCCAGATGTATTACATGAAGTAAAACACCATCTCAGTTTTCCGGTTATTTGTATCTTGTACTGAGGATAATTGATCTACTTGGACAACTGTATACCTTTATGCGAACAGTTGCTTTATCAGCTGTTGTATGAATTTGTCCTTGGAAAAATGGGAAGAAAACTGATTTCTCATTAATCTACTACAGGTATTGTATTTTTTTTTTTTTAAAAAGTGCTCCCAACTCAAAATTATTCAATCTTAGGCCTGTTACAGACTGCCAAAATAAAGCTGCTTTGGGTCTCTTTGGAGGTATGCTGTTTAAATGATGCATGCATCCTAAGAATCTGGAAGCTGCACCAAAGCTGCACTCCAGTGTTTAGGAATGGAGTGTGGCTTTGGCGCGACCTCCGGACTCTTAGGACCCATGCATCATTTAAATAGCATGCCTCCAAAGAGACTCGAAGCAGCTTTATTTTTGGCAGTCTGTAACAGGCCTTAGTGTTTCATTTCAGATATGGGATTCAAATATAGCTTTGTTTTTGTTGCTTTCAAGACACACAAAAAAAACCCTGCCTGTATTCTGCTCTTTCTCTGAGGTTTGTCTGGTGACATATATGAGCATTATTCCCCTTCATCCCTACAATACTGACCTATAGTAGATTTAGAAGAGAGACTGAGACAGAAAAAAGAAGCAGAGGAGACCATTTGAAGATCACTTAGTGAATGAAGGACTAGCTAGGACATGAATTTATTACTCACATATGGGAAGCCTGAACTCATTAATTTCATAGTATGACCTTTCACTAAGCCGCTGATTCACTTTCTCCATTGTAGAATGGCAATAATAGTACCATAACAAGCATTGGGTTGTTGTGAAAAGAGGACAAACACGTTTTGATTGCAAAAGCTTTTGCAAACTAATAATAGTGGTAGAATTAGGTTCTGAATTAGGCCACTTTTGAGAACTGTTCTCTTCAGCATGTGAGTTAAGAGCCTTTGTTTTAAAATCTTTGGAGCAATGCAAAAATCTCTCTTTCTTTTTTTTTTTAATGGTTCATTCTGTATCTGATTTTAATTGGGACATATTAAACCAGCAACAAGATGGCTTTTCAGAAACCATCTGGAAAGGGTACGCCCAGTCCTTCCTTTGACATCTGTTTAGTGGCAAGTGAAAAAAAATGCTTATGAATTTCCACTCTACAGACCCCATTCTTGTCTCTTTCATTATGCACAGTGGTGGTTTTAAGTTACAATGTACAGAATTTGAGAAGAACTGGGGGCTGTACAATAAAAGAAAATGTACAAACAGTATATAAAATATAAAGAAAACAAGAAATGTGAGCATTTTTTCTCTTTTTTTAAATTAAGTACTTTGTCTGTATAATATCTACATCTGGTTTAACTGTCATGAGAACTGTGCTGGCACTTGTCCATCTTTGTAGGATGATGGATTTCACTGTCCCTTCTGGAATGTTTTATTAGTTTAAGCTTCATTTCCTCTTGCGAACAAAGAAGCTGAACCTGAACTTAAAGGCTTGCCCTAAGGAAGTCACCTCTATAATTTTCTGTGTATAAATCATAAGTCGCACTCATAATCTCACGTTCATCCTTTCCCCACAACTTTAGAAGTAAATACTTGTGCTTTGTTGCTGTCCCAGGGTATAGTGTGTCCTTATAATTTAGTAAGACTTCCTTCTTGACATCAGTGACAAAAATTCCTAATGTCCCATCTGCAAACATTTTAAAGTCAACCCTTGGATGTCAACAGCACTGATGTGAGCCAAGAGGACAGAAAAGAGAATTAGAAGGAAGATAATATTTATGCTAGTCATAGGTGCCAGAAGCTTGGAAATAATACATGCACAGAGATTCATGAGTTCTTATTGCTGATCAGTTTGAATAGCTCCTCCTTCTCTTCTTCTTCTTTTGGTAATTTTTAAATTAGTTTTACACGTTTTATGTTAGAAATGCATAACAAAGACAAAGACAACGATGAAAAGAACAGCTCTTTTGTTGGCCAGATGCCAGCTCTCCATTTTGTAAGAGCTCCTGAAGTTTTTGGCCCTCTTCTTCTGCCATTCTGTGTGCTGAAATTTCAAGTGGCATCTTGATGGGCAAGAAGACCAGTGTTGTGTGCCGAGAACTTTAAAACTTGCTGGAAAGACCATGGATTGTATTTATGGTATCATTAAAGCATGTGCTTCTGTATGTAGAAGCATAAACAAACACACGAACAAAAAGGAATGTTCAATCAAAATGTAATTGCTGTGAGAAGAAATAAGGGAAGCAAGATAGTTATGTGCAGATAATTGTTCCTTGTGCTTTAATTTTAATTATTTATTTGCTACATATATATCCTGGCCTTCTTCCAAGGAGTTCAGAGTAGCATACATTAGCTCATGGTCCAAGCAAGACAGGGTGTCCCATCTGCTGCTGCTGGCATACATAGTTATTAAACTGCTAAACCAGATCAGAGGAAGTAAAAGATCAAGCCAGAACCTTAGTGGAAGAGGTGGATTTTGAGGTGGAAATTAAAAAATGAGGGATGACCACACCATGCATGATGCAAAAGTGCATACAGTATTTGCATACTTTAAGCTTGTGCACTGATTGCAACCATTCTTGTAGACATCTGATCTGGCCACAGTTTCAATTACTTCTCATTTGGACTATTGTGATGCATTCTGTGTGGAGCTGACTTTGAAGAGTGTTTGGAAACTTCAGTTGGTACAAAGAGCTGCAAACAGACTATTAATTTAGGACTATTAACAAGGAAAAAAGCAATGTGGTGTAGTGGCTTGCGCTCTGGAGTATGATGCTGAGATCAGGGATCAAATCCCCCATTTGGACATGGAAACACATTGGGTGGCCTTGAGCAAGTTACACACTCATAATCTCAGAACAAGGCAAAGGCAATCCTCCTCTGAACAAATGTTGCCACAAAAACTCTGTGAAAGCTTCCATTTAGGGCTGCCATAAGTTGGAAATGACTCAAAGGCGCACACAATAACAATAAACTCATGAGGACCATACAGTGTCCTTTCTCCAATAGCTCTACTGGCTCCTGGGCACAATACAAACTGATGGCTATGAGATACTAAGCTCTATATGAGATAGATCCATATAGGCCATATTTTGCTATATTAATGTGTCCAGCCCCTTGGTTAATCAAAACAGGGTACAGCATACAGGGGCAACCCCAGCACTCACCCCTCTAACAAAACCCCACTCCACTATAACTTCTTGTATGGATCGAGGAATTTACTATAAATGAATACAGTTGACCTATAAATGAGCTATACTATAAATGAATGCAGTTGCGACTCGGCCAGTTGATTATAAAGGCACACTGGAGGAGCTAGAGATTTCTAGAGAAAACAATTCTCTGAGCATGTGTAGGTATTCCAGTGCAATTCTGCTGGATGTTGCCCATAGAGTTGTGCTGGAGGACCTAGGGATTCTTAGAGAATTGTCATCTCAGGTTATAAAAGAGGCTTTTTATTTGTGAGTTGTTCTTGTAGTTGTTCACTTTCATGGGCATCCTGCACCCCTAACCCCAGTGAATGTGGAAGATCCACTGTATATTATTTGTAACGTATACCACATAATGTGACTTACTGTAATCAAAACTATTTATAGAGACTTCAAATATGTAATTGTTGTTGCTGTCACAAAACAGACATGCAGTACACAATACAATATGTAATTGTAAACTGATGCTGAAGAAGACCAAACATGTCAAAACATCCAATTCAAGTTCCAGGGAATGGATGTCTGGTTATCATCTTGTCTGAGTTGCTTATATTACTCATGTATTATTGTCTATTGATCTTTCTGTGTATCGCATCTGGACTCTATGTATAAGTACATTTAATGACTGTAGAATCAATTGTACTATGTTTACAATTACATACCATATTGCGTACTGCATTAACAGTTTTGATTATTGTACAGCCACATTTTGTGGTATAGTTTACAAACGATATGTTCATTTATAGTACAATACAATGAGCATCCAGAAGGAATCCATACAAGGGTTATAGTGTTTTTCCTCAAGACAGGCCTTTCCCAAATATGACTGGAAGGGACGTGACACGGGGCCTTCTCGATTGTTACCCCAGGATCTGGAATGCCTTTTTGTCCTTCTATCTGCAGGCAAAGACTTTAGGCTTTTGAAAATGTAAGGTTTTGTTAGAGAAGGAAAAGGAAAAAGGGGATTTCCAGACAGAGCTGCACTGTTTTAATTTTCTTTTAAAAAAAACATTTTTAAAAAATGTTGTTAGTGCAGCACTAATTTAATTTCATTTTAATGTTATAAATTGAAAGTCTTAACATAAT
The DNA here is from genome assembly GCF_019175285.1 of Sceloporus undulatus. Classification (NCBI taxonomy): domain Eukaryota; kingdom Metazoa; phylum Chordata; class Lepidosauria; order Squamata; family Phrynosomatidae; genus Sceloporus; species Sceloporus undulatus. Next base: position 140,998,481 of record NC_056524.1, on the reverse strand, counting down.
TGTATTTATTTTAATGTATAAGTTGCCTTGCAGGGAAGGCAGGGTATCAACACAACAACAGATGCAAGGCTTGGTGGTGCAGTGGTTAAATGCCTGTACTGCAGCCACTCACTCACAAACTGCAAGGTTGCGAGTTCAATACCAGTGAAAGGGCTCAAGCTCGACTCAGGCTTGCATCCTTCTGAGGCCGCTAAAATGTGTACCCAGATTGTTAGGGGCAATTAGCTTACACTTTGTAAACTGCTTAGGGAGTGCTTAAATACACTGATAAGCAATATAGAAATGTGCTTGCTATTGTTTTTTGTGTGTTTTTCAGACTATGTTCTAGAAGAGTTTATTTCTGATGTTTCACCAGCATCTGTGGCTAGCATCTTCAAAGGAATAAACTCTTCTAGAACATGGCCACATAGCCTGAAGAACACCCAAAAAACTATGGATGCTGGCCATGAAAGCCTTTGACTTCACATTGTACCTTCTATTGCTATTGCTAGAGGACAACTGTACATGCATGGCCTCAGAGAATGCAAGCAACTTGGCTGCCTTCTATTGCTTTTGCAAGGATCATTCAGAAGGAATCCTACAAACTCTTTAGCAAATGTTGTTGCTTTTGACAGTAATGCATACATGGACCGGTCAGCCCTAAATAAAAAATGACCTAAGCAAGGATAGCTAGATTTCTCTTTTTATATGGGGAAATCAGGTTGATAGAGAAACTTACAGATGCAACATAAAAATTGTAGTTATTAACCCTATTTAATCTGGAGAGGACCTGTAAATAGTAAGGCTAGATAGGAAGGCTGGAGAATTTTCCTCAGACTGTGTTTTTAAGTGAACGAGTTTAACTCACAATTCTGCAGTAATTGGAACACTGTTATCCTCTGGATAACTGTCGGATAACAACTCTTGAATAAAAAAACACATGTATAAATGCTTATTTTCCATGGGTGCCCATACATTATTTTTTAAAGAATAAAAATTTCAGAAAGCAGGACAGAATCACTTTTAAGGTTGAATGTATGTCAAAATGTTATTAAGAGAGTGATTGCTTCCCTCCTCCAACAAGGTGATATGTATATTGGCCTTTATTATATATTAATATGTTTGGAGACCCAGACATGACTCTGGAATCCAGTGCTTTCCAATGCTGTTGCTTTCCAACGAAGTGAAAGATGGACTGCATGATGAGTGCTTGAAGATTTAGTATATTCATTTTTAGGATTTTCTGGCAAACCTTTGATAACTCCATTGATGTCTTGTTAGCGTATTTTAGTACAGTAATTTATGAATTAACCAGTTGAAGTGACTTTTCATCCTCTAAAGTTTCCATGTATACATGGATCCCAAGGTTCTTAACCTAGCATACTTTTCTGAATGGTAGAAATAATAAAGATATTTAATTGCCATATAAAAAGCAGAAGAAGCAGGAAAAAGTATTAGCTGCTATCAGATCAGGGTTGAATAATAGTCACTGCACATCTGGAGTTGTTAATCAGAACAGAGCAGATGCTAGTGTGAAATACGTCATTCATGGCACCGAGGCACTAGAAGACATTTCTTCTTGTATCTTCCTTTTTCCAGACAGCAGCTGCTATTTTTTTTTTTTTATCGGCACCAGTTATCAAAATATTAACCAAGTTTTAATAGCTGCATTAGGATGGATAGATGCTTCTCAAGGGCACTGATTCAAAAGCTTAAACCAGCAATTAAACTTTCTTCATCATGCTTTATAGCCAAACAGGCCAGGGTTATTATGTCTGTAATTTTTTTTATAAAAAAGTATTCACTGTTGTAAGATAAATATTGGGCTTTGTGAATTATATAAATATCACACATATTTGTTGTGATTGTTTTCTTATTTTACATAATTTTGCAAGTTCTTTGATTTTATTTCTCTAAAATCCAGCCGACATTTCCCAAGCATTTAGAAATACATGTTTACTATCAAAAGGGCTAGAAACTTGGTAATGTTTTTTTTTTTTGAAAGAAAGTTGTGTTTCTCAGGAAGCTGAATTCTGTTTCTAGTACCCCATTCTGAGTCCCTCATGGTTTGTGGTTGTTAGAAATAAAAATTGACTTGACTTGACTTGGCAAGCACACGGCCTAGCAAATAACCTTCTCAGTGCAGCTCTGCATCCCTCCTGGGTCCATGCCAGTGTGTGGAGATGCTCTTATATTTCAGGACAGGCATTACTGTGAGTGCCACCTTGATGGCAAATGCCCAGCAGCAGAGATGTTAATTCACAGGCGCTTCATCCGTCATTTCTAAGGAGAGGTCACACAGATAAGAAGAATGAACAGCATGCAATAGGCTGAGCTGTGACATTCGATGAGTCCTTGTCACTGGCAGCTATTAGCATGCAAGCCAGTGTGGTATTATTTCTGAGTAGCAAGTGAACATTCCCTGACCCAGGCAGTGAGCCTTTCAAGGAACTGATGTAGCAAATAATACTGTCCAAGTTGTTTTGTTCTTCAGTGACTTGTTTTTTTTTAACCACTATGGAGAAATTGTTCAGTTCCCTTCTGTGCCTTTTAAAAAAGAACATAAACAGATGCAATGTTTAGATGCAGGAGTAATGGAATGACTCAATAGAATTTATGATGAGGATGGTGTAACATTTTCTAGTCCCTGAGGCATGAACTGATTGCGCATGTTAACTGGAAAAAATTGCCCCAGGGAGACCCTGATGATTATCTTCTGCAACCAGAGGCCTGCCATTCCCCAGGGTTCTCAAACATTATCCCACACTGGACCGAGCCTATCTTGATGTGTCATTGTTGCTACAGCGGAGACTCAAGCAAGGACTGTGCCAGAAGGAATGAAGAATTGTTTTTTTCCAGCTAAGGGCCCAATGGAACATGCATGTATTTCTTTTCCCCGATACTTCTTTTTTCTCTTTAAAGGAAACAGAAACACTGCTGAAAGAAGCCAAAGGTCCCGCTACTCCAGCAATGCACTTGCAAAAGTGGCCAGACCGTGCATCATCCGGGGAGTCCTCCTGTGCTGTTTGTTGCCTAGCAACTGGCATTTGGGAACAGCAACAAGGGGGTTCCATTCATCAATCATATCATGCATGCCTTATAACCATCAACATATTTTTAGTTCTCTGCAAATTTCCTTTGAAAGCCATCTGACACAGTGGCTTCCATGAGCACATAATTCCATAACTTAAGTCAGTGTTGCATAAGGAATGTTTCGGTACTGCTAACCCATGTCATTTGGATAAGCCCAAATTCTTTTATGTTTTTTTTTAAATTGCAGCCCAGGGGTGGTGAACTGTCATCCTCTAGGCATCTTTGGATTGCAGTCCCCATAATCCGTCACCATTGACTATCTTGGCTAGGGAACTATAGGCCAGAATCACCTGGTGGGCTCCACATTGCTGACCTCTGGTAGGGCTGTTACTGAAAACCATCCTTGGAAGGTGCACACAGGAGTCAAAGAGCAGCAAGGTTCCCTTCACCTTGGGAAAATAAAGGGCCCTATAATAATCTGTCTGTGGGAAGGGAAGTACAAGGGTCAGTTATCTTCCCCTCGGTTGGTCCTCTGCTCAAGATTGCAAACCCTCCAACTGCTCGACATGAAAAAGCCTCCCAAAAATGTGTCAGGTCAGAGTTACACTGGATTGCCCACAATACAACTGAAGGCATCCTTGAGAGGATTTGGGGTGCGGTGGGGTGTCTAAGAACCTGTTTAGAAGCATTTGTTTATTCTTGAAAGTGGACCTATGATGGGAAGGTCAGCAAGTATAACCAGAAGCCTATTTTGGGGGTCTAACTTAACTAAAAGCCTAGGAAGAAATGTTTATTTCTTTTGATATGTTATATGTTTGAAAATGCACTCTTAGATGTGTGCTATAGGCATTTCAAAGAGAATATAAATTGAGGAGGCCTTCTTTTTATCCTTTTCGGTTGTGTATGTATCCGTTTTTGGGCATCAAACTAGTTTCCAGAAGCCTATTCAAGTTGGATTTTGTGTATTTTGTGGTCTTTCGCACTTAGTCCCAGAACAATTCAAAGTGCTTATTCTAGAAATCGCCTGCAAATGGTACCAACTTTTGACAGACAATGGCAGCCATGGTGCTGATTCCCGGGTCACATACATGTAAATAAAATATTTTACGTGTCCTGTGCCTCTTCATGGATATATCATTCAGAACCATGAATTTTCTTTTAACTGCAAAACAAAATTATGTGGATTCTAGTGTAGACTTCAGAAGCCAGGTGCACCTGTGAAGCGATTCAAGGCACAATTTAATTTTTTTTAAAAAACCCATACTATTATTCAAAATAATATTACACTGCATCTTACTAATTCAACATTACAGGCCCCTGCCTATAAAAGATCACCTAATAGTCATATATGTAAAATATGACTTTTCAAACCTCCTGGATAAGCTCTTTTCTGTGGAAAGGATGAAGGATGTGTAATGCATAGTTATATGTCACCACATCCTAGGAGTTCAGTACTACAGTACCTCCTGAGCAAGGCTGCCAATAGACCAGATGCAAAATCAAGTGTGCATGGGATTTGGAATCCTCCTGTAATTGAATCAAATAGCTTTCTTGCAATTTAAATGTTGTTTTGTTTGCTTGTTTTTATAATTCATCTTTGTATTGTGTTTGTAATTTGCAACTTTAATAAAAGTTATTTTAAAATAAACAAATACATACATTTTAAAAAGGAAAAACAAAAGAATTGCCTAAGCTACCATGTGCTGTGAAACCTAGATTTCTGACTGGCCTGGCAATGTACTGTATGCTCCTAGGATGGAATGAGCTGGCTACTGCAGGTGATGGATGCTGGGAAGCAAAGGAGGGAGGCAGCAACTCCTTGCTTTGGTTGTCCTCTGTTGGCAGATAGAGCTATGTGTGCCAGGTGCCCTTCATTGTGTACCGTAAACTGCCTTTAGGTGTGGGAGTGGTTTCTGTCCATGTTTCCAGCATGGAAGTAAGAGTAACCTGACAATATATAGTCTGTTTCTTTGTATGGAATAGAACAGCAGTATCTTGTCCTATGGCTCAGGCAGCAAAGTGTTTAGGATTACTCTTCTTCCTTTAAACAGAGGCTGGATGGCTATCTGCAGGGTATGCTTTGCTTGTGATTTCCTTCATGGCAGGGAGTTGGACTGGATGGCCCTTGTGGTCTCTTCCAAGTCTATAATTCTATGATTCTCCCACTTACTTAAGTAAATATCCAGTTGGCTCCATCAGTGGTGTCCCTGCCTGGGATATCACTTGGTGTGGGGAGTGGGGCTTCTGGAGACAGGGCCCAAAGGGCAGTCCCTCTACTTTGCTGTGGTGGGGCTTAGAATGGTGCCATGGCAGCAAGGTGGGGACACTCTCGGCCCTCTCAGAAGCTCCCCCCGGCCTTTCAAGTCCCACATGGCCATGGCTGTATGGGACTTGGAAGGCAGCCCCTCCCAGGTGTATTACCCCCACCCCCCCAGGTGACACCTCCCTCTGCACCACCACACCCTTCCTAGTGATGCCACTGGGCTCCATAAACTGCATCTTAAGACAACAGCATTTCTATCCTGAGTTGCCATTCATTAAGTTTTTAGCAATACACTAGTCATACATGGTTTGCACAATTTAGAAGATCACTCCGTAGGCCAGTTGCTTTCCCATCTGAGTGGGGTTTCATATTTTCCTGTCAGGAACTTTCTGTTCTGGCCACAATCCATGAAGCACAGCTCCTGCTAATTTCAACATGTCTTGAGTGGGAGGAATATTTGGCAGGTTTCTACTCATTAGCAGAGACACAGTGAAAGGCTGGACTCAATTTTTTGCATTCAATTTTTGTATTGTGTGATCAGTTTGTGCATTGTAAGCTTCTCTTCCTTATTTTGTGTGTTTTGTATTGTAAGCCTCTGTTCCTTATTTTGAGTGTTTTCCTCTTTAAAAATAACCTTCTCTTTCAGCAAGATCTTGTATTTCTTCCTTTTCATTAGCCCTTATTTGTTCTCCCTCTGCTCCTTCAGTTTGATTCTCAATGCATTTTGCTGCAGACTGATTGGTTTCCAGTAATACACACAGAGAAGGGCTTGTAGAGGCCTCAGAGCCTAGCTTGCATCTTTTGGAAGAAGGAGTATCTTTAAGTCGGGAATGGATGAGAAAGAGGATAATTCTTTGGGTATTTTTATAAAGTAAAAACATAAAACAAGAACACTTTCTGGAGGCGTGGGATTTACTTCCATGTTCCTTTCAAGTGTTTCCATCCTCTTCCCCTTTGAAGAGCCATCTTTTCCAGGGTTCTGTTTCTTTCATTCTTTGTATTACTTCATTTTGTATGAAGTAATTGTTTATATCAGGGTGGCAGTGGGAATTACTGGCTGGCATCTCATCCTGTTGTTTGTAGTTGCATGTATTTCAGAAGTATGAAGCCAATTTCTTTTGAAAATGCACCCATACTACATTTTTTTCCCCTGGCCTATGTCCATATGAAGTGGTAGTTAGATATATACAAGTTAGCCTTTGTTAAGTTCATAGTGAATATCACATCCCCAGCTTCTCTCCCAAGAATTATAGACCAGGAATATAAGAAGCTGCCTTATACTTAATCTGACCATTGATCTATTTAGTCCAATATAAACATGAGAACATGAGAAGAACTTATGTTGAATCAAGCCAAAAGCCTCTCTTTTGAGTGGCAATATTCCATTCACATGGTGGTCAATCATGCATAGAAACACACACATAGAATCATAGAGTTGGAAGAGATCACAAGGGCCATCCAAGCCAACCCCCTGCAGGAAATCACAATAAAAGCACCCCCGACAGATGCCTATCCAGCCTCTGTTTAAAGATCTCCAAAGAAGGAGGCTCCACCTTATTCTGAGGGAGTAAGTTACACTATGGAACAGCCCTTACTGTCAGGAAGTTCCTCCTAATGTTGAGTGGGATTCTCTTTTCCTGTAGGTTGCATCCATTGTTCCGAGTCCTGTTCTTTGAAGCAGCAGAAAACAAGCTTGCTCCATCCTGAATGTGACACCTCTTCAAATATTTAAACAGGGCTATCTTATCTCCTCTTATCCATCTCTTCTCCAGGCTAAACATATCCAGCTCTCTAAGTTTTTCCTCATAAGGTATGGTATCCAGACTCTTCACCATTTTTGTCGCCCTTCTCTGGGCACCCCAACTTGTCAACGTCCTTTTTGAATTGTGGTGCCCAGAAGTGGACACAGTATTTTGTGTGGGGTCTGACCAAAGCAGAATAGCCTGTGAGAGGCCTGTCAGCAGAAAATGGGTGCAAAACCTGCACTCTCCATCTTGCACCCTCCAGCATCTGGTATATAGAGGCATACTGCTTCTGGTTCTAGAGGTTATATGTAGCCCTCCTCACTATAGCCATTGATGGCTCTATTCTCTATGAATGTATGCAATCTCCTTTCAAAGCCATCCAAGTGTGGACAGGTCTGACTAGCATGCTTCAGGTTTTTAGGCTCATAACATTCTTTCCTATCTCTGCTTGAAGATCCCTTGTGTTAGCTGGTGTCTCCTATCCAAGTACTAACCAAGTACAAACACTGCTTAATTTCTGTAATGAGATGTGATTGGGGTTGTGTCTGTATTGCACAGTTACAGCAGTCTGATGCCAGTGGAATTGGCATGGCTTCTTCCTGTGGAATTGTGAGATTTCTAGTGGGGTGTACTGAAAATTTTCTGCCCATGAGCTCTAGTCCTTCTCGCTGAACTGCAGCACTACATCTATCTACTGGAGAATTCTAAACATATCACCAAACTGTGAAACCCAGGATTACATGAGATGGAGTCATGGCAATTACAGTGCTGTCAAACTCCTATAATTGTACAGTATGGATATATCCTGAGAGTCTTTAGGGTATGTGTGGCAGCTCAAACCTTGAGCTTGAGACCCAGTTGTATCCTGGCTGGTATCCAATTGTTCAAGTGTGTTGCTAGCTGGCCATTCCACAGAAGATCAGTAGATGGCTCTTTTACAGCTTAGTCTTTAAAGCACCTCATGTAGAATTTTGGGCTGGACATCATTTCTTTTTTCATGCTCCCCTGTATAAAGAGATTGCTGTATGAAATAAACCAGCACAGGTCCCCCTTTTGGTTGATGGATTGCTGTATGCAAGAGAACATATTATCTGTGGGAGCATTCTAAAATGTGGAGTGATACTGGCTACAGTTCCACCACTTCTTTCTCTCTTTAATGAGAAGTGGCAAGGACCCCTTCTCTGTGACATGGGTGCCACTCTGCTACTGACACTTTGGGATGTAATTAAAGCTCCCTATTAGTGGGTTGAGAGCCAGTGTTTGACTAGGACTCTGGGAGACAAAGGTTCAGTCTGCATTTGGTCATAGAAGCCCAGTGTGTGGCTTGGGCAAGTCACATTTTGTCAGCATTTTTTCAGTCAAAGGCACATTACACAACCACAGCATAGTGGGTTAGATCTGCGATCCTAGTACTGTATTGTCCTCTTTGGCAATGATTATCTCAGGAAGGGACTATTCTCAGCTCTGATAGCCAAAATCCTCTTTTGGGAGATTTAAACCTAGGACTGAAAAACCATGCCTTTGAACTTCTATTTTCTACAATTCATTTTGGAAGTAGTGGAAAAATGTATTCTTGTTCAGAAGGGAGAAAATGCACACAGACATTTCCAGTTTGAATTTGTATACAGTATTATTTATTGCATTTTTTTATTCTTGGTTAATTACTAAAACTTTGTAATGGATGAATTGTTTTATGTATGTCTTAAAACATTTCAGGATTAAATGGGAATAATCTAAAAGATGTATAAAGGCACAGACTGATGAAGACCTGTCGAAATGGTTTTACAAGATTCTGAAAATGACTGTCTCTTCAAGTTCTTTGAAGTGATAGGATTCTAAGTCTAATATTCTAAAAATTTATTTCCAAGATTCTTTCAAGCCATAGGATCTTCAGACTTCAGATTCTGCCAAAGTTACCTCATAAACTACATGAACTTTATATCTTCTTTGAACAGACTTATATTTAAGTTGTGGATGTTATTCACTTCGGGTTGTTCCCTTGTTAAGTGTTAGAGATGAAATACTTTACATTATGGTTACTTTTCAATATTTTTTATTGTATGATCATTTTCTAGATGCTTTATATAGTTTCATTATTCCACTGGATGTTTAAAATTGTATTATCGTAGTAAACACATGGAATTTATGGTTTAATAAGTTTTTGCATTATTGTTAAATAAGTATTCACAAGTATCAGACTTTCCTGGTTAGTCTTTTTTGTTACTGAGTTAGGTTTCATAGTGTGTCACAGTTCACAGGACACCCATATAGAGAGGTGGCAGGCCTTTTAGGGGCCAATGTAATGTCACTCTAACATGTTATATATCAGATTCAAAAATCTTTGTGAAGCAAGAACTTGCAGGTGGCCCTGGACAAATTGTAATCTCATGTCCTAACCTTCTTCACATCATTACTGCAAGGATATAAAAAGTTAAGAGCTTTAAATCTTCTGTGCATTGGAAAGAAATGCTGTGGAAATTATTATTAATTGAGGCCAATCACAATCTTCTTGTCAAGAGGCCTTAGGTCCAGCAAAAACGATTTCTCTTCTAAGAGTTTCTTGAGCAAGATCCTGGCAATTACTGGCTTAGGATGAGCTGTCACTTTGTTCTCTGGAAATCTTTCCAGGAACAGACCACATATTCTTGGTCTTATCAACCATGAGTGGCATCGATCCAATTTGCAGGTTACAGTCTGATTCTCCATAAGTGCTTAGAAAGCCTCCGCGAGCGACACTTGCTGAAACCTGAAATTTTTAGCCCTGGCTTTTGTACTTTAAGTTTAAGCAACCAGTTCCTTTAGAATCAAAGTCATTTTGTCAATAAAACAATTGAAATTTCTTTTGCATTAACTAGGATGTAGCTGTTTGTTGCTGCCCTATGCTTGCATTACACTCTATTGACTAGAACTCCTGAAGCAGTTAAGGGGAAATAATAATAATAATAGGATTTATTTATATGCTGCCCAATCACTGGGAATCCGGGCGGCTTCCAATAGAGGGGATAATAGACGGTTCCCTGCCCTCAGGCTTACAATCTAAAAGACATGACACAAAAGGAGAAGGGAATGGTGGTGAGGAAGGGAATCAGGTCAAGCATTCTTCTGTCCCTCTGAGGTCTGGACCAAGGCAGATGGACTGGAGGGAAGGCTCTTCTTCTTCAGGCTAGCCCTGAATAACTACCTCAAACCCAAAATACTTTTTTTAGAGAAAATAAATTTTACAAAACTCCTTTAATCTCTGCTTGCCTTTGAAATCACTTGTATATTCACATTTATATTTATTCTTCTTCTCTGAAAGCTTGTTAACAGTGATTTGTTATGCTTTACCTGCAGTAACATAGAAGAAATTAGTATAAAAATCATTCACTTACTGATCGATTTGGAATAAGAGAAGAATTCTCTTCTTTTCTCAGATGTCAATTTAATAAATATACCATAGCAACAGAAATAATTACAGCAAAAAGTATTAATTTTAGAAGTGGATTTGCATAAAAGGACTGACAAAACAGTTCCAGGATCCATTTATTACTTTGCTGTTGGCTTTGTCTATTATGGTGTAGAAAGCCCAAAACCTTAACTGACAAACCTGAACCTGGCTGTCAGGTTTGCTACTTGCTATGAAAAGGTCTGTCAGTCCAGTTCTTTTTGTAGAGAACAGACACAGTAATTCATTGTGGGCAGTGTAGTTCTTGTTGTTTTGCCTTCTTTGGAAAACACAAGCTCAGTTTTAATGAAATTAACCATATCCCCTCCCAAGCACCCAATGAATGTAGGGTAAAAAATCCCCCAGATAAGCATTTCATTCATGTGAGGGTCTGCTTAGTTTAATACAGCCCCGAAATATGCTTTGTATCTTATCAGTGGTTTGTGAGCCTATGAGGACTGATTGCTCATTCATATCTCAGACCTCAATTAGTCATCACTTCAATAACTGCCACCATTTATAAATATGCCCTTTCTTTTCTGATCTGAAACCTTCAAAAAAAAGTCTGCAAATAATGACCAGTGAAGTAGATGGTGATCCATTTATGTTTCCCCCCACAGACCACAATGGCACAGATATTTCAGGCAGGTTTAGATGGGAGGAGATATTCTTTAAAATATTCTGGTCCCAAGCCATTTAGGGCTTTGTAAATCAAAACCAGCACCTTGACTTGACCTTGGACGCAAAATGGAAAGCAGTGCAGTTACTGTAAGACTGGTCTCTATATATGATCTCTACTATGGATACCCAACACCTCTCTGGTGTTTTTGTATACTAGCTGCGTCTTCAGAACACTTTTCAAAGTCAGGGCCATATAGAGTGTGTTGTAGTAGTCTAATCAGGAGGTTGCTAAGATATGAACCTCTGTGGCCAGATCTGCCCTCCCCAGGCAATAAGAAAGCTGGGGTTAAGCAAAGGCACATCTGGCCACCAGAGCCATCAAACACGCTAGGAGTGTTGCTGGATCCAAGAACACCCACAAGCTATAAACCTGATCTTTCAGATTTGAATACAGCCCCCTCCACAATAGGCTGTGATCCCACCTCCAAGTTTGTTTCCTACTGATCAGCAACACTTATAATAATAGAATCATACAGTTGGAAGGGGCCATAAATGCCATCTGATCTAACCACCTGCAAGAACACTCTGAAAGATGTCCATCCAGTCTCTGTTAAAAGAGGGAGAGTCCAGCGCTCCCTGAGGCAGTCAAATACTTTTTACGGTAAATAAGTTGTTCCTCATGTTTAAGTGGAACATCTTTTCTTGCAGTTTCAACACATTGGTTTGTGTTCTAGTCTTGTGTGCACTGACCTTCAGATTATTCACCCACATCCACTCCTTCAAAGCATCCAGACAATGCTTCAAGACTTCCACAACCCATTTGGTATCGGTTGTAAGAGAGAAATACAGCCAACCCTAAAGCTCCAGATGACCTCCCCCAGTCACTTCATGTAGATTTTAAAAAGCATAGGGGACAGTATTGAGCCCTGTGAAACTCCACAGGCTAATGGACAAAGAGCTGAACAATAAACCTCCAGTCAGAAAGACAAGAAACACTTCAGAGCAATCCTATCATATCCTACATCAGTCAAACAGCCCAGAAGGACACCTTGGCAGATGGTATCAAATCCTGGAGAAGATACTAACTTTTTCACACATGAAGTCTGGTAAGAGAGAGAGATTTATTTTTTTGTTGCCCATTAGATTGTTCATTACCCTGAACTTCATTACATTTATGTTAATACAAGTTGTGATTTCCTTGTGTTTTGAAAGCATTTGTTGACTGAGTAGGAACAAAAAGCAGATGGTGTGACTAGCCGTCTGTTTGGTATGACGCTACCATCTATGATATCTGCACCCAACAGAATGTCAGCTGGTAGCTCCATTGACACAAGTTCTTGCATATTTACTAGTGTGTTAATTGGGAATTTGCTGTTCTACTGATGTGAGCTGGGCTGCTGATCTCTGTGTTCTAATCCCCCACCATTCTTTGCCAGTGATTCAAAAATGTTAACATGTCTAGCATGCATTTTGTGCTTGAAGTTTCCTTTTGTTCACCAATTAGGTCTTTGCAATTTAAATCTTGTTTTATTTGTCAATGGGGAAGTATCAGGTCCTTGGTGGAATAAGGTTTTCTTCATTTTGCGAGTGCTGTTTGATATAATGATTTATTAAGGTACTAGGAGAATTATTGATCTGGCTAATAGCTTCTGCCTTGGTGCATAATACCTTACATTTTACTTAGCTGAAAGGGCCCCATATTCCTTTGCTCATCCTCTGATTGACCATAAATGTTTTGGCCTTTCCCCCAGCAATTATCATACTTAAACAAAGTTGTAGATAAAAGTCAAATATTTATCGAGTAATTTAAAAGAGCCAACATGTCCAAATAGTGTCTTATGCATCAGGGATGGAACATTTCTGTAATAGTTCAGTAGAAGGTCAGTAAGGACAGCCATGCACAAAAGTGATCTCAAATGTCTAGAAAAGAGAACCTGAAAGTTCCAGTTGCTCCTTCTTTGAAGCAACTAGTTGACCAAGCCAGTTCATTTCTGTCCAGGTTTGCAAAATAATTCATCTCCAATTTGAATTGACATGCATTTCTCCAGATCATGGGAGTATATGAATCTGGAAGATGAGGACATTGGTGATTAAGAAGTTTTACAATAATCCATTTTTGGTCTAATGTATCTGTTGTTGTTGTGTGCTTCAAGTCATTTCTAACTTATGGCAAACCTAAGGCTTGAGGTTTTCTTGGCAAGTTTCTTCAGAGGGGGTTTGCTATTGCCATCCTCTGAGGCCGAGATAGCGTGACTTGTCCAAGGTCACCCAATGGGTTTACATGGCCGAGCTGGGCTTTGAACCCTGGTTTCCAGAGTCAAAGTGCAGTGCTCAAACTACTACACTATGCTGGCTCTCGACAGATCCTAAAACGCCCCCTTCCCCATTATCAGGAAGTTGCTTGTTCATAGCTTACTAGAAGTTGTGAAGAGGCCCACCAGATTGCCTAGCTCTTAAATAAACATGAAATGAATTGGTGGAGCTTAGGAAGTGAACACTTTGATTAGAGATATATCAGGTCAACAAGGCTGACATCCCTTCAGATATTTAAACAGAGCTATCATATCACCTCTTAACCTTCTCTTCTAAACATCCCCAGCTCCCTAAGTCGTTCCTCATAGAGCATGGTTTCCAGACCCTTCACCATTTTAGTCACCCTCCTTTGGACACGCTCCAGTTTCTCAACATCCTTATTGAATTGTGGTGCCCAGAACTGGACACAATATTCCAGGTGGGGCCTGACCAAAGCAGAATAGAGTGGCACTATTACTTCCCTTGATCTGGACATGGTGGTTGCCTAACATTTCCTCTGCTTGACCTGACTCCAATCCAAAAGATCTATATAGTGCCAGACTTGTGTGTGTGTGTGAGGGGGAGGCATACTTTGGAATGGGGAAAGAAGTCGCCAAAGAAAAACAGCAGAAAAACTGGTGGCATCTTGAAAACTAACACAAGCTGTTTTTGGATCAACAGAGTTGAGCAGCCTCTGTCCCCGGAAATTATTACTGTACAAAAGTCAGTATGAACCCTAAAATCCCCCCAGTTTGCCTGCTTAGCAAAATTCTCTGAAAGCTGCTGCCCCTTTTGGTTTCTCTTTACATGTATTTGCCTGTATAAGAAGAAAACAGGTAAAAAGGAAGAAGTAGCTTTTAAAGCTTATAGGCTGAACATAGGAGCTCACCAGGGTGCTGAAGCTATCTGCATCTAGGAATGGAGTAGAATAACAGTGAACGGAATAAACTATGCAGTGCCTGCTTGGTTGCATTTTCTAACACAAACCCTTCATTGTCTAATTTTAATGTCTCAAAAAGAGTTTGTTTATAGTGAGAGCAAGGGCTGGTTCAGAGACTGGTGTTTTTCTGGCCCATACACTGCAGACATCAGCTAGCTTGGGTATATCTGATTCTGTAGCAGTGTTGTTACTTCTTGGTGTTGAGAGGGGATGTCTAGTCTCATTTTAGTTCCATTAGCACCATGCTGGACAGTGCTCTCGTGAGAAAGAGGAGAAACCCTATTTTGATACGTTATGTGCCTTCAAGTTATTTCTGACTTACAATGAACCTAATGTGAACCTATCACGGAGTTTTCTTGGCAAGATTAGATGGGGTTTGCCTTTGCCTTTCTTTGAGGCTGAGAGTGTATGGTTTGTCCAAGGTCATCCAGTGTGTCTCCATGGCTGAGCGGGATTTTGAACCTTGGTCTCCAGGGTCCTAGTCCAACACTCAAACCATGGCGGCTCTCACTTTGATGGTACTGGTGGCATAATTTTTACCAAAAGAGTAATGCAATTGTTCTGACTTGGTAAAACATGAATTATGAAGTGGAAATGAAGGCTTGTCTTTGGATTTAGTTCTTACTATATTGGCTAAATTTATTTCTTGCCTGAACTTCTTCAGATGACAATTCACATGATTCAGTGCTCAGCCATGACACATAGTAAACAAGGTGTCAAGAAAAAGGTTAATTTAGAAACTTTCTTCCTGGCACCTAGTTTTCTGTGTGGAGGGATTTTGAGATTTTTAAAATATATTTTTATCCTAATGAGCAATTGCTTATGTAGGCTTCCACTGCAATAGAAAATGTTATAATGAACCCCTAAACTGTATTGAGAACGGAGGGCTTCCTTCTCATTTCATTGCTAGTTGCACTTGTAATTATTTGAGTATTTCTTAACTGCTTTTCTGCCTATAAGCCCTCTCATAAAATACATAAAAACATTCTTCAAGAGCATATTAAAAGACAATTTAAAAACCAAAGTCCAAATGAAATTTGATAATTTGATTATCCTACCCAGATGCTCAGCAAGGATGGAGTCAGCTTCACTTCGTTTGGGAGGAACTTTTACATCTTCAGTACTTGACAGAGATAGCTCTTGTACATTCATCCACCCACATTGATGGAACACAAAGTAAGGCCTCTGCAAGAACTCTCAAATTCTGGGCAGCCTTGTACTGGGGGGAGTCAGCTGTTTAGATATCCTGATTCCAGACTATACACATTTTGTGTGAGTGTTGAACGTCTCCATTATTGATTGCCTATGCATTTTTGCCAACTTTTAAAGTGTTGCTTTCAGGTTTTCCATCCATATTAGAAGTGGTACAATGATCCCCAGTCTGAAACCACTATCCTTTCAGTGATGGTGAATCTTTTAAAGACCGAGTGCCCAAACTGCAGCCCAAATCCCACTTATTTATTGCAAAGTGCCATGTCCCTCTGGTTTTCTAGTAAGAAATTCTGGCAAACTCTGTGCTGGAATGACTGCACATGTACCCACAGAGAGGGCTTTGTCACCTCTGGCACGTGTGCCATAGCTTCGTCATCACTAATAATATAAGTGATCTCATTCTTCATTTGTTTTGGCCGTTGTCTATAAGACTTAAATACAGTTGGCCCTCTATATCCACTAACTTTTTGTCCATGGATTCAGTTATCCATGGCTTGAAAATGTTTTTTTTAAAAATATACGCCCCAAAAAGCAAACCTTGATTTTGCCATTTTATATAAGGCACACCATTTTACTATGCCATTCTTTTTAATAGGACTTGACCGTCCATGTATTTTGGTATCCATGCGGGTCCTGGAGCCAAACCCAGTGGATACCAAGGGCCCACTGTAATGTATCCAGGAAGTACCAGATCTTGTCAGACCTGGTTACTATCTGGAAGGAAGACTGCCAGGGAATACAGGATTGTCCCATTTCAAACTGTTTTAAATTAAGTGTTTTAATGATTTAATTTACATTTTACTATTGTTAGGTTGGAATTGTTAGGTATATGGAGCCCAGGTGGCGCAGTGCTTAAATGCTTGTACTGCAGCCACTCACAAACCATAAGGTTGCGAGTTCAGTATCAGCAAAGGGCTCAAACTCGACTCAGGCTTGCATCCTTCTCTTGGTTGCTAAAATGAGTACCCAGATTGTTGGGGACAATTAGCTTACACTTTGTAAACCCCTTAGGGAGTGCTTAAGTGCACTGATAAGCAATACAGAAATGTACTTGCTATTGCTGTGTAAGGAAGGAGGGAACTGAGGGATTATTTATATTGTATGAATTTTATTGTAGTTGTAAGCTGCCTTGATCTTATTAGAGAGCCGGAATAGAACTATATTATTATTATTATTATTATTATTATTATTATTATTATTATTACCAAGAAAATCCTATGAAATTCATGAGGCCACCATAGGTGAACAAGCAACTTGAAGTCACATATTCACTTTATAGAAGACCAGTTGAAAACCAAACTATTATTCCTTAGGCACACTCATCTTTGGGATCTAAGCAAGTACACATCCCTTTGTACACTTATCTTTTATTTGAATCTACCTTCTCCTTATGTCAAGAAGGAAATGCCCACCACCCAACAAACCTCCTTGGCATTTTTGTGTTTATCCACAATGACATTTGAATGGGCTTAAAATATTTTCCCTATGAATTTTGAAGGCTCATTAGAACAAAACCACAGGCCCTTGTTCATCAACATATCTCTGTGCTCTTAATGTACTGATCTCAAGATAATTATTCACCCAGATCCTGCTTCCCAACCAATGTTGCTTAGTGATGTTGTAAACAGCAGAGGACAAGAAAGTAGCATTTACTGTGATATAAGCAAATAGCTTCTCCTGGCAACAGATCTAGTATTTCCTGTACACTTAAAGTGCATTTGCTGGGTTCTTATTAGAATAAAATCCTAGACAGCATCTCTGTATACAATCACTTGGTGGAGTTACAATAATAATTAAAATAAAACAGAAAGGTCAATAGCTTCTTGGAGAGGAGGAGGGAGGGGAAGCTATACCGGCATAATTTCAGAAACACAAGCAACTGACATGCTTCAGTTTTACTGCTGCATCCTGACATCTCAATATGGGCAAATGTCAGCTGCCTTCTGTATGCTTATCTTGTCTGCAAGGGAACAGGAAGAATGATTGGTTTGTACATCTTTACAGGAAGAAGACAGAAAGGGGCTTCTACTTGTTTGCGTGTGCTTATGCTTTTAAATAAGTAAACACTGCAAAATGCCTTTCTGGCCGCCCAAGTCTCACCTACCTAATTCATTTAGAGTTGGCATTCCCTGTTACCACCTACAAGACATTCTGGCCATACACTTAGAAGCATGTTTTCCCTCTCATTCCCTGTTTTTTGTTTTTGGCTTGTTTGGTATTCAGTCTGACAGAATTCTCTGTGCTATTGAAAAGCTTCCTGCTCATTCATCCTAAAAAAAAAAAAAATTATTATCTTTTTTGGATGTTGCATAACACAGCATCCCCCAACCTGGTGTCCTCCAGTTGCACTGGATAATAATCTCCAAGAACTCTCATCTTTTTAGTCCAATACATGTTGAATGCACTCTCCTAGGATCAACTTTTTTTCTTATTGTAAAAGCCACCTCGTTTCTTCTTGTCTTTTCATTCCCTGAGTGGAACACTGTGTGGTTATCTGATTCAAAGTGGCCCATTCCTGTCCATTTTAACTCACTCCTAGTATTGCTGTGTTCATGCGTTCCATTTACATTTTTACTATATCCCACTGTCCAGCTTTCCTTGGCTCCTCACACTCCACATCACTATTTTATGTGTAATGCTGCTTTGGATGCCATTTTTCCTAAGGGTGTCTGCTGTTTGTCTTGGCATCTTTCTTGTGCCCTTGGCTAATTTTGCAAATATGATATCCTTTTAGCTCTCTCTCCTTCCCTTTCTGTTAATACTCTGTTCCTGCTTGTGCCTCACTTGGGGTGTCTCACCATAGGGTTTACCAGGTGATGGGGTTACACAAAGGGTGCCACTTACATCTTGAAAATGAATAAATGAATGAATGAACCTTGAATGAAAAGAAGAAATGGGGTGGCTTTCATACTAAGAAAAGATGTGGCAAAAGCTCAGAGAATACAATGCAAAATCAGACCAAATCATTTCAGTAAGGCTCCATGATAAACTTATGAATATCAACATAATTCAAGTATATGCACCAACCACAGAGGCAGAACAGGAAGAAATTGATAGATTTTATGAAGGAGTACCAGAAGAAATTGACAGCATACCAACACCGGATGTCAAGCTGATCATTGGTGACTGGAACACAAAAGTTGGACGCAAAGAAGAATAAAAAAACAGTAGGCAGATTTGGGTTAGGTAAAAGAAATGAAGCAGGTGAACATCTAATAGATTTTTATGAAGCCAACAACTTATTCATTGCAAACACATTTTTCATACAACCAGAAAGAAGGCTATACACATGGACATTATCAGATGGTCAACACAAAAATCAAATAGATTATATAATTGGAAGTAAAAGATGGCAGAACTCTATACTGGTGGCCAAGACTAGACCAGGCACCCACAGATCACGAATTACTCATATGAAAAATAAGAGTAAGACGCAAGAAGAAAGCAAAACCAGTGATTATACCAAAATATAATCTAAATAATATATCAACAGAATTTACTGGTAACATAAGAAATAGATTCACACTATTAAACATAATAGACCGAGAACGAGAGGAGTTACGGTCTGAATCCAGGGACATAATAAAAGAAGGATGCAGACAGACACTTTCAATAAACAAAAAGAAAGAGAAAAAACCATGATTGAAAAAACACTCCAAGCAATAAAGAAAAGAAGAAAAACAAAAGGGAGATAGGAACAAACTAAGAATTATGAATGCAACAGTACAATGGCTTGTGCGGAAAGATAAAGAAAATTACTACAATGACCAATACAGAGAAACAGAAGACAACAACAAAAAGGGAAGAACAAGACATCTATTTCACAAGATCCAGGAAATCAAAGGAAAACTCAAATCAAGGAATGGGACATTCTGTGACAATAAAAATAACACAATTCAAGACCAGGAGTGAATAAAAAGACGTTGGATGCAAAACACAGAAGAATTATACAAAAGAGATGACAAAAGAAAAGACATATGGCAGGAACAACCATATGAGGATGAACTCAAATTCTAAAAAGTGAGGTGGAAATTGCAATAAGAGAAATAGCAAAAAACAAATCACCTGGAACAGATATTCCAATTGAACTGCTGCAATCCATATTGGCAGAGTCAACTCTAGTGTTAATCAACATATGTCAACAGATATGGAAAACAAAATGGTGGCCAGCATGTTGGAAGTGATCAATATACATCCCCATTCACAAAAAGAGAGAAACAAGAGACCGTAGCAACTATAGGACCATAGCACTGATCTCCCATGTAAGCAAAATCACGCTCAAAATTCTGCAACTCTAACCATACATGGAGAGAGAAATCCCAGAGGTTCAAGCAGGATTCAGGAAAGGAAGAGGCACTAGGGACCATACTTCAAACATAAGATGTCTAATGGAGCACATCAGGGAATTCCAAAGGAAAATCAGCATGTGCTTTATAGACTATAGCAAAACTTTTGTCTGCATAGATCATAAAAGGCTATGGGATGCCCTTAAAGACATGGGAATGCTAACATATCTGATAGTCCTGATGAGGAATCTGTACTAGGGACAAGAGGCTACTGTCAGAACAGAACACAGAGAAACAGAATGGTTCCCAATTGGCAAAGGGGTCAGACAATCCTTTCACCCTATCTGTACAACTTGTATGCAGAACATATTATAAGAAAAGTAGGCTTGGACACAGAAGAAGGAGGAGTGAAAATAGAAAGAAGGAACATCAACAATATAAGATATGCAGATGACATCATAGTACTAGCAGAAAACCTCACAGACTTGGAACACATACTAAGGAAGATCAAAGAAGAAAGTGCAAAGGCAGGCTTAATGTTGAACATAAAGAAAACAAAAATAAAGATCACTGTGGGCCTTCACAAGTTTAACCTAGACAATGAAGAAATAGAAATAGTAAAAGAATCCCCATACCTAGGATCAAACATTGATAGAAATGCAGACTGCAGTAAGGACATCAAAAGAAGATTAAGAATGGGGAGGGTGGCTATGAAAGAACTAGAAAATATTGTAAAATGCAAAGTTATACAACTGAGCACAAAAGTTAGAATCGTAAAAGCCATGGATGTGAGAGCTGGACAGTTAAGAAAGAAGATGCAAAGAAAATCTATTAATTTGAGATGTGGTGCTGGAGAAGAGTGCTGAGGATCCCATCAAACAAATGGGTCCTAGACCAGATCAAGCCAGAAACCTCCCTGGAATCCAAGATGGTCAAACTGAGGCTGTTGTACTTCAGACACATCATGAGAAGGAAGGATTCATTAGAAAATACAATAATGCAGGAAAAGGTGGAGGGAAGTAGGAAGAGAGGAAGGCCACATGCCAGATGGATGTACTCTGTTAAGGAGGTCACGAGTATGGGGTTGCAGGAATGAAGCAGAGCAGTGGAGGACAGAAGGTCTTGGAGATGTCTCCTCCGTAGGCTCACTATGAGTTGAGATCGACTCAAGGGCAGAAAACAACAAGGATTAACTTGGCTACTTGTTTTTTAAAAGTTCACTTAGCGGAATGTCAAAATTTTGACTGTAAGCTTGTTACAGAAATAATACCTAAAGTTCCCCACTTCATGCTTCGGAATCTCAATGGATTGTAAAATATATCCTAATGTTTGGTGTTGGTGGTGTTGGTGTTGGGGGTAGGACACAATTGGACTGAAATGAAAATTTAAAAGCTTCTGTCCTAGAGTCTAATCTTATGAAATAAATATAATAGTAATTGATAGCACTTTGCCATGGCTCAACCTTACAGAATCATGAGAGTTGTAGCTTTATGAGGTACTTAGAATTATCTGCCAGTGTAACCAGTCTGCACTTCTCTGAACCATAGCATTAGGGCTCAGGAAACTCTGGATTCCATGACAGTTAAATCAAAGCACTATAATTGGATACTGTAGATATATCCCTAGCCGTCCATTTTAAAATTCCATTTTACAGGAATTCCTCAACTGTGACGAGAGTGTAAATTATCATGTGGTGTTCAATGAAGAACCAGCCACACCAAATACAACTTAATATTATTAATTGCTTGTCATCTCAACAGATAGCTACAGGTGACTGTCTGAGGTGGCTGAATGAAAATATCATGTTTGTTATGGGTGATTATGGGTGTCAGCAAATTGTAAGTTATTAAACTTATTATTCAATTTTTACTCCAAGAGAGTCCAAACAATTTGATAAGGAGCCCTAGTGGTACAGTGATTAAATGCCTGTACTACAGCCATTCACTCACAAACGACAAGGTTGTGAGTTCAGTACCAGCCAGGGACTCTGGGTCAACTCAGTTTGACATCCTTCCGTAGTTCGCTAAAATGTGTACCCAGTTTGTTGGGAGCAATTAGCTTACACTTTTTAAGCTGGTTAGTACATTGATAAGTGGTATAGAAATGTACTTGCTATTACTATGAATTTGGGAAGGTGTATCATTTCCTTCATCACCTTAGGTTTCCAAGTGTCCAGGACTGGACCTGCTTTGTAAAGAATGTATTATGGTCCATTCTGCAAGAGAAACAAACAAACAATTTTTTTTTAAAAAATGGAATAACCCACCCCCCAAACTGAATCAAACCAAATTTCATACAACATCACCATGAATGGTATTAGAGACTCATACTACAATAGTTTCTGTAACCCCCTTTAAACCTAAATTGGTAACATTTCCCCCCAGTTCATAACTTCTGTAGAACCTAACAAAACTGTGTTTCTTTTGATACCTATAATTTTGTGCAAGAGTTATTGAGTTTAGGGGTCACAGCTACCTCAATTTAATTTGTATTTACAAACAACCTGCAGTTTCACTAAACCAAGTGGTCAGATTTAATGGCAGCTCTCGGTCAGGGCATCCTTAGATTACCTCTTTTCTCTATTCAAGACAGATATCCACAAAATGTATTGTTGGAGGTTGCCCTCAACACATCTAGGGCAATATGCTACTAGCTTACTTTAAAGAATCAAGTCCTTAGATTTGCCAGTTGATTTCAACACTGAACAAACACTATGACACTCAAACCTGCCTTTGTGCATGACTGGTGCAGTATGTTTACTAACATTCTCCCACAATGCTTTGTGCCGAATAAAGAGAAGCATGTTACTGCTGATGAAAAATAGTGTCATATTTAAAGGATAATAATGAGGCTGTGTGTCCCATCTAAACATGTAAAGTCTGTGCAACATTCTGGCTGTGTTATGAGTCCAGAAACTTCACATGCCTATTGATTCAAACATATGTGGGAAGGGAAGAGGGTTCCCCAGCAGTTCAGTGTTAGGCCAGACACTGACTGAGAAGTGGGCAACATATCTACCGGTAACAGATTCTCAGCAGAATATAGTACAGTACTTTGCCATTGACCAGGGTGTCAGCTATGGAAACCCTGGTGCTGGTTGTCATACTGGGGGAAAGGCCTCCAGAATTATTTGTCCATAATTTCAAAAGTGTCAACAGAACCATTTTGGGTTTTCAAGAAGATTTGACACTTAAACACTGAAGAAATGAAGAACGGCGATTCTTCTTTCCTCACTATGTAGCTAGGTAACAATACAGACTGAAATTCCAAATCTGTGGCTATTTTATATTGATAGTAAAATAAAGGTTGTCTCCCCATACTTTTTAAAATGCACAATCAGTCAGCAGTTGTGTTTTTCAAATACTTAAGCTTGTTTGATGCAGATCCAGAGAATAAGACCAAGAGGAGTAAATTCAAAGTACAGGAAAAGAAATTCCACCTCAACATTAGGAAGAACTTTATGACAGTAAGAGCTGTTTGATGGTGGAATACACTGCCTCAAAATGTGGCAGAGTCTGCTTCTTTGGAGGTTTTTAAACAGAGGTTGGATGGCCATATATCGGGAGTGCGTTTATTGAGTATTCGTGCATGGCAGAGAGTTGGACTGAATAATCCTTGTGGTCTCTTCCAACTCTATGATTCTGAAATAATCTTTTCCTAGTAGCTCTGCATCTAGAGTTGATCAAACACTGATCAGTTGATCAGGTTGTTAAAACATATACCCAAGTTGTCTGGGATGTAAAAGAAATTTATTAGATTCACATTTGTACTTAGAAACAATTTTATACCTTCTTCCAATAGAACAGAACCTTTTCTGTCCTTGGAAACTGGAAAGGATAGGCTTACAATGTATTTCATAAAGGGGAAAATGTCTGCACAAAATAATGTGTAGATTTAAAAATGTGCTCAGGCACTCTATAGCCAAAGGAAATAATGTGGGGAAAATGAAGTCAAAATATATGCACATGTCTATACAAAAACAAAAAATCTTGCAACCTGATATGGAAATGGGGGTGGGATTGGGATGGAATATCAAAAGGTTTCATAAAAGAAAATTGAGGGAGATGGATTTTTAGATCTAGAGGCAAGGGAAGCAGCAACAGGTAGGTTCTGTTGTTGCTGATGATGCCAAGAAACAGAAAAAGTGTTATCTGTTCAGGTGACACAACAGCAGAAGTCCCATTCAACAATGTATTTCATCTAACCATTTTGTTTCCTCTATTCACACAGTTGATGTCAGATGTGGGAATTGTACAAAGACCTCTCAAGCAGCAGATGTATTGTGCTGCTACAATTCTGTAATTATAATAATTATATGGCACGTATGTCTTTCTAGGTTCAAAAGTGTCATTCAGACCCCCATATGCCACATGTTGGATTTGTGTACAGTGGGGTTTGTTGACTCTTGTGACTTATGCATAACATCAGCAGAAAGGAAGTTCTCAAGAAAGACATGATTGGGAAAAAAACATGTGTAAATGACTTCCATGACATACTGCACTAGTATGATTTTCTTGGGGTACATTTGACCCTTACCAGGTTTAACTGATGGAAGGTTAATGACTAATTTAATCAGCTAGTTGTAGTTAGAAGGAACATTTAGAGATGTGAGATATATCACCAGGCACCAGCTTCTGGATTCTTAAATAATCCTTTAAACATGCTGTGAGCAGTGGTGGAGAGAATGAAAGCCCTAAATCTTCCTTAGTAAAGTCTGGTGTTCCTAATTGCTTTTAGGTAAAATCAGGCTTTTCTTTGCTGTTCATAGTTGACCTAGCAAAAGATCACTTAATTTTCCTATTAAGATAAAGTGGCTTAGATTTTTGTTGTTCCTAGCATTTTTTTTAATGGACCCAGGCAGCCAAGAAGGCTTTTAGGCAGGTATGCTTTGGCCCAAAGGCCTCAGAGATTAGCTTCTAATGCATGCAGCACATAACCTTCCGCATGACATTTCGATTTCTGTTAAGTATAGTGAACATTCAGAGGTGAGGCTTGTCTCCCTGGTAACTGCAATCAGGTTAAACAAAAATATCCAATATTCCAAACATTCAAACTCTACAAAGATACATCTGTGCAGTTCTCATTGTATTCAATGGGGTTTGTATAGGGAACATTTGTGGGCTTTGTGTAGGAAACTAGCAGGGGGTCTTTGGATGCTACACACAGCCTACAGGCCACCATTTCCCTACCTCTGGTTGACTTCAATTTACCTCAGTTCTCTGATATTTTATTTAATAAAAGTATTTGCTTATTGCCTATTAGGGCTCACAAGGCAATACACTATAAGAAAATACAGAGATGCTACTGCAGTATTTGCCGTGCGCTCAGCAAAGCAATATATATATATATATATATTGCAATCTTTTGTCTGCATAGTCCAATAGCAGGAGTAAACTCAGATCAATTTACTAGGGATCTTATCTGCAATCATTAACACATAGGAGTAATGTCAGGAGCCTGTGATGGCAAGTTAAATTAAGTTGGCCTTTGAAAAAAGGAAGTAGGAAACCACTGATTCTAGCTGTAGACTTTTAAAAATGGTTGCAACAAGATCTTATTTAAAATAGATATACACACACTAGAAATTATTACTTTTTTCCCTTTGAAAAGTTGTAAAATGCATCTTGGCCTCCAGCTGCATTCATCAATGTCTTTATAGTGTAATTACAAATCCTGTGAATGTCGGGATCCCTAAATTGAAATACAGAGACGAGTCCGGAAAATGGTGCCATGTCAGCACTGTTAGTGCAATAAATATGAGGCACAAAGTAAATGCAGACGCTGAAGCTGTCTAAGCAGGCATCGTTTTTCTTTCTTCATGACATATGGTTCTCTGCCCCCTTTCTTTTTCATTTCAAGGTTATGTTTTGTCTGAGTTTGGGAGAGCTGAAGCATTGCCACATCCCAAGAGGGACTCCTTCCCCACACACTTTCTGCTTATGTTTTGGAGCCATATGCGATTTTATTTCTGCTACAAGTAGCTTCAGTAATACATACCAATATGTTGTCATCTCTCAACATACGGTTGACAGGTAGACTTGTGAAGCAGGAGGAAAGAGTATCGCCTGGTCCCAGAGGTCATGGCTATGAGTAGAGAAAGTGCTTTGTTTCGGGGTTTATTTTTTAAAAAAGGAGCAGGCTTCCAGTGTAGAACTCTGCTCAGGTAAGCTTTTTACTGTCTAGTTCAGAATAGCAATAGCATTTACATTTCTGTACTGCTTCATAGTGAACTCAACACCCTCTAAGCAGTTTACAATCTGTAAGCCAATTGCCCCCAATAAGCTGGGTACTCATTTTACTGACCTATGAAAGGATGGAAAGCTGAGTCAACCTTGGAGCACTGGAACCGAACTCACGATGTTGTGGCTGCAGTAATGGCATTTAACTACTGCACCATCAGGGCTCCTAGTGCCCAGCAGGCAGCCCTGAGGCTTCAAACTACCATTGACTGTTTCCTGTGTGACCCTTGATGTTGGATAGATCACACCGACATTTTCCAAGCAGGGGGAAAGTGATGTTCCCTGGTGTGGAGAAAAGGAAGATTGGAGCATTGGCCACATCCAGTCAGATTGAGCCTGGCAGCCGCCAATGAGAGCTTTGGCAAGAAAAGGTGAGGGCTACTCCCAGTATAAATAGGAAGAGAGAAGCGTTTATGAGGAAATTTGATGATGATGATGATGATGATGATGATGATAGATTTCATTTTCTGGGCACCACAATTCAAAAAGGACATTGAGAAACTGGAGCGTGTCCAAAGGAGGGCGACTAAAATGGTGAAGGGTCTGGAAACCATGCCCTATGAGGAAAGACTTAGGGAGCTGGGGATGTTTAGCCTGGAGAAGAGAAGGTTAAGAGGTGACATGATAGCCCTGTTTAAATACTTGAAGGGAGGTCATGTTGAGGAGGGAGTTGTTTGTTATTTTCTGTTGCTCCAGAGACTAGAACACAGAACAATGGATGCAAGCTGCAGGAAAAGAGATTCCACCTCAACATTAGGAGGAACTTCCTGACAGTAAGGGTTGTTCGACAGTGGAACAAACTCCCTTGGAGTGTGGTGGAGTCTTCTTCTTTAGAGGTCTCCAAACAGAGGCTGGATGGACATCTGTCGGGGATGCTTTGATTTAGATTTCCTGCATGGCAGGGGATTGGACTGGATGGCCCTTGAGGTCTCTTCCAACTATGAGTCTATGGCCCGTTACAAACGGGCCTTAAAGTACATGATGAGCGCGTACTAGGGTTAGAAAAGGGCGTCCTTTCCGGATGCCCCTAACCCTAGTACGCACTCCGCACGTAGAAAATGGCGGTGGCCGTTCCAAACAAGGCGGCACGGTTGTGATGTAGTGGGGCTGCACCAGGGCGCCTAGAGCGCCCTTTCCGCAACCCCGGAAGGAGCTCCGTTTCGGAGCTCCTTCCTGGCTTTGCGTCGCTGGGCGCAGCCTTCAGACGGCTGCACTAGCGACACGAAGGAGAAAGGGGCCAAGCGGTATTGTTCCCAAGGGGTATTGTGAGGAGAACTAAGCCTGATATTATCTTCTGTTGTACTCTTCTGTTGCTTCAGACATCTTTTTCTGGGCTTACCCCACTTCCAATGCTATGGCAGCTGGGAAGAGGGAGAGGGAGTGAAGGATTTGGCTCCTTCTATCCCTTTGTACCCTATTTCTTAGTAACTGCATCATACTCTCAACTTTGTATCTGAGCAAGACAGAAACGTGACAACAACAAATATCTAGGGCTGCATTGGCACTGCAGAAATTTGGCACCACTTGAACTGCCATGGCTCAATGCTATGGAGTTCTGTGAATTGTAGTTTGTTGTGGTACCAGATCCATCTGACAGAGAAAGCTAAATATCTCACGAAACTACAGTTCCCAGAACTGCATAGCACTGAGCCTTAGCAGTTATTAGTGTCAAACTGCATTATTTCTGCAGTATTTCTGCCGTTTTTGTGTCCTATCAAGATAAAATGCATTGAAAACAGGAGTTTGTTATGGCATCAAGACTCCCAAATAATGCAAAATAACCATTGTAGAAGTAGATCTTTAAAACAGAACTTTCAAAAGCAACTAAAAGAATACTCTTTAGTTACATTTTAAAAACCATGGCACTAAATCCATGGGATATTATGGTATAAAATACACTCACCTCATATTGCCTCGGTAACTGCAGCAGCATGAACCAAGGATTGAACCATATGATACTTCTCCGCCATTCTTCAGTAGGACTACACCTCCATAAATTTTTTTACATACAATAGATATCTGCACAGGGAGTGAAGGTATCTATTGCTATGTAATATTAGTTATGCTTTTGTTATTGGGAAAATAATTAATCACAAGTAACATGTTCTTTGCAATTAGTTACTCCTAAGCTCTGCGGTTAGGTATGACAGTCTGGCAATGACTTTGTGCTTAAATTATCACAGGATGTGATAATGACATGAGAAAAGTATGAGTGTAATTATTCACTCAAATGACAGGACACAGTATTTGTTATCGGGGGTGGGACATTGGGAGAAAGTCCAAGGAAGATAAGTAAACCTCTTTTTGGTAGTGGTGATGGTAATATAGTACAGTTTTGGATACTCTGCAGAGACATGCTCAGTTTGGCTGTTTCATCCAGTGTTTGGCTGGGCAGCGGTGGTGGGATGGAGATTTTGGTGCCAGTTCTGTGCCAGTTCTTGGGATACAGTGGCTTAATGGTTAAGATACCAGTTCTGATGACCAGAAGATCAGAAGGTTGGCAGTTCGAGGCCCCAGTGTTACATGATGGGGTGAGCTCCTATCACTAGTCCCAGCTTCTGCCAACCTAGCAGTTAGAAAGCATGCAAATGCAAATATACATGGGTACCACTTCTCAGTGGGAAGGTAACAGTGTTCGGTGCAGTCATGCTGGCCACATGGCCACCAGAGCAGTCCTTGAATAAAGCTGGCTCTTCGACATAGAAATGGAGATGAGCACCATCCCCTACAGTTGGTTACAACTAGACATTCATGTCAAGGGAATACTTTTACCTTTTTACCTTTTCTGTGCTATAGCTGAATTTGACAAAATGCCCTTTGAGAGGACTCTGTTTATATTGCCTCATGGCAATATAAGAGACTAAACTGGTCATGCCATTTACAGGGGCTCCAGGGGAACTTGTCTTTCCTTGCTTATCCCACCCTTGTCATCAGCTTAGCCATGACCAGGTTAGTTTCTTCAGTTGAAGAGCCCTATTTCCATCCATATTCAGGACGACTGCTCAGTGGTAGCGTTAGGACTGTGCTTGGAGGGCCATTACTGACTTCCCCATTCTGCTCACATTCTGGGGCTACGTTTTCACAGGCTCTGTAAGCACAAGTAATATTCTTCTCTCTCCCCCTCCCCCCCGCTCCCCACAGCCTATTAATAGGCTGCATAAGTAAGCCCCATGGAGAGGTCCCCTGAACGTGTGGAGGATGGGGCTGCTTAAAATGGCTCTCATTTCCACTTCCATGTATTGATCAATATGTGGATGAATCATCTTGTATACAGCAGCCAAAACTGTTGGATGTTTAAGCACCATCTTCCATTCTTGATTAAAGCATTCATACTATTTGTTCAGTGCTTCTAAAAGATAGTGAAAACCTCTGCTTGAACTTTTCTGTGGCATAGGTTCATTATATCCATAATCAGCAGTCCACTAGGAGTCTTCTGTGAGTGAAAAATTAATTGTTATTCTTTATACAGGGCATTATAGAATCATAGAATCATAGCATCATAGAGTTGGAAGAGACCACTAGGGCCATCCAGTCCAACCCCCTGCCATGCAGGAAATCTAAATCAAAGCATCCCCGACAGATGTCCATCCAGCCTCTGTTTAAAGACATCTAGGGAAGGAGACTCCATTACACTCTGAGGGAGTTTGTTCCACTGTCGAAGAGCCCTTACTGTCACAAAGTTCCTCCTAATGTTGAGGTGGAATCTCTTTTTCTGGAGCTTGCATCAATTGTTCTGGATCCTGTTCTCTGGAGCAGCAGAAAAAAAGCTTGCTCCCTCCTCAATATGACATCCCTTCAAGTATTTAAACAGGGCTATCATATCACCTCGTAACCTTATAAGCTCACAGCAATTGCATCAGTTAAGAAAATGGAAACATACCCATTTCAAAGCAGTCATTATCGCACGTTTTTGCAATCATGTGAGTGCCATCACACTGTGTTCTTGACTCCCTCTCTGCCCTACACCCTACCCAGCATACCTTTCCATTTTTTAATTTAAATTTAATTTATATTTATTTTAACATTTCATGAAACTTTGGAGCTCTGCTACTGTGATTTAAATTTTTAAAAATATAAAGAAAAGAAATCAAAAAACAAATACAGTGCACCCTTGCCTTACGTGAGGATCCGTTCCAGACCCTTCCGCATAAGTTTAAGCTGAAAGCCACGTAAAAGGTGCCCGCGTATGACGTGGACGCATTATAAGAAATCAGCCTGCTTGGGGATAATGAGGGGGAGGGGGAAGAGGAAGAGACACTGACATCCTGTGACTGCCAATATTGCAATTGCTCTGGCAGCCACCTTTTGCACTTGGGGATTAGCATGGTCATTGATGGGTTTCCCCCGTCAGTGAAAAGGGATGCCCTATAACCGCACGTTGGGTACTTAGCACCTACAGGTCAGAGGTGTCATCATGTGATAAGTATCGCCAAAACCGCTTTTCGCTAGCTGTAATCATGGTTTGAAAGCAGCCATAGTTAACATTTGTATCAACCAGTTGCTCTTAGAAAGGCCCCAAGGCAGTATAAAAACAGTGAAATTAATTGACCCTCCATCAGTTAACTAGGTAGATTGGCACCTGGGTATTTGCTCACAGAACAGGTGACAAAAGGGAGATATTGGTGATATTTGAAAGGATTAGAATTGTAGCAGTAGTTTGCCTATGTGAATTAGCGCCATACTATCCTTTCCACTATATGTATCCCTTGCTGCTGTGTCTTTTTTTAAAAAAACTATCAAATGGGATGGGAATGTGTGGCTGTGGATGTTTTATTTGAACCACAAAAGGGAGGTTAATTCTTTCCTTCTTGCTGTGGCCCTGTTGAAAGCTTCACCCTCCATAGTTGCAAGAACCTTGGGAAGGAGGCTCACATTGCTAACAGTGAGGGTTTCACTCTAAAGACTAGACCACCAGCAGGGTTTAGGAAACAGTTAATTTTCCCCGGTGCTGTGATTAATTCACTTCCCCACTTGCTGTCCTCCAGAGTTGATAAAAGTTATCCCCCTCCCCACAGTCTGTTTTGGCAGTTTTAAGAAAAGATACAGCAGTAAGTAATGCAGTCAGCATCGTGTTCTTCAGCTGTTCCCGATGAAATGTGTACCTTAAAATATAGCTGTCAGTATTTTCCACTAATGAACATTCTTTGCCCTCTTCTGTATCTCCTTAAAAAATCTTAAGCTTTAGTAAATCATCTATGCTTTGATCCCCAAAGAGAAACCCAGATCAAAGCTCCACTCCCCTCAATCTGGTGGTAAGTTACAAAAGCAGCTGTATCAGACTTTCCAGATGATCAGTTTATAGAGCAACTGATGTATAGTTGTTCATTTGTTGCTATGAATCCAGATGTCTTCCCTCAAGGAAATACTTGTGCTTCAGTGGTGTTGCATTTTCCAGTCCTCAGAGCATGCCATAATGTGATTCCTTCTCCAAGTAGCAGGGCTGGTGCAATTTGGGATGTTCATCTCAGAGGAAATTTGTCCAGTGGTGGGATTTGACTACCTTTAATTTAGGTAGTAGCCTTACCTTTTCTAAGGTCTAACCTGCACTTCAGAAATAATGCAGTTTAATGCCGCTTTCTGTGGAATTATGGAATTGCTATGTAATCATGGGATCTGTAATTTTGTGAGAGCTCTGATGCCACAACTAGCTACAAATCTCAGGATTGGTAGCACTGAACCATGGCAGTGAAAGCAGTGTCAAACTACATTATTTCTGCAGTGCAGATTAGACCAGAGAACAAGGAATGGTTTCAAGGAACAATTATTGTTGAAGAGTGAGGCTTTCACACCAGATCTCTTTTGCAATTGACTGATTGAATCTGGCTTTCTTCAGCCAGCCCAACATTCAGTTTCAAAACATTACCAGGGGAAAACCTAAACATTACTTGAAGTAAGGAAACGAAGAATCAATTAATAGCAGAAGGTGTTTTCTTTGGAACATTTCACTTGGCCCTTAGCTTTAGCATCTCTTAGTCCAGCATTAGAATGTACATCATGGGGCCACTTTTAATATTTTTTA
Organism: Sceloporus undulatus; assembly: GCF_019175285.1. Taxonomy (NCBI): domain Eukaryota; kingdom Metazoa; phylum Chordata; class Lepidosauria; order Squamata; family Phrynosomatidae; genus Sceloporus; species Sceloporus undulatus. The sequence continues at coordinate 140,966,428 of NC_056524.1, read as the reverse complement.
AATGTCTGCACAGGAAAAAAAAATCCAGTAATCTTTTCTCCCCTCCGTCTTTCAGTCTATTTTACCCTCTTCCATAATAAATTAGTTTTGGATTACATGTTTGCGACTATCCCTTTAAAACTGGCCTAATGTTAGAGGATGATTTTCATTGTTAGTTTATGGTGTAACAACGTGATTAAAGTAAACCAGTATTTGGGAAGCAGAACATGTAAAATAAAGCAGTATTTGAGAAGCAGATTAACCAAGTATCTGCCTCCCAGAATTTGTCTTAAGGGGTCACAAAGAAATACATCTTTACCCCTGATCTACTAATTTACATGCAAAGGCAAACTGAAATAAGCTTTTCACTTTGTGATCTACCACTCAACAGTGAGTTACAGCTGATTTCAAATTACTGTATTTTCATGAAAGGCCCTTGCAGGTCAAAATAATTGGCAAGCTTTGCTGTCTGGAAAAGCTGGAAGGTCAGTGGCTGTCACCAGTTAAGAAATATATTGTTCTGGAAAAAGAAGCATTGTTCCTTCAAAATCTTTTTGACATAAGAGAGTGAATTGCTTCTTTCTCATTCCTCATATCTCTTCACTCTCACACAGCCTAGGCATTAATTCTAAAAATACCCTAGTTTCTTTCAGTTCTTATCCCTTTCAAACCAGCAAGAAGTGCCATGAGCAGGAAGGGCATGTTTTCAGAAACCCTCTGAACAGAAAACCAACGATAGCAAATGTTTCAGTTCCCCAGTTTGATGTAATTCTAGGTTTCTGTTGTTGTAATTTTATGTCACCTGGCTTTCAGTCTGGTCAGCAGGGATGGAAACTTTTTCTTACTAGAACTTCAATGAAAGTCAGTCTGTTTGTACAACAAAATCAAATATATGGGCAGAAAAGTCATGATAAATAAGCAATGTCAATTATGTCTGAGGATTTTATTCTTTGGAATAAATTGCTGGCAGATAGTTGGGGACTCAGGACAGTCATTTAAAAGAGAACAAACGTGGAATAGTCTCTGAAGAGCACTTGTTCTGAAGCCCTTTTATTTTCCCCCTAGAGTTACCTGCACAGATTTGAAAGCTGATATTAGCATACAACACTGCAGATGACAAAATGCCCCATTTGTTAGATACACAAAGGGAAAAACTTTTAACACAGAAGAATAGCAGATCGCTTTACAGCCCTTTTTAACCTTGGTTCTTGTGTATAATGAAGAAATTCAGCCCACATTGCAATGGAGTCAAAGGTAAGTTCAGGTAAGATAGTGGAGGATTAGGGCAGCTTTGGGTCTGCATGTTCCTTGGGAGTAGTGAGCTTAATTTATGAAAGAATGGTTTAATGCAGAACGTTCATATTCTTCCTCCATCATCAAAAATGAAGAGCTTTTCAGCACAATTGGTTTGCCCATTTTGATGCCAGTACCTGACTGTAGAAAAACCAAATGGTGGTCTTGATACATGTGCCAACAACATATTTGAGTCCCAGAAGTAGACTGAGTTTTGAGGTCATGAGCTCCAGGCTTGCTGCTGCGTCTATAAATAATACTGACCCCAATCTCCCTTTAAGCGCTCCTGCAGAAAATGCCTCAAGCTCCTATGGAATACTAAAGGCCATCTCCAGTTATGGAGTTAGGAATTGATTCTGTGCCCTGTTCATACAGTAGGAAGTATCTCCTTACAAGTAGCCCTGCTACTGCAGAACTCTGGCTCGAGATGAGGAGGAAGTTGTAGTCCAACCCTTTGGGAGGGCATCAAATTGGAGAAGGCTGTCTTAGGACAAGAGCATGCATGAGAATATTCTTTGAGAAAGCTGAATCTCAAGGCCTTCAGTGTGATTCAGAAGAAGGCTGGATCAGATTGGTTCTGCTGAGTTGACTAGTTTTTAGGGCTTAAGTATAATTTTTTGGCTACTGCAATTCTGTGCTATAGCCTGCTTTATTTTCAGGATGCTTCCAGTCTTTCCCACATTTCACTCACTCCTAATGCTCATTTTATATGGTAGCTGTTATTTTTCTTTGGTGACAGTTACTGAAGTCTTGAGCAACTATGGGAGATGTGCATTTTGGGAGGTACTAGAACATCCGCATTCTGTTTTGGACAGCTTTGTACAATGTACAGTAAAGACAATTCAGGTTGGTTTGGGTTTTTCATACATATGGTATGTAAATGTTAAAAACCGTCGTATTATGATAAAGCTAGTTTTCATTTAAGTTATATTGTTAATGTATTATATTGTATTATACTTATTGTATTTTTACCAACTGTACTTGTATGTATTTTATCAGGTTGTAACCCCACCTCAATCTGCAGGGGGAGTCAGAGAAATATAAATAAATTATTTATTATTTATTATTATTATTAATAAAGAGGATAAACTATTACTCCTTTACCCCAAGACTCCAGGCCTTTGTAAAAGTGCATGTTTTCTGCACCATGAAAAATAGCATAGATATGTTCAGTGTGTGTAGCTAATGGTTGGGGTTTGTGTGTTTTATAGAATTTGTAGCTTTTCTGATGGAGCGTGTCAATTTTAGTTGTAAAGCATACTTCAAGACAACGGGGTTTTTTTTTTTGTTTCTTTTATGCATTGTTTAAATCTCTGATTATATTGAAAAGCAGTGCAAAAAAAAAAATGACTTTTTTATTTTTAAAACAAAAGGGTGCTGGCATTCATTGTGCCCTGCCTGGAAAAACTGATAAATTAATTGCCATGTATACTTTCTAACATGAGTTGCATTTGTTGCCAGATGGGATTATTTGTCTTTAGCATGCTAGCATTTTTAAAAAGGCAGAGAGAAATTACATTTTCTTCTGTAAGTAGTACCTTGTACCAGTTCATTTAGCCAAGAAATGATTGTGTGTGATTGTACACCTTTTGGGCAGCACAGTGGGCAAGTTATACTTTACATGCTAGCAAGTTTGTTCTGTATCCTTTGTGTATGTCCCTGTGAACCCGCAACATTTGAAGGAGAAAGGGCTGGTGTGTGTCTGTCAGCACAACAGGACACAGGCTTCTGCATCATAGTTTATTGACATTCACTGGAAGTTGTATGGTGGTTATTATAAGTGACAAATGGATTTACTGTGTCAAGTGTGAATTAGTTCCAAGCTTGGAATTGCCCTTGCCTGTTATACAATAGGTCATACTACTTTTTATGGTTGCTTTGTGGTGCACGTTCACTGTGTAGCTGAGGCCTTCTGAGGTTTGTTTTTATGTGGAATGGTAAAGGATAGATCAACATGAATAAATGTACAACAGAATATGAGCCTATTTTGGATGTTTTTAACTTCCTTATTACAAGGAAGTCAAACCAAACCTAAGCTGAATGGAATATTGATTTTAATTACCATTTTTCTGGAATGGAACTGAACCTGAGTCATTATTAATGTGATGTAAATAACCTGAACCAAACAAGAACAAAAAGAAGCAAGTAAAATGAAGTTACTGGTTCAGAATACAGGCTTCAAAACAGAGTTGTCGTTTTTAACTGCCTTTGAGTCAGCCTTGACTTTTGGTGACTCCATGAACGAAACTTCTCCAAGACCCCCTCTCCTCCATTGCATTGCCCATGTCCTGCAGGTTCAGGCTCATGGCCTCTGAGTTCAACCATCTGGCATATGCTTTCCCTCTTTGCTGCCCTATACCTTTCCTAGTATTATTTTTTCTAATGATTCATGCCTTCTCGTGATGTGAGCAAGTACGACAGCCTCAATTTAGTCATCCTGGCTTCTAGAGAGAGTTTGAGCTTGATCTATTTTAGAATCCATTTGTTTGACTTCTTGGCCGTTCATGGTATTCTCAGCACTCTTCTCAAGCCCCACATCTCAAAAGAGTTGATTTTCTTTCTGTTGGCTTTCTTCACTGTCTAGCGTTTGCATTCATACATGGTGATGGGGAATACAATGGCTTGGATGATCTTCACATTAGTGTTTAAGTTATATCTTCACATTTTGGGATCTTGTCCAGTTCTTTCATAGCTGATCTTCCCAGTCCTAGCCACCTTCTGATTGACTGCAGCTTTAGTGGCTTCTTCATCAGGCTAAGACATTAAAAATGTAATCTGGAAAGCATACAGTTTGAACATGGTACAGGTAGAGGGGCTGGCTGAGGATGTGAGAGAGCATACAGATTTCACAGTAACAGGCTAATGCAGGTATGCTTCCAGGAGAGGGTGGCAGGATGAAACCCAGGTTCTGTGATGTTCTTTGGGATGCATTGGAAATTGTGGACTGATGGAACTTATGTATACTGTTGATCTTTAGCACTCAGGTGTGTGGGAATTTTTTCTTTGTTCGTCAAGACATTTCCAACTCAGTTGGGCAATACTGATCATTTGTGTGTGAGTGTGTGCATGCACATATGTGTATGTGTGACAGTGCAGAATCATTCTACTTAGGCCACCCACCAGCCCAAATTCAGATCTGAGAGAAATGATACATGATTCTGTTCATCTAACTGATTTTGTTTTATGGTTGTATCATAATCATACAGTGAGAGGGTACTGTTTTGGAGGGAGCACTGTTTTCAAGAGCTGATGCTGGGCCTGGCCTTTCATTTTTGTCAGTTGTGCTGAAGGAGTAAGACCTCTTGTGTCTGCAAGAGCTCCAGTCAAAAGCCTGTTTGGATTTCAGATTGATTAGCAGGAACTGGTTCTGCCTCACATGTTCTTTCTACCCATTTTTCTTTGAGAGGTAACATTTGGAAATGTCAGGAATATTTAGGAAAGGTTGTGACAGCCCCACAACATATTCACATGAAAACATATTTCCTTGTTCTCAAAAAAGAAGTTCATCTGACCACTTCTTTTCTGAGTATAATGGAATGAATTCACTTAAAAAGAAATTAGCTACCTTAGAGTATAAAAATCCAAAGCAAAGAACTGACAAGAGTTTCTACAAATTAGTTTGTATGTAGTGAATATATTTGCAGTATTTTTCAGTTCAATTAATTCTGGCTGTTCCTCTCCCCCGACCATTACTCTTGTCCCTGTGCTGAGCTTTCTGTTGTGTCCCTTGAACAAATTTTCTGCCACACTCATCGCTTTCTCGACTCTTATGCCTGGAGCCTATGGTATTTTTCTAGAATTGATATTAGGCAAACAAATTAGCCCACACAGATTAGTTCAACAGTTCCTACACTGTCCCCCTGCTTTCTGGCCTTGATAAGGAAACCAATTAAAAGCCACGAAGCATGTTTAATGACAGTGCTAAATGGGGCACATCACAAATTAAAAATTCACCATGCAAAGAGAAAGTTATTTACTGTGGGTTTTTTTTTAACAGGATTATTTAAGAAAACTGTATCCGTTATTTTTTTACTTCCATTTTTAGGTGTAGATTTAAAAGTACCACTCACAACCATGGACTAAGACAAACAAAACTGGATAGACTCAAGGAAGTTTGGTGGTTCTGTGACTTTTATTCCCTGATTTTTTCCGCAGATGTATTTCCATCGTTCTTCACTCATGGATAACCTGGGAAGCGCTCAGACACCAAAACGTCCTATATCCCTTTTGCTTTTCCATTTCACAGTTTTTAAAACTTGAATGGGATCCTGTTCAGCTGCAGCATCTGATTGTTTCTTAGCTAAAAAGACATGATACAAAAGGAGAAGGGAATGGCAATGGGAAAGGAAATCAAGTTCAGCAGATACTGCTGGGATACCAAAACCTGTGGATGCTCAAATCCCGTTAAATACAATGATGTAGTAAAATGGTGTTCTTTATATAAAATGGCAAGATCAACATTTATTTATTTATTTAGAGGGGGATTACAATTTGTAATACAGTGATCCTTCAATATTCTCTGAGGTTAGAAGTGAAGGACCACTGTGAATGTGGAAAAGCCAGAAATAAAAATAATGATATTTTTTTACCTGAGAGAGCACCTCTCTAGGAATTTCCAGGTCCTCCAGTGCAACTCTGTGATCAACGTCTGCCAAAGGTTGATCATTGAATCATGCTCGAAGACCTCAAAATGCCTAAAGAAATTGTTGCTGTTGCTGTTGCTGCTGCTGTTGTTATTATAGTTTATTTCTCTAGTGCTGTACATGTACACAGCACTGTACATACAGATAAGCAATCAATAGAACATGGTCACATAGCCCAAAAAACCCACAAAAAACTATGGATGCCGGCCATGAAAGCCTTCGACTTCACAAATCAATTAATAAAAATTTAAAACCTGCCAATGGCATGCAATCTACAAAATACATATAAACAGTAGGTAGTACAGTCATCCCTTCTTATACATAGATTTTTTTATACATGGATTCAAACATACACGGTTTGAAAATGTTCAAAAAAGTAAATTTCAAATATTAAACCTTGATTTTCCATTTTTTATAAGGGACACCATTTTTCTATGTCATTATATTTAATGGGACTTGAGCATCCACAGATTTTGTTATCCATGGGGAATCTTGGAACCAAACCCCAGTGTATAACAAGGTTCCACTGTAATATAAAATAGATTTAGTTAAAAAACAGCCAACAATTAAAATATCAACATCCACTATCTAATCAAATATCAGATAAATATTCACACCATGCCTGGGAATGCTTCCCTGAACAGGGTATTTTCACTAAGAAACTCTAGGTTCTCCCGCACAGCTCTATAGTCAACCTTTGGCAGAGTTGCACTGGAGAATCTAAATATTCCTAGAGAGAACATGTTAATCCAGACCTCAGATAGTAAAATCTGCAAAAGTCAGACTCTCAAATGTGGAGGGCCAATTGTATTTTCAAGCTGTGAATGGCTGAATACATGGATGCAGAATTTATGAATATGGAGGTCTGACTGCAAATGACAGATTTCAGTCCAAATGATGAAACACTATTTAAGATTATCTCTGCTTTTTATTTAAAAGATGATTTTTATTTATGTTCCCCTTCAGACATATATTTTACACTAATGTCTATTTTTTGTATGCAAATCAAATGACTATTCCACTGTCACTACAAGCTGTTCAATAAAATTTGTACTTTGATTTGTATGTGTTTACCTTATTTGCATATAAGTAAATCACCTACTGATTGCAAAAATATAAGTAATATAAAGTTATCTTGCTGAAATTACTGAGATGTGCAAGTACTTACCTCATTCATTAAGGAATATCAATCTGTATGATGTATGGGGGAATTTATGGGTAGTAGTTACCTAGAGAATAGTCGCAGATGTTACTACATTTTAATTTTATTTCTATTTAGATCTCTAATATCTTGATATCTTTTGTCCCTCATTATTTTTTAGCTAATTTAAAACTGTGTGTACTATGGCATTGCTGGTCATTATGACAGGCACATGGCAGCACATAATCTGCCACCTGTCTCCCAACCATTATATGTAGCCCCTGGAGTACTTGCCACTTTGGATTTTAGCATGGCAGCAGCTTTAAAAAAATATTTCATACTAACAACTGATTTTGCATACTTAATTTTTGGGGCCTGTGAACTGGAATGATATTTGAGTGTCCAATATCACCCCAACCTCAAACATCAACTATTGTTATAGGCTTGATGTTGAGTTAGGCTTGTAGACTCTTAGCTGTTGCTGAGGCAAGTTGTGGTTGCTGGTGTTCTGCTTTTGTGGTGGTGGTGATAGTGACTGTGCTCTGGCATAGTGGTTTGTGTGCTGGACTAAAACACTGGAGATAAGGGTTTGGTTCACATCATGGACATGAAACCCACTGAGTAACCTTGGGCAAGTCAACTATTTTGGCCTCAGGAGAAGGCAATTGCAACCTTAGGATCACTTTAAGTTGGAAATGACCTGAAGGCACACAATAAGAAATATGCCCTGTGCTCTGAGGGTTGAATTGGTTACAAGTCAGCTCCCTGCATGCCTACATATCACATGCAGAAAGAATAGAGTAACTGCTGTTCCCACCTCTTTCTGATGCCCTATCAGCTATGTCCATAAGCATCCACATGTTCATGGCAGTGTTTGAAATGGAAACCCACTGGAAAACACTGAGGCTGCACAGAAGATTTTTCATGGTATGGTGGTTCACCTCACCCATTTGATGGAAAGCAATTCTGGCTTCCTATCTGGCAACCCACATTTGCTGGTTGTAGCAAATGTGGGTTGCCAGATAGGAAGCCAGAATTGCTTTCCTATCAAATTCATGTGAGCTTAAAAATGTACAAATGAAGAAACGTAATCTTCACTCATGGCAGTAAGGAAGAAGGCACTATGACAGCTTCATTCATTGTTTCACACATTAAGAGGTTGTAGTGCAACCTTTTAACCATCATCCAGATGGACAATAATAATAGAATCATAGGGTGGGAAGGGGATCCAAAGGCCATCAAGTCCAAACCCCTGCTTAATGCAGGAAGTCCAGCTAGAGCATCCCCAGCAAGTAGCTATTCAGCCTCTTTTTGAAGATGTCCAGAGAAAGAGTCCTCTTGACCTCTCTAAGCAATATATTCCATTTCTGAACCACTTTTACTGTGAAGATATTCCTTCTTATGTTCAATTGAAATCTACCTTCCTGTAACTTAAAACCTTTAGACTTAGTCCTACCCTCTGGGACACCAGAGGACAAGCCAGTATCGTCCTCTTCAGGCATCCCTTGAGGTATTTGAAGAGTGAAATCTTTGATTTGATACTGCAGTGGTGCTTGGAACCAAACAGCACATGTGCCCTTTGGTGGTTTTCTCATTTGCAGAAGTAACCAGGGATGTGTGTGGTTTACTCCACTGAATGGTGCTAGCATACATTATGTCTATATTTAGCAGACTATCTGCCAGTTTTAAGATGACACAGTTCCACCACATTTTTGTCAAGTGTGGAAATAATGGTTCAGCTGATATTGTCACAACACTGTAACCAATCTGGCCTTCCCTGGATGTACCAAGTGAATTTCTCCCTTCAGAGGGAAGTATTAACACCACTAACCCCTTTTGGTGATATTTTCCAGGATTACCCTGTATATTGGCAGAATAGATATTTACTTCTAAATTCAACCAGCTGTTCATCATTTGTTGAATTGATCCCTGTTGTGTGCCACTTTTGAAGTAGTCAACATACTCCACGTGTCCTGAAAGGCAACCAGTTTATAGCAGTGACTCTGTGCATAGCTCTTGTTTTCTTTTTGTCAGACCTCAAGTGCCCTGTGAAGTTAAAACATCTGTTCAGATTCGTTGTTGCTTTGAAGTGATAGTGCCCTGAGACTGGATGCTCCCTCCAGTGCTTCATGTGTTTGCGGACAGAAGGACAAGAGAGAGACAGGGTTTGTCTAACCCCCTTTGGAAAGGAGTTCCATAATCTGAGAGTGGTGACTGGAAAGGCTCTCTAGTGCCTGCACCAAACATATCTCTGAAGGTGGTGGGAGTAAAGAGAAGGGCGTCTCCTGCCATGCCAATCAGATTTATACGTGGTGGTATGGTCTTTCACACTGCTTGAACTCAAGTTGTATAGGACTTCATGGGCCACACCAAGCACATTGAATTGTTCCTGAAAACAGGTGGGTTTGGGTGCTGTTGAAACAAGAGAGTTATAGATTCCCTGAAACTAGTCCTGGTCAAGGTTCCAGATTCAACGTTTTGGTCTAGCTGCAGTTTCCAAAGATTCTTCATGACAGCCCCACATAGATCATATTATAGAAACCAAATAGGATATAATCAAGGCATTTGCACTACAGCTAGATCAGAAACCTCCAGGAATGAGCACAGCTAGCAAAGTGCTCTTAAACACCACTGGGAATTCAAGGCTAAACTCAGGAGCATGCTCAAGCTGCAAATCTAAATCTTCAGGGTGGGTGTGGCCCATCCAGTGCATCCTGTGTGGCATGCACAATTTCTTTTTGGACAGTGTGCAGGAGATTATTCTTTAGCCTTTTGCACTCCATCCGCCCCACCAGCAGCTGTGACACCCTGGGAGTAGCTGCTGCTATTTTCTGGTAGGAAGAGCACTGGCACTTCAGATGATGAAAGAATCCCGAATGCCACTATTGACTTAGCTGCCCTGGTCTACAACCGGTTATTTATGCAGGAGGAGAGATTTCAGGTTACAGTTGTCAGCCACTTTCTCTCTGGGCACTAGGAGGGTTTGTTCTTCATCCAAACTGTCACTAGATTCTCTGAATCACAACATCATGTTTTGACCATAAAATATCATGCAGTATTTTTTGTTTCAATACATGACATTGGCTGGACCCCCAAGGCAAAATGCAATAGATATGTCAGAACAGTTTTTGTCCAACATATTTTTATCTGTAAAAAAATAGCAGCTGTGTATGTCAGATGACTTAAACTCAGGAACGCTGTTTACATCTCTTCAGGTGATCATATTGTTAAACTCCTGCCTTGTAAGACTAATTTTGGATGAATTCTGGACAAAAATATGGCACAAAGGAAATAAAATGTTCACTTCTTACTAGGTCACAGTTAATGTCATCGTCACAACCGGAAGTCAGCATAGTTAAACTTGCTTTAAGAACTGCAAAACTTTAAGATAAGAAAGATTATACTTGATGCATTTCTATTACTTACATTTTTCCCAGAAGGGCATTAGAATGAGTTGGTACAAATATAGTTGTGTCAAGTTTTCTTTGGTTGCTTGTACGTTTTCTTGTTTGCATGCTAATCTAAATTCTTTTGCATTATAGAATAAGTTTAATAGCTTTAGGAAGCAATCCTCAAATTCTTACTCTGGAATAGTTTCCTTTGACTTTCTTTTTGAAGGGAAAGGTTTGAGGATTGTGGCATCATCTGCTCTATCATGCTACTTTGCATTAGAAATGGGGTGGGGGGAGAATATAGGGAGCTTTTCTGATTCACAAATTCAGTTTTTAGGCTTTTGTCAGAATAACTCCTTTGATGTGAACAAAACTGCAAATCCTTTTTATATTAAATTTAAGTAGGGAGCGTGTTTAAGAATGCTTATGTATTAACTGTAGATTCTATAAAACTGAGTGATAACGAGAACTGAGATGTAGAATGCTGCCTCAAAGGGCCTTCAATTCATTGTCTGTCTTTTGATTATTGCTGAAATACAGTTTTTAAAAAGTCTAATAAAGTACCATATTCTCTGACCCAAACTGGCTTTACTGCTTGTGAGGAAGCAGTTTGGAAGAATAATAGGAACCTGAACTGTCTCCTCTGGTGGCCATCAACCTGCATTTCCTCCTTCACCAAGCAATTTTATATACCTTCACCAAGGTAGTGAAGAAGAAACTGCCCCCCCCCCCCCCTCACCAAGGAAGACCTGGGTCAGATAAGATGCCTTTAAACGTTTATTCCTAGTAGGCCAGGGAATAGTTGCCATCGATTGCAGCATTTTGCCAGGAGTAGTTCTGGGTCAGTGTAGCTATCTCCAGTTGAGTGTTATTAAAAAAAAATCCCTCCTTTTTAACAGTATGCATTTGCTTCTTTAAAATATCCTTTATTTTTAGTTCAAGGCTACTGCGTGCGCACACACACACACACACACACACACACACACACACACACACACACACATATATATATATATATGCACTCAAGTCTTAGACTTCAAGACTTTTAAATAAGACACTTTTTGCTTTCCCCTTATTTTCCTCTGAGAAGTCCTTGATGTGCGGCACTTTGACAAAAAATACTTTCACTTTAAAAAATAATAATTTACATGCACATTTGAAAAATTATCCCCTGCCAAAAATGCATATTTGAACAAGAAAAGAGATTTCATGTCAAAATAGAACAGCACTTCAAAATCAGAATTTGCTTTCTATCTACACTGAGGAGCTGTTGTTTCTAGATAGTTGTTTTAGTCATTCATTCATTTATTTCATGTATATGTTGCTGAGAGAAGTTTCCCCTGTGGATCTCAAAACTGATGGGTTCATGTAGGGAGACCTGGTCCTTCGGATGGTCTGGATCTGAGCCATACAGGGCTTTATAGGTAATGACCAGCACTTTGAATTGTGCCCAGAAATTAACTGGTAGTCAGTGGAACGGTTTAAAGGGAGTTACATGATCCCTGTAGTTTCTCAAGTGGCTTACAGTGCTGTGTAACTGCTTTGGGTGGTTATTGAGCCCTGGCAGTGCAGTGGTTAAATGCCAGTACTACAGCCACAGGTTTGTGAGTTCGGTCCCAGGCAGGGCTCCAAGGTCCACTCAGCCTTCCATTCTTTCGTAGGTTGGTAAAATCAGTACCCAGCTTGTTGGGGACAATTGGGTTAGAACACACTGTAAACCACTTAGGGAGTCCTAATTCACTGTGATAAGTAGTATCAAAATGTACATGCTGTTGCTATTGCTGTAATAGACAGAAGGAGGAATAAATGATCCCCTTTGATGTTTTCAAGAAAATGCTGGCTATGTGTATGAATGCCATTGCCAGATGAAAAGGGTAGAATATGTACTGTATTTGGAGTCATTTCTTATTCTGTGACGTGCACTTCTGCAAAGAAAAAGAAAAGGCTTCCTCTGCTCACTTAAAAAGTGAGAAAGTGGAACAAAATTGTGCAAAAATGCTACATGTGGAAATCTCAGTTCTATTGATTATATATTTTTATTCATATATTATTTTGGCTTTGATTGATGAGACTGAAATGATGCATGCACAACTCAGAGTGTCATACACTGTGATTTATGATGAAAGAAAATATTACATTTTTGGAGCCTGCGAAATGGGAGACAGTAGTTCTTTTACTGGTACTCACAGAAATATACCTGATGAAATGAATTGCTGGGTGCATCCACAGCATGGATTTGTACAACTGTGTTTGATGTGACAAGGACAGGTGTGTCATACTTGCCCTGTTCTTTTTCATTTTCTCTATTACTCACAAGCATTCCTTGGTACAATGGTAAGGGTATCAGTTTATTACTGATAGAGTTGTGAGGAAGATATATCTTCACCATCCTGATTTTTGAGCTATGGTTCAGGTATCAGTATGCTGAATTATATATTCATGCTTTTAGGAGCCACAAGTGTAAAGTCATAATCCTATCAGAAGCATACCCAAAGACAGATGTTGTCTCGTAATCTCTTTGCTTCAAACTGGGATTTTTGCTTTGGTAGTTACCCAGATCTGAATTCCTCAATTATTTTTGAACAGCCAACTTGCTTTTGCAAAAGTTTACCCATCCAGTGACTGTTTCTCCCTTCACCTTGCTTTATACTGTATTCTAGATGGAAAGTACATTGATTAAAATTAGATGGAAGGTTCGGAATAAAAGTCTGAACCAGGAACACTATAGTTACCCATTCAGAAGATAGGCACTCAATTCAGCTTCTTGTTTTCCTAATTGTAGTCTTCCCTTGTGTTTCCCTGTCAAGAATACTGCCTGGTTAATGTGCTGGATAGGTTCTGCCTCCACTTTCTGAGAATGAAGTAAATTCCTTTAAACTTCTGCTTCATTAGCTGGTATTATTTTTAAATTACACCTTCCTCCTCACACCTCCTCAATTTATTTTCTTTTGGTCACTAATCTGTGGCCATGCTCCGATTTGAGTAGAGTAAGCTCAAAGATGAAGTGCTGGACACTGATGAGGAACTGACTACAGGACTCTCATTTTCACTCTGCTGTCATCCACATTACATAACTGTAGTGTTCTCTGTGAGAGATTGTTTTGAAACCAACTCTGAAAATGTCCATGGTCCCCAAACGGTAGTGCTTGTCATTTTACTAGGTGTGTTCCTAGAACATCTATTTTTAAACAATAGCATTACTAGTTTGTTTCTGTGCTGTTGTGCACCCCAGCATAGTTTGTGCTGCATTTTGTGGTCCTCATATTTTGATATCTCATATTTGGAGATAGCATGTTTTTGAGAGATTGATGACCTTTCAGGAACAATAAAAATGTCAGATTCCCAGAGAAAAAAGGTATCACTCTCCTAGACACGTGGACATCCAAGTAAACAAAGCTATCAAATCTAAGTGCTTCATCCCCCCACTCCACGGTCTGCATTTCTTGCTAAAACAAAAAACGAAGGATTGGTTCTCATTAACAGATCAAACAAGACTGCAATCCCCTTTATTCCCTACTGTGTTCCCAAGGCCTTTCCTGTCCACACATTTTGGGATGCCCCAGATCCTGTCAGTGCTTTGTGCATCAATGATGCCACCATCAATTAAATTAGTACTGTATATCAAAGCAATCCAGCACTTTGGAAACTCTTTTTGGGGATGGTCCTTCTGAAGAGCTATTAAATCTTTGTTTCTCATGAAATTACCTTAGCCTTTGGCTAATTTTAAGGTACAAATATGTCTCCAAAACTTAGTTACAGTGCACACAGTGCAACCCATGTACATGCCTGCACTCTGTGTATGTTCTGTGACAACCTCAGCTTTCTGAGTCACCCTAGATTTCCACAGTCTTCTCTTTGGACAAGTAAATATAACTTCATTGCAACACCTAAAAACTCTGCTATTCCCTTTCACTTTTCCATTTCGGTTAGCTCTGTATGCTCTGTGAAGTCAAAGGCTTTCATGGCCAGTGTCCATAGATTTTTGTGGGGTTTTTTGGGCTATGTGGCCATGTTCTAGAAGACTTTCTTCCTGATATTTTGCCAGCATCTGTGGCTGGCATCTTCAGAGAATGTTGGCATAGAAGAGAGCTGGATATATATATGGGTTTGCAAGGATGATTTCCATGTTAATCTGTGTATTGTTCTGTTGTTGATGGTAGGGCCTCAGAGTGGGAGGATATGCAAAGGAGGATTAGTGTCTGCTAATTGGTGATCATTGTCTGCTGGGAAAGCCCCTGACCTTGGGTGATTTCCCATTTGCATTTGCTGAGTCCTCATTTTGCTATTCTTCAGGACTGGTAGCCAAATTTTGGCCTGATATAGACCGCCCAAAAAGGGCGGTCTGCCAGCGCCCTAGTTGGCTCCGCGAGGAAGCTGCAGCTGACAAACCACACGGCTTCCTTGCGGAGCAAAAAGAATCCGCAAAAAGCGGGTTCTTTGTGCGGCGCCATAACGATGCCGCAAGTGCACCAATGGCACACTTGTAATGTCATTATGGCACTGTGACATGCGGATGCTAGATGTCCGTTGCATCAAAATGGTGGCACTCATCTGTACAGGGCGCCACCATTTTAATGTACAGAAGATGTGCTAGGGTTGCAGGGCATCTGTAAGCAACGCCTCGAGGCAACCCTAGTGCATCTTCAAGACGTGCCACGAGGCCCATCTGTACCGGGCCTTTGTTCACTTTAAGAGTTTCTTCTTTCTGGTTGAAATTATCCAGATGTTTATGGATTTCAATGGCTTCCCTGTGCATTCTGACCTGATAGTTGCTGGCATGATCCAGGATTTCAGTGTTATCAAACAGTATTTTATGCCTAGGATGTATGCGCTCTCTCTGTGTGTGTGTGTGTGTGTGTTGGTATCCTTGTGTGTACAGTCGGCCCTTCTTATACACGGATTTTTTATACACGGAGTTAAGCATACACGGTTTGAAAATGTTCCAAAAAAGTATAAATTTACCTTGATGTTCCATTTTTTATTAGGGACACCATTTTGCTATGTCATTATACTTAATGGGACTTGAGCATACACGGATTTTGTTATACACGGGGGATCTTGGAACAAAAACCCAGCGTATAACACGGATCCACTGTAATTTGCACATCTTCTAATAAAGATTCCAATTTACCAAGAATCTGGAGTCCTCCCAGTTGTACTGATATATTTTGGTGCTCTCTGTTAAGGGTACTACTGAAGCCCCTCACAAAGCTCATTCCCCATTTGAAGTATTGCTGACCGCTGGAGGGGGCCCCTAGTCAACCCCACTGTTTTTTTTTTGGGTAGCAGTGCCCAGTTCAAGTTGCTGAATCAGATCTTCAGTGCATTTGTAGGGTCTTAATTAGTTCCATGTTGACAATAGTATTTCTTGAGAAAGAGACTGGTGAGGATTGAATTTAACAAACTAGAAATTCATTTACATCACTGTCAACAGACCAGTGATAGCAGTTTTCATCTTTGTAAAGCCAAAGTCTTATTTAACCATGCAAAGCCAAGCCAACTCCACTAAATATTTTGCACTATAAGAAGAATAGCTCAATGCAATATAATGTTGGTCACTTGAAAACTGATGTCCCCTCTCTGCTTCTCTGAGGATTACAGGTAAGCTTTCAGGGAAGGGAGCTAGGATTTTGGTGGTTTTAACTGTCTTATTTCCAGATCATTAAAAAAAAAAAGGCCCTAGCACTTTAAGCTGCCAGCTCTGCCTCCAGACTAGAAGAGAAACAAACCTCTGGGTCATAACTGGTAACTTTCCAGTAGGGTTTGCACTTCAGGGAGGACTTTAACTTAATACATAGATTGATCAGTTTTGACCACCCCATTTTATTGTTGTACGGGGTCCATCTACACATCCTCTAACAGAAATGATTAGATTTTTCTGCTATAGTAATGTATGCCCTTGATAGAGACTAGGGTCAGCAATATTAAATACTCTCCCCTTGCCTTCCTTCAGGTTTCTACATAAGATAACAGGAGGAAGCAACATTTCTCCAAACTTTTCTCTCGGTCTGTTCCTGGTGACCGATGCAGCAATATTAGCAAAACAAAAACAAAACCCTTTCTTCAAGAACTTCTGTGTCTTTCTGATATAGCTTGATATAAAACTGATTTTACTTTGCATGTATGACATCAATATTCGTTAACCATTTGCAAAGATCATAACAAATCTGTAACTGCACAGTTACAAAAAAAGAATTATTTGTATTAATGGGGGAACAATTTTGGTCCACTTATATTTAGCCATTACAACCCTTCCTTCTATTTAGAGGGTTTTGTTTTGTTTAGTTTTGTTCCACTTGTCTTCCACGTGGGAGCCAAAGTGGCTCACACCATGCATTAAAAAAAATCACTAAAACCAGCTGAAATACAAATACACAATCAATTTGAAAATATTACTTTAAACAATTAAAAAACATTGAAACCTACCCAATGCACTGCTCCAACCACTTAAATGTTGAAGGCCTGGTTGTCCATGGCTTGGCCTTGGGAAATGTACAGGCACTCAGGTTGTTCTGGGTCATGCCAGGTGGTCACATACAGTGAAGCAGAGTCATATCAGGTAAAGCAGAATCAAGGCAAATCCAACAAGGCTTGCATACAGCTAACACATTATAGGAGGCAATGATTCCAATAATAATAATAAAATAATAATAATAAATTTTGTTTATACCTCACCTCTCTGTCAGTGACAATTGAGGAAGCTTACAGTTAAAAATCCATACAAAACCCCATATCCCAAAATTCCCACCCTCCCCAAACAAAATTGTTCTCTTAGCAGAGGCCACCAATTGACTGAGGCCTTTCAAAGTCTGGCTGAGGCTCATCTTCTGGAGGTTACACATTTCCTGGGTACAAGCTGGAGTAATTTAAGTTGCTATAGTTATTTCTGTAGTCTTGTTGTTGCACATGGATGAGGGATAGGAGAAGCTGAAGGGGAAATCATCTTGAGAGCCAGATGTTGGTTCCAGGACAGCTACCTTTTCAGCTCAGGAAAGTATACAAGGGGATGTCAAAACCTTTTCCTGAGGCTTAGAAGCCTATGACCATCAGAATCTGAATCTGCAGTGTGACATGAACTCTTGGGCCTGTGAAGTCCCAACAATAGCAAGAGTTGTACAAAGAAATGTACTCAGCAGAGTAATTTTTGACATGTTTCTTTATAAATCCCAGAAAGTATGAGGTGGGTGGAGAACTGTGACCCATGCCATTTACTTTGTGCAACTGAGATGTTAAAAACCAACAGAGGTTTTAATGCTAACAACTGTTGTATGCCCACACAGTATTTGGCTGAATAGGAGGGTCTGGGTGAGCAGGTCATCAGTCTCTCCTTCTAATTTCAGGCTTGAGAGTAATAGTGCAAAGAATTCTACATGTTCAACATACTGAATTTCTCATTTGAGAGCAGGATTCCAAGCAGGATCACATTCTCTTTCTTCTCCTTCCTTCTGTGGGGCCTTCTGTTGGCATAGAGACAATGCATTTGCTTGCTCTCTGCTTTGTGCTTAAAAGGAAAAGTCAACGTGCAAAGTGCCCAGATTGATGGGAGCAGCAGAGTGTGCAATGTCTGTTGCTAAGCATCGTTTAAAGTGCAGCTCTCCTCTGAGAAGCAATTGCAAATATGGCACCATTGTACTCAACAGATCTTGGCCCCAGGTGGATTTGGAATCATGCATCTTGGTGACACAAACCTGTTCTTAACTGCTGTTTATTTCTGCTCATTGTGCAAAACTAGCATAGATTTTAGAATGAAGGTTTTTTTAAATCACCATTATTGTTATAATTATTCCCTAAAACCTACTCTAAATGCTCAATCCTGCTTTCCTTGCATGTGTGTTGAGCTACATTTTTCAGGCATACATTCATATTTAAAAAGTGGGATGGGGTACAATCCAGTGGACCCAGCCCTAAATAAATCAGTGGGAGCTGTGTGAGACCTGTTCATTTCAGCAGGGCCCACATAGGACATGACAACGGATGGCTCTAACATATGTGGGGAGGGAGGTGCTTCTCTATTCGCATTTTCTACTTTGGATATTAAAGTAGATGTTTATGTTCCACTTTACACTCACGTATCAAGTTGCAAAGCCATTCACTATCTGTGTCTAGAGGCAAGAATGGTAAGAGAATTATTTGCTTTTTTAAAAAAACCACAATGTGTACAAGTCTTCAGCATTGATCATGCTTGTTGATGCTTATGGTAATTGTAGTCCAACAAATTGGGATTACAGTTGACCACTTCTGCTTTAGAATAAAAGCAGGAATGTAGCCAGGATTTTAGGAAGGGGGGGGGGGTCCAGAATAAGTACCACCATTATAATGGGGCTTGGGCGCGGCATTCATTTTTCTAATGGAAGGGGGGGGCCGGGCCCCAAAGACCCCCCCCCCCCCGCTACATCCCTGGTAAAAGGAGACTAAAAGGAGAATATTCTGCTCAAGATAGTCAGACACTGCTCAAGACACTGTTCATTTGCAGTGTGTTTGATACAGACTCCCTCACCCTCTCCTTGTATTTCCAAAATGTAGATGAGTAAGTGAATATGTCTGGCTGAAAGGAAATTGGTACAGAGAGTCCTTGATTGTACCTCTTCAAATAGAAGGACTACACCATGTTCCTTTTTAAATCATCTCTGACTTTGGGCCCAGTGAGTGCCACTAGAACAGGATGAGCCTGCCCCTCCCCAGTGATTCTCTGGGGACCACATAGATTGCCAAACTGGGAGGAGGTGACAGAAGAAAGGAAGTGGCTGGAAATCCATTTCTGGTTTTGAAAAGCATTTTTAAAAAATGTTAAAACAATGGGGTCTGTTACCCACCTAAAAGATTAACTGTTGCTTGTTCCTGGTGGCTTCCATGAGCAACAATTCACTTTATTTTTGGCCAGAAAAAAAGTGGTCTGAGGAGTGTGGAAGAATTTGTGTTGTGTGCCTTCAAGTCACTTCTGATTTATGGCAACTCTAAAGGGATGCAAAATAGCTTTGGGGTCCACATGCAGACCTAGAGCCACCTCCATGAGAAAGTAAACAGCAGCTTACAGCAGCTTTCTTTCCCCTCCACTATTGTCAGTGTTCGCATCAAAATACTACAATTAGGTATTAGACTGTAGCTTTACTTCTTTTCTTTTCTTTCTAGAAGTTTCATGATGTGAGGAGCTTAGCTACAAATACTACTGCAGATGTTTTGCAGCTGATGAATTTCCAAACTGGGCTTCAGTATTGCAGCTAGGTAATTTAATATCCTGGGTACAATGTTCGTATGTGGAATGCCTTTAAACAGCCCACTGTGTGAAGCACACTATTAACAATTTCAACCACCACTTCCAGCCAGCCCATTTTATTTTTATTTTTTTTTACTGATTCTAAAACATTTCTGCTATGTTAGAGCAAAACAGAGGAAAACAAAACAGAAAAATACCCCGAAGTTTCAGATTCTGAACTGATTTAAACTATAACATCATGCCTACCAAAATGACACAGAGTTTGCTTCTGGAATCTTAATGCTAAACACGTTTACAATGTTGTAGTAGAAAATAGCATATTCTAAATTGAATATAATTATCACCTATAACCATGCATATGCATTTCTGGCTGCTCTCTGACTTTAAAAAAAATGATATGAAAGAAAGGGCTCTGAGATGATCATGTCTGTTGGGTTGCTGACAGTATATGTCTCTACCCCCATTACACCATGCCCTTTTCTGGGCGATCATATGGGGGGGGAGCACCAGGGCTGTTGGACTCTGGACTTTGGTCCAGGCCTAAGCCAAATTCATTTTTGGCTGTCCCAGAGAGCTTAAAATCTTGTTTGTAAGAGAATGGAATTTCTGTTGCTTAGAAGTTACAGCTAAGCAATGCCAGAACTCACATCTCAGAAAGAGCGAAACAACAATAAAAAGATAAAATGCTGCTGCTGTTTCCCAGTCAACATTGCAAATACAGGGTGGAAAAATGTTAAGTGTGTGTGTGTCTATATCTATATCTATATTTATATCTGGTGGCGCAGTGGTTAAATGCCTGTACTGCAGCCATTCACTCGAAACCACAAGGTTGCGAGTTCAAGACCAGCAAAAGGGCCCAAGCTCGACTCAGGCTTGCATCCTTCCGAGGTTGCTAAAATGAGTACCCAGACTGTTGGGGGCAAATTAGCTTAGTTGCTAATTAGCTTACTTGCTGTTCACCGCTATGATCCTTGGAATAGAGGTATATAAATAAAACAAATTATTATTATTATTATTACATGTTGAGTAGGAGATTGAGGTGACAGTTCTAATATTTTGCTGACTCCTTGGGCATAGAACTATAATAATTGAGAACGTCCTCAGAGTTCTTTGATGATCTAGATTTTAATCACAGTTGGAGAAAAAAAAAGCTTCTTCCATTCTAGTGCTAAGTTTGGCCGGTCTTTGTGGCATCTGCAGCTGTTAATCCAGGAGTGATGGCTGTAGGAATGTGAGGAAGAAGGTCTCATTCCCCCCCCCCATCTTTTTCTGTTTTTCTGCCCCAGCAGAAATGTATTTCCCAGTGTCTAAGCCTTCAGTGAGGCAGAGGGAAGGGTGAGGAAGCATGAGAGTGATGCTGATCACTCTGCTGAAGCAGCTGCAGCAAGAGAAAAAGGTAAGACATACTGGCAGCTGCTGCCCTTAACATCAACCACATAAGTGGGTCTATTCTAAAGCACCCGTGGAGCAAACGGTAATTACAAACAAATTCAGCTGTCTTGAAGGAGGGAAGCCTCATCAACGCCCAAGCTCTTCGGCTCTTGCTTGTGCAAGACTATATCAAGCTTAGTAGCGCTTACACTATCCAATACATTTCCTTTAGCTTCACTTCAATTAGAGACTTAAGAACTATTATAGTTTTTCTAGAATAGATAGTCTGACAGTTACCATGTCTCTAGCTCCAAATAGCATGAATACTAAAAAATCTGAAAATGGAACATTTTACCACACTTTCCTGACATGTGTGAGACGCAGTCCACCTCCTGATAGCAGTCAGCACTTCTGCTAGAGAGTGAGCCAAGCCCCCACCATGCTGTACTTCTGCATGGTCCCCAGATGTATGAAAGGGATGTCTGAGTTTATAGGCTCACCCATACTGAGACTCAAGGGACTACGAGTTGAATCTATCAAGACTGCTATAGTGTCATCCCAAAATCTCAACATAGGCTTGTCCACTAAGCTCAGTAATAAGAAAAACAAATGCTGCTAGCTGCTTACATCTACAGGAACATCATAGGATAGATTTGGGGAACGGATGGTGTAGGATTGGATAGATTATACAAATGGGTATTCTTTATATTTAAAAAAAACCCTGTCTTTGGCTGTGGGGAGAATGACACAACTAGAAAGGATATGTCCGTTGGGGTGAATGGGTTGATTCTGTGTACTATACGTTTGATTGCAAAGGCACCAGAGTTTATAGGAAAGGACACCTTAGCCAAGGATGGTCCAGTCTCATTTAACAGGAACTAGAGCTGAAACAAAATGAATTGATTGTTGAAAGGAAGATTATGGCATGCTAAAGAGATTAACTGGACCAGAGAGTTGTAATAAAGGAATTTATACTGTTAAATGAATACAGTGGTAATAATTCCTTCAAATAATCTATGCATAGGATATTAACTATTTACATATGAAACAAGGTGGCGCAAGAAAAGTCTGAAGATCTTAGTGGTTGAATTTCATATAGATCAATTTGCTCTTTAGCCAAGCCCTTCTTGGATGTGATATATGGAACCCTGGTGGCACAGTGGTTAAATGCCTGTACTGTAACCATGCACTCAAAACCATAAGGTTACGAGTTCAATACTAGCCAGCTGCTAAAAAAATATGTTGGAGTTGAGGTGTGACTCTAGCTCAGAAGACTCTAGCTCAGAAGACTCTAGCTCAGCATTCTCTGAAGATGCCAGCCACAGATGCTGGCGAAATGTCAGGAACAAACTCTTCTAGAACAGGGTCACATAGCCTGAAAAACGCACAAAAAACTATGGATGCTGGCCATGAAAGCCTTCGGCTTCACTCTAGCTCAGAAGCTTTCTTTCTAACTCTTAGGTGGTATACCCCAAGGGACAGTGTGCTGATCTTTCAGGCTGAAGAGAAAATAGAATAAAAACATCCAAGCAACACAATTAAACACATTTAATCAACTATGTCTCGCATTTATACCCATTCTCTTTATAAATGTTGATGGTAGTTTACAGTCAATAAATAAAATGACCAGGAAATGGGCTGCTTTTTCTTTTCTTTTCTTTTCATTTTAAGAAAAGTTATGTTCCAGAACTTGGGTATCACAGCTGAAAAGATGCTGCCTGTTTGAGGTACCCATCTACCATGTTTGATGGTGGCAAGTCAGAAAGCATTAAGAAGATAAGTGAACTTGACAGGCAGATTCAAATAGAGGAATGTCATTCCCAACTAAAATATCTGAGCAGCAGCTAAAAATAAGAGCAGAATCTGCAAGAAACTAAGCAGCATATTTTAAACTAAACAACTCACAGAGGAAAACGTAATCAATATTGAAGGCATGCCAAAAAAAAGTATAGTCTTTACCAAGCAACAAAAGGTCAATAAAGAGGAATTTACATGCTGCCCTTCAGTTTGCAATACTTCTAGGGCAGCTACAGAACGACGGATAAAACAAAGGATTTTTTTTATATAAAAGGCCAAATACATAGCTCAATAAAACTCAATTTAAAAAAGTACAAACCGCTTGGAGTCAGTAAAGTCTATTAAAAATGTGGTCTATAATTAGCTTAAGTGACATACTGGAAGGCCAAAAGAGGATCATGTTCAGCACCACCAAGCAACTCCAGGACAGCATTCCACATTAAGGGGGCTCCAACTGAAAAATTCCTTGACTAACCATAGGAGGAAGAAAGACTTGAAGGGCCCCTGAAGATTACACAAAGTTCAGACAGTTTCATGTGGGAGGAGGTAGTCCTGTTCAGAGTCTCTCTGCTCTGACCCAGTAGGAGGCATTGTGCAGCATTGTCTTATGTGACAGTGACATTCTGGATGCTTATTTCAAAGTAGTCTTGTTGCCCTAGCAGCAAGAACATGTTTGAAGGGTATGGTTTCCAGGAGAGTTTTCCTCTTTCCATTACTCCTAGAGCTGTTTTTATTTTTCTTCAATATGGTTAGTGTGACTGCTTTGATATCACCTGCTATTTTATTGTGTAATAAAGCTGTAATGTGAATTCACCCCTGTCATTGGACTGCATTTGCAATTGAACAGTGCACATCCATTTTCCAAGCACTCTTGCGGGAAGATGTGCTTGAGTTTCTATACATCCAACTTCCCCTAGGAAAACTCTAAAATAGAGGAATAAATATTAACTTTATGTGAAGTTCTTTAATGGTAGTTCAAAAATGCTATACAATAAATATATGAATATGAGATTTAAAATTATAAGCAAGCATTTTCTTTCCTATAGCCATACATCTAATGTAGACGCTGTAGCACCTTAGCTAGAAGATGTTCCCTTGGCTCATAAGGCTGTTTGTGTTTGTAATATGTATTCTTCACTGCTCACTGCTATAATATAAAAGCCTGGGAAAAAACCCTTCAAAGTTTTATTCGTGGCTTTCCTTCCCACTGGTACAGGAAAATAGGTGATGGTGCCAATTGTACAGAAATAATGAGTGACAATATTTTCTTTTCTCATTGAATTATTGGACTAATGAATATGACATCAAAATTGCTCAATTTTCTTGTATCGGTCAAGCTCTTGTACAGAATGAAACTGAACAGTATAAGAAATCCACATGTTAATTCTTACATGAATGTCTTTTGAAGGCACAATGAGGCTTCCCAGGGAAAACAGCAGTGAAAATAAAATAAAATGCTTCATTTGCTAACAATTATAGCTAAGAAATGTTCAGGGCAGGGTTTGAAGGGTGAATCAGAGACAGAAGGAGTTGGTGAATGGAGAATATGGGGAAATAAAAATAAAGCAAGTCTGTTTTTGATGTGGGGGAACTGTAGGAAGAAAACAGGTGCAGAGTGTTTCTTTAATGTTAGGTTTCTATCTGAATTTTTGAGCTCTGGGCTTTTGTTATACTGTAGTGTGTTTTTCTCTTACTAAGGTGAAAAAAAAATTCAAGGTCTACTCTGAACTACAATTGATGGATACCTTGGAAACCACTCTGTTTGTTCTACCTCTTTATTAACATTGGGGGAATGGGTTTTATAAATGTCATTTCACTTGGATTTGATTTTATTACCATGATAGCCAACATATAATGAAAGTTTTTTTAAAAAAACAAACAAACAGCTGAAAAGCATCCTATGCATATTGTATTATGATACAGAGAAAAACTCAGATCCAGTCTTTAGAATTATCAATTTAAAAGACCTCATCTATTACCATGGCTATCATGGTAATAAAATGTTGGACTAGATCCCCTGTATATGTTTTTTTTTACAGATAGACAACAGCCAGAAAAGTAAAAATTATAACCCTATTTCTTTTATAAATAAAATCACGGTGGGTCATAAAAATTGTCATATACTATCACTTGCAAAATCTCACAGATATGTGGCTTGTGGGTAGAGTGTTCTTAATCTGAAATGTTTTATTTGCCTGCGAACACATGCAGAACACTTTTCTGAACTGTTGTAGTACTGCATGCTCTTACTCCCAGCCAGGAAGCATGGACTGCAAAGGAAAGTGGTAGAGCACATGATTTGTTGTTTTAATTTAATGGAACATACTTCTGAACAGATTTTCTTTAAAAAGTCATAGATAGGAATGGGAAGACGTGAATATAGCTAGCTGTATTTTTTACTCCAAGTTCCAACCTTACCAGACCCCTGAAAGTGTGTGATTCTGTGAAGAAGCAGATTAGTGAAAACCATAATGGGAGTGATGGGATGGATTGTTGTTCTTATTTTGCTGATACCAACTTAAGTTGGCCTATTAGTGAGAGAGATCCATCAACTCCCCTTCTCAGGTTTTGCAAACTCAGACCCATGGCTCCTTTGAACAAATCAATCCAATTCTAATGCAGTTCCCCCTCTTTTCCTACTGCTTTCCACTTTACCAAGAATTATTGTCTTTTCCAGTAAGTCACATGGTCTCATGATGTGTCCAAAGTAAAACAGCTTCAATTTAATTGGCTTCTGCAGAGAATTCAAGCTTGATTTGGTCTAGTACCCATTTATTTGTCTTTCTAAGCAGTCCATGGTATCCATAGCACTCTCCTTCAGCACCACACTTCAAATGATCTGATTAGTTAAAATTTTGAATTTAATTTTCCGTCCCTCCCTGTCTAGGTTTCACATCAATATATAAAAATCAGAAGTACAGTACTATGGCATGGATGAGTCTGGCTTTGATATCTAATGATATATCTTCACACTTCAGGATGGAGAAGTGGAGAAGACAGTTCTTCAAATAACCTGGGCCTAAGCCATAGTTAAAGATTTTCTTTACTTTACCTTAGTTATCAATCAAAATGAAGACTGTCATTTAAAAAAAAATCAAAATATTTTAGTTGTTTTTTCACATTTTAACTTTTGTATTTTGTGAACACTTTTTTATCTACTGTAACCCTCCTTGAGTTTTGAACTGAGAAAAAAGCAGGATAACAATTGTAAGCCTGAGGGCAAGGAACCGTCTAACTAAAAGATTGTATGTACAGCGCTGTGTAAATTTACAGCGCTTTATAAATAAAGGTTAATAATAATAATAATAATAATAATAATAATAATAATAATAATAATAATAATAATAAAGTTGTTGTTGCAACAAAAACCATTTGTTGCTTCTAGTTTTGGCCTGACCAGCGAAACTAAACAGGAGCAGCAGTGTCCCAGCAAAGCTCCCAAAGCTTAAGCAGGGTCCCAAATCTGAAAGCTCCTTTTTACTGCTGCTTCTTTCCCCCTCCCCCTGCCACATACTCTAATTCCTTGCTCCAGTCAGTCAGTCTGTCTGTCCCAAAATTACACTCCAAGCCATAAGTAGTAATATCCTTCACCCAAAGCCTTGAAAAAGTTCCCCACCTGCCACTGCCACCACCAGAGAAAGATGCAGCTAAGGGAGGGAGCTTGTGCAGGCAAGAGACACCACCAAACTAATGATCAGCTAGCCTGCGTTGTGGTTTTAAGGGACTCTGAAAAGAAGTTTCATACAACCCTAATCTCCGTCATGGTCCGGAAGGCTGCTGCTTCCCCTTGTCTTTCTTCTGCACCACTACTTTGATAGAAAGCTCCCTGGTGCCCCCTTTCTTCCTCACCACCTCCCTGGATCTTTCCACTAAGGCACTGACTGGTGTACTGCCCACTTTTGGCCTCAGTTCATTAAAATTATGTAATTTATCTGTGGTTATTTTTTGTTTTTTAAAAAATGGTCAGTTGCAACTCTGCTTTTGCATTTTCTTCTTTGAATTTCATCAATAGTCGTTCCAAGTGAGAGGGGATGAGAGGGGGAACATTTTTAAAAGGCCAAGATAAAATGTATGGGAGGTGGATGGGTTGGAAAACTTTCTGCTCACTCATCCAAATGCCTAGCAATAACAAACACATGAGAAGATTTAAAAAGGAGATTAATGTGATTTACTTCTGAGTGGACATAGGGAGCGTATGGGTTTAGCTAAATGGGTTGGCTACTAACAGATAGCTCAAACCTTACTAAGCCCTTCAAAACTTATAACTCACAAAAGCAGAGGGTGAGTGGGGATCAGAATAGGAAGAAAGGAAAAAACCAAGAATGGAAGAAACAAGGGTGGGGTTGAGAAAACTTTTCACTTAAGTATCTAAGTCCCTAGCACTGTGGGTGAACAATGTTATAAATCTCAAGACTGCAAAAGAGTTCACTGCAGCTCACCCAATAATAATATGTAATGCTGTATATCAATCACAGTGTTGGGAGCTAGAAATAAATGAGCTGGAAATAAAGATGGTAATTCATCTTTGTCATTGTCATCACAGGCTTCACTAGGGGAGTGCGGGGAGTGTGGATGGCACCCAAAGAGGATGACACCACTGATCCTCAAACATCTGCCTTTTGGCAGAAATGGGCTGTGGCATTCACCTGCATCCCTTTAAAATGCCAAAGGGATGGTGGGAGTGAGGTGAGCCTCAGTTGGAGGAGAAAGGAGAGGCCCCAGGGTTTGTTGGTTGGTTTGTTTTTTAAAGAAATTTTTAACTTTAAATTTTTAATTTAAAAAAATACTAAAAATTCATTTTTAAAAATTCTTTTACATTTTTCTTTAACAGCATCACATCTTACCAAATTATCACTTTAACCACATGAAACTATGTGCATGTAAATCCATTTAGGGTGTTAGTGTGATACTGTAACCTAAAGGTATAATTTTATTTTTTTATGGAGACTCAGCATGGCATGGTGGTTTGAGTGTTGGATTATCACTCTGGAGAACAGGATTCAATTCCTCACTCAGCCATGAAACCCACTGGGTGCCTTGGGCAACTAACATGCCCTCAGCCTTAGGGGATGGCAATGGGAAACCTCCCCTGAACAAATATTATCATGAAAACCCATGATAGGCTCTCCATAAGTCAGAAATGACTTGAAAGCACACAACAACAAAAGTTGTTTATGTCACAACTGTTACCATTACATTCAGTGATATATGGGAATTATGATTTGTAACTAACATTAGTACAAATTTTTTACTAAGGATTCTATTATTATTATATTATTATTATTATTAACCTTTATTTATAAAGCGCTGTATATGGTATGGTATGGGAGGAGGTCAGTGGGGAATGGGTGACACCATGAGTTACTGCACTGGGTGATGCCAACCCAAGTGACACCACTTGTTATCAGAATAAAATCAGGAGAGGAGAAGAACTGAAGAAAGTCTTAATGAACCCGCATCTGGTAGAAGGATATATAGGCCAATGTATGGTAAGACAGGTTTAGGATCTTCAATTACTGTAGTTCTGGTTTTTGTTTAACAGGCAACTTAGTCTGCCTTCCAACAGAAAAATGTGGCACATTTGTTCCAATTCTAATTCTTCTCCTGAGCCCCTTCCTGTTTGCAGGAATCTTCAAGAGAAAGAACCATTTATGAATTCAACATTCTAAAAGTATTTTAGCACATTAGAGGATTAACTTCAGCCTTAACTGGAAAATCTAATGAGTTAAGCCACACTAGGAGGAAAATCTAATGAGTTAACAATTAGGTTGTCTAGACAGTTATTTCTAAACTCTGCTGTAGGCATTGAGCAAATTATTTGTGAAATACCTGACATACAGCCATTGCATAGGTTAAACCAGAATCACAACAAAATATCAAGGGGAAAAAACAGCAATGCCCATTATATTATGATCAAAATGTTGGCCTGCTAGATTTTTTTTTTTTTTAGTATATTGAAATAGTATATTCTCAGCTGTAGAACACATACATACACAGTAAGAAAAAGAGAAAGAGAGACTATCCACAACAATCTTGAATGGTTTCAGCATTTTCCATTCTGCACAGAGAAATAGAAGTTCTCAAGCAGTTAAAAAAGTAAATCAAGAAATCTTTATGAAATTAAGTATTTTTTCAAGCAAAAGTTTTTCAATTCAACCACTGATAGTCTGAGTATTGATGAATTGTTAGCACAACAGTTTTACTTTTCTCAGTGCAGGAGTACATCTATTGCATGTTCTGGGACATCATTAGATTTTTATATCCTCTCATAGCGAGGATATAGAAACATCTACAGCCATCTGACTTGTTTGCTAGTTACTTTGTTGATTAAATCACTGGCATCCAGTCAGACTTGAAGGCTGCCATTGAAACAGAAGCCAAGCCTGAGGTGTCCTTGCATGATTTTTTTGCCTGGAGCTCTGTCAGATGCTTCCCTAGATACATATCAACAAACAGCCATATATAAGCTTGACCCTTCCATGTTCATTCTGCTTAATTCAAAGCCGTGAAATAAAAGCTGTCTCCATTTTAGAATGTATTTTTAAAAACTTTTTTTAAAGAGAATAAAGAATTTCCATATCTGTGGAAGCTCATAGTTAGCAGTCTATGTCATTGCATAATTTGTTTACTGAAATATTCCCTTTCTGGGGAAAGTGATAAAATGTGTGGATGTACTGTATTTTCTGGCGTATAAGACTACTTTTTAACCCAGGAAAATCTTCTCAAAAGTTGGGGGTTGTCTTATATGCTGGGTGTCATATTATAGGGCGGGTGCTGAAACTTCCGAGCTGGACTGGAGAATCTGCGGTCACCGCATATGGTGGGGGGAGCTCGAAAACGGCCGCAGCTTCATCCCCGCTGTATGTGGTGATTGTATGAAAGCAGCTACCACTCTGATAGTCTTGGAGACAGGGAGGGCTGGGCAGATAGGGAGAGCTGACCAATCCAAGCAGGCTTTGTACACAACAAGGTTTCCTGCTAAGGACCTGCATGTCATAGGCATTTGAATTTAAATTATCATATTTAAATCAAATCTGATGTTTTAAAATTTTTTATTTGGTGTGCGTTGAAAGAGGAGTAGTCTTATATGGTGAGTATATCCCAAACTATATTTTAACTGGAAAAGTTGGGGATCGTCTTATATGCCCAGTTGTCTTATACGCCAGAAAATACGGTAATCTTTTTCCCCTTACCAGCATGGCATCCTCCTGGAGTTTGGGACAGAGGCTACCATAGAGGGGAATCTTGAGACAGATGGGAAAATATTTATCTGTTGATCTTACCAAGTCACTAAGGGGCCTTTAGTTCAGCTCAGAAGCTAGCAGCTCATACACCTTCTGTTGCGATGTGCTGAAAAGAGTCTAATTTTCCTATCCTAGACAAGAAGCATGCTGCAGTCCTTTTCACAAGTCAAGTAGAACGCATGGCAGCAGTTGACCCTTAAAGTTACAAAAACATAAACAGTGGATGCTAATTTCAGTTTCCCCAGAAGAACTTTAGCCTTAGGATGATGCTTATTTATTAAATTTGTAGCCGTCACATTGCCAAGCTTGTTCCAAAGGCACAACATGCTTGATCACAAAGCAGCAGTGCCACAGCTATTCAGAACTGCCCTGATTGGATGGGTACTGAAGACATACGAATATATGGAAATAGATAAACTAACTTTTCTTATTAAAGGAAAGGTAATGGAAGATTTCCATAAAACCTGGGAACCTTTCATATTTTATATGAAGGAAGAAAAAGGGAACTTTGCAGGATTAATCATTGAATGAATAGAAACAGTTACAAAACAAATTAGGCTAAATACACATAAACGTACCTGGTAGAAAATTCAGAAAATATTTGGAAATAAAAGGAAAAAATGAGAAAGGACATAAGCAGATCTGATTTAAACACCTAGAGAAATGCTTTACCAAATTCAGAAATACAAAGGTAGGATGTACAGAAGGTTTTAATAAACAGAGTTGGAGATAAAATAATTGATGTAACTTTTGTATACATATTGACTTATAAATATTACACTATAAATTACGATGGAAAATGTGTACACAATTAATTGTTTTGTAAGATATTTTTTATATTTTATGTAAAAGCTAATTAAAAATATTTGGGGGGGGGGGAACTGCCCTGATTGGGAAGTACACCTTTCAGAAAGACATTTCTTGATCTTTCTTATCTGTCTTAGTATGTACACAATACACTGAGTGCTTCATAAATGCCACATCAATAACTTTTTGGAAGTTTGAGCCTAGAAAATTTTTCATGCAGTATGAGTCATAGACCATAAGTTCATTTACCTTTTATTATGATCTTTGCTTGTTCAAAAGAGGAGTACTGGAAACAGATGGACTGTACCTCACAAAGACTAGGAAGAATGTCTTTGGTAGTAGCATCGCAAATCTGATGTGAATTCTAGAGAAGAAAATGAGAGAGAGAATGCATTCTACAGTAAAATGCAAAATCAATTAATAGCTGAGAACAAACAAGGCTCCAGATCCCTAAAAAACAATGCACACTTTGGGAAGCGAACAAGATGAGCTTGAACTCCTAGTTCAAGAAGGTAAATATGACTTTATAGGTATGATGGAAAGTGGAAGAAAAATGGCAAGGAGGGACAGATCGCCAAGGAAGAGTACAAATATGTAGCCCAAGCTTGTAGGAATAGTATAAGGAAAGCTAAAATGCAGAACAAGCTGGGACTGGCTAGGCAAGCAGGGAACAGCAAAAGGGTTTCCCCCCAGATATTTTCAAAGCAAGAGAATGAACAAGGAAACAGTGGGGCTGCTGTTCAGTAAGGATGGTAAAATGCTAACAGATCACAATTAAAAGAGAGTATTATACAATCCATATTTTGAGTCAGTTTCTCCCCCACAAAAAATTCTGGGAAATGTAGTTTGATGAGACATTTAGCCTTCTCTGTCAGAGAGCTCTAGTGCCACAATACAGGTTCCAGGATTCCCTAGCACTGAGCCAGGGCAGTTAAAGCAGTCTCAAACTTACGTATGCACACACACTCATGCATGAACCATAGTTTCCAAAATAAAGAAAGTATTAATTCCACTGTGTTCTACACAGTCTTCCTCTGGGGTACTGCATTTAGTAGTTCCGGGTGCCTCATTTCAAGAAAGATATAGAGAAGTTGGAGCAGGTTCAGAGAAGAGAAACAAGGATGATAATAGGTATAAAGAATTAAACATATGGAGCATGGTTGAAGGTGATGAACATGTTCAGTGTGGTGAAGAGAAGACTGAAAAGTGACATGGAAACACTATTTAAATATCCCAAGGATTGTCATAGAAGAGGATTCAGGTTTATTATCTGGTGCGCCAGATGTCTAATAGTTTTAAGATTCAGGAGGGTAGATTTTTGTTGAACATTAGAAAGTAATTATTGACAGTAAGAGAAGTTTGACAATGGAATGAATTACTTTTAGAGGTGGTGCAGTGCTCATTGTGTCAACTCCCCATTGCCTTCCTCCCATACACCATACAGAACTCTTAGTAATATTTTTGTACTAATTTTTTGTACCAATGTTACTCATAAATCAGAATTCATGTATATCACTGGATGTAGCGGCAGTAGTTGTGACATAAACAACTAAAAAAATTAAAGCAATACCATATGCACAACCTAAATGCGCATAGTTCCATATGGTTAAAGTGGACATTTAGTAAAATGTGATATTTTTAAAGAAAATTCATCCCACTGAAACTCGCCCCACTTAACCCTCACTTCAGCATTTTAAAGGGACGCAGGCGAATGCCACAGCCCATTTTTGCCAAAAGGCAGATGCTTGGGAGCAGTGGTGTCTCTCCCCTTAGGGCTTCCACTGGCGTGGTCCACACTTCACACCCCACACCCCCCAGTGCTGCCTCTGAAGTGATGTGGTTTCTTTATGTGGATGGATTCAGAAAGAGGCCGGACAGCCACCTGTTGGAGATGCTCTGGCTAGTGATCCTGCACTGAACAGGGAATTGGATTCAGTGGCCCATGGGGCCTCTTCCAATTGTATGATTCTATACAGTGAAAGCAAATGGAGGTAGATTTGTTACAAACCTTTGACTGCTTCATCTCCCTGACTATATAGTTTAGCTTCTGTTATTTTCAAGAATCAGATTGTTTAGCCAGGAAGATACCACTCCCGAAGCCATAGTCTGGTTCTCTGGTTACTTTCCTTTTGGTGGAAGTATTAACAAGGCTCCTAACATCTGTTTAAAATTGCAAGAATTGGAAGAATTGGTTTCACTATTTACCATTAGGAACCTATAGTCTATGCTGCAGTTAATTGTCTCCTGTCCAGTGACAGACTGCTCAACATGCCAGCCCATAAGTGAAACACAAAGAGATAATCTTGATCTTAAGAATGCTGTCTCCAGGCTAAGTGAAGAACTGGTGACCTAGAAGCAGAACAACTGAAGTGTACAAAATCTGCACATTGAGGTTTGACAAAGCATATGATTCTAACATATGACAAACATATCTGGCTGGGAGAAAAAAAATCAATGCGATCATGCAGGATATATTACCATTTTTCCAAGATAGGGAATATCTTAAGAATCATGGTTAACAATTAAGAATCTAAGAATATCCAAGTTGGATCTGACCAAAATTTTGTCTAGTCCAATATTTTGCTTTCTCAGCAACTAACCATATGCAATAGCGCCTTCATTTATATACCACTTCATACCACACTAAACAGTCTCTAAGCAGTTTACAACTATAAGCTAATTGTCCTCAACAATCTGAGTACTCTTTTTAGCGACCTACTAAAAGATGCTAGGCTGAGTTGAACTTGAGCTCCTGTCTTGGATTGAACTCACAACCTTATTGTTGGTGAGCCAGTATCTGCAGTACCAGCATTTAACTACTGCGCTGCCAGGACTCCTATGCCTACAGAAAGGCCACAAGAAGGACATGAGTGCAGTGTTATCCTAGTGACAAAAAAGGATAGACTTGTTGGGGCATTCTTTTTTGTCTTGCAGAAAGTTGCTGAAATTTGAGAGCACTGTTTGCAGCTGTGCAGGTGACAATTGCATAAAATGCTTACATGGTTGGTCTAAGTCAGGGTAGACAATGGCCAAGAGGTGCTCCCCCCCCCCCCGGCTTTTGCTAAAACCATGATTTGCTATGGAATTAGCTTTTGTGGGCTAGTGTCCTTGATTAGCTTCTGTGCATCCAGTGATATGGGCTCTGTTACATTGTACTACAGTGGTGCCTCGGGTTACGAAATTAATTTGTTCCGCCGCCGCTTTCGTAACCCGAAAAGCATTCGCAAGCCGAAATGCCATAGGTGCTAATGGGGAAAAGCCGCGATTTCGTGCGAAAAAGCCGAAAAAAGCACCAATTTTTTTTTCGTAACCCGAAAAAACATTCGTAACCCGGAACAATTATTTCCTATGGGATTTTTTCGTATCCCGGAAATTTCGTAACCTGGGTATTTCGTATCCCGGGGTACCACTGTATGTCTGTTAATTGGTAAAATACAGTAGGATTCATCTTCCTCCCCCCGTTTGCTGCAACAAACTTAAAACATAAAAATGCAACTCTAGATTTTACAAGGATATAATTCCAGAGGCAAATGATAAAGGGTAATGTTTCAAATTTATTTGTTATGTTACTTATTTATAGGATTTATCTTCTGCCTTTCTCCCAAAATGGGATTCAAGGTGGTTTCATAATTATTGCAAGTTACCAAAATTCTCAGTGCAAAATAAATATCATATGATTTTTCCAGTCTAATCTGACAAAATAAAATGATTTTAAAAACCTCATTTTTAAAGAATTTCCTGGGATGGGAACAAAGGAAGACAAAGCATTATTCCTTATTTTTTTTCCTTTTTAAAAAAAATTAATGTGGGATGATGCTATGAAAGAGGAGATAGCTTTATATGCCAAAGGGAATGAAGACTTCATGGACTGTTTCCCCCAAGATGTTTTATAGGGCAAAAGACAAGGAATCACATACTGTACATAGTTTTTCTCAAGCTCTTCAGATTGGCACTGTCATGTACAAGAGAAGACATGTACAGTCACTTCCTGATCACAATTGCTTTCCAGTGGACCAGGAGACATTCTCTGGGCGAACCAGTGTGGGTTCCTTAGCCTTTGCTTTGTTAACTCAGCATGTGGTGTGGGGGCATGGGGAAAATCTGCACTAGTTCTCTAGGCTATGCATGTGTTGATTCATCCATGTAGAGGGCTACTACCTCAGCAG
This sequence comes from Sceloporus undulatus, assembly GCF_019175285.1. Classification (NCBI taxonomy): domain Eukaryota; kingdom Metazoa; phylum Chordata; class Lepidosauria; order Squamata; family Phrynosomatidae; genus Sceloporus; species Sceloporus undulatus. The sequence continues at coordinate 140,931,381 of NC_056524.1, read as the reverse complement.
AGTAAGTCAGGGCCTCAGTGCAACTGGATAATTCCTTGGTAAGTAATGGCAGCAGCTAAATAGAATACACAGTCCATGCATAACATCCTCAGAGACCCTTCAGCATGTCTGTTTGGCTAACCATTCATGCTTTGTGTGTGTGTGTGTATTCTAGAAAGCAAACCTTGATTTTGCCATTTCCCTCTCCCATAGTATGTAATGGGACTTGAGCATCCATGGATTTTGGTATCCATGGGAGTTCCTGGAACCAAATCCCAGTGGAAACTGAGGGCCCACTGTACCTATGGACAGCCTGATTCAAATGTTTCGGCTCTAGGATCTCTGATAGGGTTACTAGGTGTCAGGAGCTGGTCCTCGTTTCTGATCATCTGGTTAAGGGGGGGGGGGAGGAATCTCAAGACAAGAACATTTTTAAAAAAACATCACCAGGACCTTGCCCAATGTGATCTCACAAGGCTCTGTCCCAAAGTGTCAAGTATTTGTCCCTGCAATCTCAGGTTCTGGGTTGTCCCGACCTGGTAGCCCTAAAGACTCTCAGAAGAAGCTGCTTCATGTATGCAGCAGAGAGGGGGGTTTCCCCCATTTCCTCTTCAGCAACAGCAATAGTGACCAGTTGGCTATAATCCACACCATTTAATGTATGGTTGTCTATACCTTCTGTTTGGCTGAAGTTCAATGTAGTAACCCCCCTTTAACCTTCCTCCACTCACTGCTCTGATGAAGTGTGCACTGTTTTGTGTCTAGGGGTCAACCTAAGCACACAGCAAAATGGATCAGCGGTACATGTGCAGCAACTGAGGAAATAGTTTGCTAAAATTAACATTTTGAAGCAAGCACCACTAGTTATTTCACACATTATTAACTTATATTACAATTCAAATAAGCTTACAGCTGGCAAAAAAAGTCTCTTTTGTAAAGTGATCTCAAACATAATAGGCTTAATCAGAGATAAATTAAATTAGGCAGTCATGCATACTATAGCATATTAGCACTGAGTAGTTATTAAATACACTTTCTGCTATCAGTTGCACGAGCGGGGATTGTAAGCAAACAGAAGATAACAGCCACTGGTAAACAAAGTTTGTGAAAGAAGCCCTCTGCTTGACAGTTCCTCCTTTTTTCTTTCTGATTATGTTGCAAGGTCTATTGATGCTGCCACTAACTCAAATCTCCATATAGGCTCTAACTTCACTCCCAGGCAATTAGCCAAAAGCACAGCAGACAGAACTAATGAATACCTAGACAACAGATGTTCAGCGTTGGGAACTTTTTCCATCACAATTTTTAAAAATGCGTGAACGAGTCATAGCTATTGAAGTGGAAGATGATGATGTCCATTCGTAATTGTTATAAAATGAGACTTAATGCTGAAAACTTTGCATTAGAAATGTCATCCCGAGAGCTGTGAGATACCCTTTATAGCCCAGTCCTCAAATTCAAGTTATGACAGCCAATAAGGGGCATGGGGCATACGAAGTTGCTATTTTCTGAATTAGACAATTGGTTCATCTTTTCTAATGTAGTCTGTTCATCAGCAATCTAAAGCCTCTGCACCAGTTTTCCCTGTTCCTTTGCTTTTTGACTGGAAATACTCAAGATTGAAACTGGGAAAATCTATATACCAGGTATTGGAAGCATTATAAATTTATTCTTTCTCCTGTAGATCACAACATCTCCAAATATCTAGCTGTAGATTTATGCCACTTTCTCATATTCTAATTTCTCTTCTGATTGTATAAATCTTTCATTTTGTTTCCTTTGTCATGCCTTGTTCTGTGCTCAAAATTGCTAAAACATGACATCGTTATTTTGCCTCTTCCCATGATTCATTGTTCATATTAAAAACATCTTATGTATTAACACTGATGCCAAAACTGTGTTTACATATATGTGTGCTCTGCTTTACAATGGCAACATCAAATGCTAACTTGCATGCTTATCTGATCTCTGGGTCTCTGTTCTAGTACAACCCAAGTCATTTTCCCTTCTGCTCTGGTGTATTTAGAACTTTTCCCAGAGCCATACATTTAGAACCTTGTCCAGGGAAGACTGGGGGAAGACATTTGCGTCTGGGGGTAGGAGAGTGCCAGACAGGCAAAAAGTTAAGAATCCTCCTCTTGCTTCAGTGTTCTAACCTCTCTATACCTTAAACCTATTTTTTAAAACAAAGATAATAGATATAGTTTTTTCATCTCTTTCTTTCTCTTTATATTTTAAAGATTCAATGTTGCTATCTTACTGTGGGTTTTTCGGGCTGCGAGGCCGTGTTTATTCCTGACATTTCACCAGCAGCTGTAGCTGGCATCTTCAGAGAATGTTGTCATGGAATATACTGTTGGTTGAGAAGAAGTGATTCACATTTTAATCTGTGTGTTGTTCTGTTGTTGAATGGCAAGGCCTCAGGGTGTCTATTTAATAAATTATTGTGCAGGCCAAATGGCCGTAATAAAGTTATTTATTTATTATTTAATAAATTATCTATTGTCTGCTGGGAAACCCCCTGACCCTGGGTGGTTTTCATTTGCATTTGCTGGGTCTTGATTTTGGTGTTTTTCCAAGACTGTTAGCCAAACTTTGTTTACTTTAAGGGTTTCTTCTTTCCTGTTGAAGTTGTCTAGGTGTTTGTGGATTTCAATGGCATTCTGACCTGATAGTTTTGGGCATGGTCATGGTCCAGAATTTCAGTGTTTTCACACAGCATTTTATGCCTGGGATGGTTTATAATGTGTTCTGCTACTGCTGATCTTTCTGGGTGACCCGGTGTACAGTGTCTCTCATGTTTCTTTATTCATGTTTGAACACTGCATTTGGTGGTCCTTATGTAGACTTGTCAGCAGCTGCATGGTATGCGATAAACTCCTGCCATGAGATGGTCTTTACTGTCCTTTGCTGAGTGCAGCATTTGCTGGGTTTTCTTGGTTGGTTTATAGATCATTTGGAGGTTGGGTTTTCTCACCAGCGTTTCACCAGCAGCTATGGCTGGCATGTCCAGATAATGCTGGATTCTGTGAATATGCCAGCTATAGCTGCTGGTGAAATGTCAGGAATAAACTCCTCATAGCCCCAAAAACTCACAAAAAACTATGTATGTTGGCTGTGAAAGCCTTCAGCTTCACAAAGGTAACAGATGTTGGTTATATACCATAAATATATGAGCTGTGCAGTTAGTCTACCTATTAGCCCCTTTATCCAAGTAACAGAGTCAGCTTCCTCAGATTGACAGTGTAATGAGGATTACAGGTAAAACTGAGATTCACTAGTGGCTTTGGAAAGATCATGTAGAGCAGAACTGATAGAGTATGAAGTTGTAATATGTGTCATGGGTAATATTTCCATATGTTTTAAAACTACACTGATTATATTTCTTTCTGATACTCCATTTTTGCCTTTAAATATGTTAATATGCCTTGCTGCAGTTAAATCTTAAGATGTTTGCTTATACTCAGGTATACGCACAGCTAAGTGTAACATGTTTGGTGGGAGCTTTAAAATGGCCCAGATTTTAACTCCCTGGGAATGCAAGCTGTCATTTAATAAAATATTTCTAGCTTTTAAAAAATATATACTGTATTAAGATCTGCTTCAAAGTGTTTGTGAGGGCCATGCCTGGTGGGAAAAAAAATAACAAAAAACCCCAGAGGTTTACGGACTAAGGTTTCCAGTCATTAAAGTCAGGGCACAGTGCCTCACTCTCTTTGATCAGCAAAACCAGAGCATAAGTCACACAAACCTGAGGAAATTGCATGGAAAAAGACAACACAGAGAGAAATTATATGCACTTCCTTAAATTGCAAAGTTTATGTGAGGTATAGAATCGAAGATTAGTTTGTGTTTTCTGCTATGGAATGATAAACCATAGAGTAACACTATTAAAGCTACTTTTTATTTATTTAGAAAACATATCTGGGATAGCTATGTTGGCCATATAGCAAAGTACAATACAAAATCCACAAAATGTGATTCCTTTATTGGACCAACCAAAAATGCAAAAAAAT
>NC_056524.1:140893833-140927376 GCF_019175285.1 Sceloporus undulatus | reverse complement strand
ACATCATGCAAACTTTCAAAGGTCCACTGACTTTTTCATCAGGCAAACGTGTTAAAAATTATTTAAGAGAAGAAAAAAAGATCACAGTGTTAAGAGACACAGGCCTACATTCTGTTGATATATTGTTTTTGATTATGTTTGTTAAGATGGTCTGGAGGGATATCAGTGCAAGCTGAGGCTACTCCCCTCATTGACCGTGTGGGCGCTGGGAGACTAAGGGGCTCAACAGATGAGTGGCCTCCAGCTGCCCCTTTAATGGCCGGATCGGTGCCTCAGCAACCACATGCTGCAGCACCAATCTGGCCTCTAGGAAGCACAAAAAGGAGCTGCGGCTTTGTGACGCCCTTTTGGCACGGCATCATGTAGATGCAGTGCCAGGGCCATGCCATGATGCCACATGTCATCTAGAAGCATGTGCGGCATCATGGCGCGAAGGGGGCAGAGTAATGGCGTCGAGTGACTCCGCCCATAGGCCAGCACTTTGTCCCAGTCTGTACCCTGCCAAAGAGATGTAAAATCTAGGCAATAAAATTTCAACTTCATTAGGAACAGAAAAAGTAACTTCTTTGTTTACTGAGTGCATTAGGACCACTTTTTCTTCATGGTATACAAGGGGGGATACCATGATCATGAAGATGGTTTTCCCAGGGTGAGGCTCATCCATTGCATTCTGTGTGTGCTGACTCCACTGATTTCCCCAAATGCGGGAAACTCAAGTGCATAATTTGTGGTAGTGTCAAAGGTGCTACAAGTTCTTTCATAACTGAGTGTTAAGTTGAAATGGGATTTTTCAGGTGCTAGTTGTTGCTGTTGTTATCGTTAACCATCCTTGAGTCTATCTTTACCCATGGCAACCCTGTGGTTGAGACATCTCCAAAACTCCCTGTCCTCCACCACTCTGCTTAGTTCCTGTAAACTCATACTAGAGTCCTCTGTAATAGAGTCTACCAATCTAGCATGTGACCTTCCTCTCTTTCTATTTCCTTCCACCTTTCTTAGCATTATTCCCCCCCCCCATGAGTCGTGATCTGTTCTGACAGTAGCCTCTTGTCCTAAATACAAATTTCTTATCAGGATAATCAGATGTATTGATAATCCCATGTCTTTAAGGGCATCCCATAGGCTTTAATTATCTATGCAGCCAAAGGCTTTGCTGTAATATATAAAACACATGCTGATTTCCTTTTGGAATTCCTTGGTGTGCTCCATTAGTCCTCGTATGCTTGCAATGTGATCCCTACTTCCTCTTCCTTTCCTGAACCCTACTTGAACCTCTGGGGTTTCTCTCTCCATGTATGATTGGGGTCTGTGTTGCAGAATTGTGCTTGGCTGACCATTTTTCCTACAATGACAAGAAAAGAGATGCCACTTTAACTGTAAGATCTGTTTGATAGTGTAATGGACTGCTAGGATGTGGTAGTCTCTCCTTGTTTGTAGACCGTTAAGCAGAGGTTGGATGGACATCTCTCAGTTGTGTATGCCTGCATGGTGAGGGCTGGGATTAGATGGTCCCTTCTAACTCTTACTGTCTTGTGATTCTATAAGAGAACACGACTCTCCTTCATATGGACATCCTAGGTGAAACTTGACATGCAAGCATCATTTGCTGAAATTCCTTCTTCCACATGTCTATATACAGGAGCCCTGTCATCCCTTTCAAACAGTAACAACTAATTATTATATCACATTACTACTTCTACTACTGTAACAAGTGGCATTTTCTTTAAAAATTACAGATGCGGTGGGGGAGGAAATTAAGGTGAAGGCAGCAAAATCTTTGGGAGCACTTATCAAGCTTTCTGTTGATGTCTCAGTGTTTTTCTTCTTTGGACCTAAGTAAGCAAATCAGTGAATGATATAATAATGGAACTACTGAAATTTGAGGACTCGCTTCTACAGACTAAAGAGCCAACTCCTCTTCTGACGTTTATTGTGTATTTTAAAAGGTGAGAAACAAGTAAGAGTGAAAGGGTGAGCAGAACTGATGGTGATGCTGATCTGGTTACTCCCATCCCTCCAGTGGCTCCCTCATTCTTTGAGGCTTACTTCTCAGATCCAAAGAGCCATTGCTATTCCTGCCAACCCATGGAGGCAGTGCCAGCATTTTCCTGCTCGTTCAAAAGATCTGTTCTGAAAAAGAATGAGATATAACATCACTCAGTCCTTTTTGACAGGAAAAATACATCTGTGACAGGATTCAGGCAGCCTGCCTTGTTCATTCATCCATCTCTTAGAAACTTATCAGTGCTGAACCCAGAGATGGTATAAGTTCCTGAACATGACCCTAAAGTCTTTGGAACACATCTGACATTCTCTTATGCTGTGCACATTTAAAACTCAATGTAAGGTGACAAGAACATTAAGCTGCCCACAGAGCAAATTGTGTAACTAATCTTTATCTGTTCTGAGCCACAGGTACAATAATTGGAAAATTAAAGCGCCTGTGAACTGCTAGGCTGGCTGTATTGAAATGCAACATTTTGAAATGATTAATGAAGACAAAGCCATGCAACTATTTCTATTGACACATGTTTCAGACAACCGCAGGGGAAGAGGAGCATTCTGTTTGCTACTTCCTTTCCAGTAAAAATCTATCCATTTCTCATTCCAGAAATATTGCAACCAGATAACATGATCCTAATGTGTAAAGGCACCAACAAGGAAATACTGGGAATGCTAAATAAGGGTAACCTTATTCAGTCATTTTCTTCATTGTTTAATGTTTAATGGGAGGGAGAGAGTGAGGTGAGATAAACTTGTTCTGCTCCTTGTTGTTGCCATCCTCATCATCCTTCACATACTGTATTGAGGATGAGCTTCTGCAGCAGGGAGCCTTCTCTATCTATGTAGGGCCCCCCACACAATTTAGATCCCGCTTTAGTAAACAATTGTTGCAATAATGCTGGCATTAGCCAACCCTAAAAGTTCAGTGCACAAACCCATTAAGTACATCACAAGTTATCCAATATATCTTCTTAAAAAGTATACCAAATTATAATTTGGTACAATAAAAAGGCCCTGCTATTTTTTATATATAGACACAAGCTTTTGAAAGCCTTTTTAAAGTTGATAATAAAACAGAAGAACAAAGCAGAAGAGTCTCACTCTAGGAAGCATGCTTCAGCTCTGATACTTCTTTGCTGAGATTCAGTCTTCTTCCCTGTAGAAATCAAACAATACCAAAAAAGGGATGACAAGGTGGGTTTAGAGGCATTGCACATAGAAATGCACAGTCCTAGGCCCCCTTTGTCAGGTTTGTGATGTTCCAAGTTGTTTTGGGCCCAGGGCTCAAAACATTCCCAAAAAGCTGTGTAATGTGCATAGTATTTTTGTGCATCTCTGAAACAATCACAATCTGATTCTGCAGATGACAGACTAATGCTTTCTGGCAAATATTAGATCTGACCAAACATAATCTTGATCCATGGAAACTAAATAGGGGAAGAGGATATTGAAGGGTGGCACAGAATAAAACTCCATACTTGCTGTTCTTAGTGGAGCCATTTTCAAAGGGCAGATGAGATGCTTAAAGAATATTTTCACTATCCCTTGTGTGTGTTGGGAGGAGGGAAGGTATACAATGTTTGCCATTTCCAGATTTGTTTTCAAAAAGCTTGAATTTTGTGTTTACGTACGCATAAGCATGGCTAAGAACAGGTGTCCCTCCAATATTTAAAAGATCTTTGCTGCCTCCTGTTCTATTGCTGAGTGCAGTTCAAATCCTGGTGCTTATTTTTAAAACGTTGCACAGTTTGGGACACAGGTAACTGAGCATATACTCTTCTCCATAGACTTTTGAAAGGTTTGTTTATTTTTACCTTGTATATTTCTTTTTGAATTTTAATTCATTCTGCTGTAACTTTCCCGACTGAAAGTCCTGTGTGTGTGTGTGTTTTCCCTCCATTTATTCAGTGTACAATACAAAATTCTGATATACACAAAATGATGCACTGATTCAATGTATGAACTATCCCAAGTAATGGTCTTCCGTTTCATATACACTACTCAAGCCTCTATATAGGCACTGTTGGAATCAGTTTTGATTCCTTGCGAAAAAGTGGAATATAAATAAATATTATTATTATTATTATTATTATTATTATTATTATTATTATTATTAGCATTTCATATAGAGGACAAGAGTTTTAGAAGGTGAATACTACAGAAGGATTCTGTCATTTAGAAGGATCTAGGCTGACAAATAAGTGAGCTAAATAGATAGGGAAGTGCATCTCCCTCCAATTTAAACTAGACATCCTATTGAAGTACAACAGAACAGAAGATATTGTTGGATGATACAGGTCATGTTAATTTACTGTACAGAATGTGCAGTTGTGTGATTATTGCCAACACTATATGCAATTCTTTCTTTTTAAAAAATTTAATATACTTAATGACCGAGTAAACATTATGACATGTCGAGAACAGGAATTCTGCATTCAGAAAGTGACTAATATGTGGCAGACGTGGAAAAGGTAGAGCACACCTCCAGCCACATGGAGCACTGAACACCTGTAATTTCCAGCGCAACCAGAAGGAAGAATTTGCCATACAGCAGAATAATGAGACAACAAATCAATAGCTGCAAGAAAGATTTATTAACAAGCTGGCTTCCAAATTTCCTAATGAGTTTCCAACATAAATGGCTTATTCTGTGTGGAAAGCTATTCAACATATAAATTAAAGGAATCAGTATTACCAAAGGGAAGGGAGTGGTTTCTCTGGCCAGCGCACTTGAACGGTGCATATTTTTTGTCCTTGGTGACTCTACAGCTGTTGATTGAAAAGTTACCCTTGAGTAAATTGGAGGAGGATGAATTCAGTCAGAATACTGAGGGACCATTATGTTTGAAAAACATAGGTCAGTTTGAAAACCCGAGCTGTTTTTTTCTGGATTACAGTTTGTAGGCTGTATTACTGAGTTATGTGGGGGAGGGAGACAGTATTCTGAAAGGCAAAAAGACTGGAGAAGATAGTCAAACTGACAGAGAGGGAACAAGACAAACAGTGCATGGACCCAACAGTGGGAGGCAAAAAAACTTGCACAGGCAGCAAGTAAAGGGAACACATGGTCTTAGATGCCTCTACACTAATGCACAGAGCATGGGAAATAAGCATGATGAACTTCAACTCCTAGTACAACAAAGCAAATACGATATAATAGGCATCACTGAAACCTAGTGGGATGAGTCTCATGATTGGAATGTGGAAATAGAGGGATATAACCTTTTCAAGAGAAACAGGCCAAACAGGAAAGGAGGAGGAATAGCCCTATATGTCAGAGATATTTACACCAGTGAAGAGATCCAAAACATCAATCCTGGAAGCCAGGTGGAGAGCATCTGGATAAAAATTAAAGGGCAGGGAAACAACAAGGATGTTATGGTGGGAGTCTACTACAGACCCCCAAGTCAGATGGAGGAATTGGATGATGCCTTTCTAGAACAGATGACCACACACTCAGAAAGGAGAGATGTAGTAGTGATGGGTGACTTCAACTACCCTGATATTTGTTGGAAGTCAAAATCAGCCAGATCCTCAAGGTCTAGTAAATTCCTCACTTGCCTTGGAGACAATTTCATGGTCCAAAAGGTGGAAGAGGCAACAAGGGGATCAGCTATTTTAGATCTGATCCTAACCAACAAGGATGACTTGGTTAATGAAGTGCAAGTGGTGGGATCCTTAGGTGGAAGTGACCATGTTCTCCTGGAGTTTGTTATACAATGGAAAGGAGAAGCCAGGCATAGTCAGACACGCATTCTAGACTTTAGGAGAGCGGATTTCAGTAAACTTAGAGAAATACTGGGGGCGATCCCATGGTCAGGAATACTAAAAGAGAAGGGAGTTCAAGATGGATGGGAGTTTCTCAAAAGGGAGATACTGAAGGCACAAATTAAAACAGTTCCAGTGAGAAAGAAAAATGGGAGGTGTCGCAAGAACCCAGGATGGATGACAAAGGAACTTTCAGCTCAGCTAAATTTTAAACAGAACATGTATAAGAAATGGAAAAATGGGGAAATCACCAAAGAGGAATTCAAACAAATAGCTAGCAAGTGTAGAGATAAGGTCAGAAAAGCCAAAGCACAGAATGAACTCAGGCTTGCTAGAGAGGTTAAGAACAACAAAAAGGGCTTTTTTGGATATGTCCGCAGCAAAAGGAAGAAGAAGGAAACGGTAGGGCCACTGCGTGGAGAAGATGGCAAAATGCTAACAGAAGAAAGAGAAAAGGCAGAATTACTCAACACTTTCTTTGCCTCAGTCTTCTCAGAAAAGGCAAAGGGTGCTCAACCTGAGGATAATGGAGCAGAGGGCAGATTAGGGGAATTTCAGCACAGAATAAGTAAAGAGATAGTACAGGAATACCTGTTTAACCTAAATGAATTTAAGTCTCCAGGACCAGATGAGCTACATCCAAGGGTATTAAAAGAACTGGCCAATGTAATATCGGAGCCATTGGCAATAATCTTTGAAAACTCCTGGAAAACAGGAGAGATCCCAGCAGACTGGAGGAGGGCAAACGTTGTCCCCATCTTCAAAAAGGGGAAAAAAGAGGATCCCAACAATTATCGTCCAGTTAGTCTGACATCAGTACTAGGAAAGATTCTGGAGCAGATCATTAAACAGAAAGTCTGTGAACATCTAGAAGGCAATGCCATAATCACAAAAAGTCAACATGGGTTTCAGAGAAACAAGTCATGCCAGACAAATCTAATCTCTTTCTTTGATAAAATTACCAGCTTGGTAGATGAAGGGAATGCTGTGGATATAGTATATCTTGATTTCAGTAAGGCCTTTGACAGGGTTCCCCATGACATTCTCACAAACAAGCTTGTAAAATGTGGGCTGGACAAGGCAACTGTTAAGTGGATTTGTAATTGGTTGACCGGCCGAACCCAAAGGGTGCTCAACAATGGCACCTTTTCATCCTGGAGAGAAGTAACCAGTGGGGTCCCACAGGGCTCTGTCCTTGGCCCAGTACTGTTCAACATCTTTATCAATGACTTGGAGGAAAAAATTGGGGGAATACTTATCAAATTTGCAGATGACACTAAAGTAGGAGGAATAGCTAATACTCCAGAGGACAGGATCAAAATTCAAAATGACCTGAATAGACTAGAAAGCTGGGCCACAGCTAACAGAATGAATTTCAACAGGGAGAAATGTAAGGTACTGCACTTAGGGCGAAAAAATGAAATGCACAGATATAGAATGGGAGACACCTGGCTTAAGGAGACAACATGTGAAAGGGATCTAGGAGTCCAAGTAGACCAAAAGTTGAACATGAGTCAACAGTGCGATGCGGCAGCTAACAAGGCCAATGCAATTTTAGGCTGCATCAATAGAAGTATCGTATCTAGATCCAGGGAAGTAATAGTGCCACTATATTCTGCTCTGGTCAGGCCCCACCTGGAATATTGTGTCCAGTTCTGGGCGCCACAATTCAAAAAGGACATTGAGAAACTGGAGCGTGTCCAAAGGAGGGCGACTAAAATGGTGAAAGGTCTGGAAACCTTGCCCTATGAGGAACGACTCAGGGAGCTGGGGATGTTTAGCCTGGAGAAGAGAAGGTTAAGAGGTGATATGATAGCCCTATTTAAATACTTGAAGGGATGTCATATTGAGGAGGGAGCAAACTTGTTTTCTGCTGCTCCAGAGACTAGGACCCGGAGCAATGGATGCAAGCTGCAGGAAAAGAGATTCCACCTCAACATTAGGAGGAATTTCCTGACAGTAAGGGCTGTTCGACAGTGGAACACACTTCCTAGGAGTGTAGTGGAGTCTCCCTCCTTGGAGGTCTTCAAACAGAGGCTGGATGGCCATCTGTCGACGATGCTTTGATCTGGATTTCCTGCATGGCAGGGGGTTGGACTGGACGGCCCTTGCGGTCTCTTCCAACTCTATGATTCTATGATTCTATGATTCTATGACTTCCTTGAATTCTTGATTAGATGCAAGTATACGGGAGCCACAGATTTACAGCATCCTTGGAAACTATCGAGGAACATAGTTAGCAATGACTTTTAATAAGCTTATCAGTAGTTTGTGTGAAATGCCAGGTTTATGACTATGTTAAGAGAGCCACCTATGTTGGTCTCTGTGTTAAGAGAGCAATTTGCTGGGCAGCAAGGAGGATTAAAGTGCTTGGGGCCCTGAAGCATTTATAAAAATGTCTCCCTTTTTGTGCATGGCTGAACTATTATAGGAGTAAAGTGATATTATAGAAATCAGACAACATACAAAATATAATTTCTGTGGTTATTGCTATAAATCAGATAAGATGCAAGGCAGTTCTTGCTTTGTGTTGCCTGTTCGCCATACAATGGATTCTAGGAAAATATATGTTAGTGACTGGAATATATCCAGAAAAAGGTGACCAGGTTGGTTAGAGGTATAGAAACCCAGCTGTATGGGGAACTGCTAAGGGAGCTAGGTATGTTTAACAGGGGAAAAGAAGATGGAGAAGTGACATGATAGCCATCCTTTAATATTTGAAGAGGTCTCATATAGAAGATGGAATGAGTAAATATTGATACAAATATATGAAACAAATATTAAACCTAACCACACCACATGTAACCAAGACAACATGTCTGTAAGGCTGCAGTCCTAAACAAACTAACTAGAAAATTAGTCTCGTTCTTCAAAGCCAGATGAGATGTTAAATTAAATGCCTATGCTAAAATATGTACATACAGCCCAGAATTAGGGTTGGGATGGAGGTAGGAGAGATTTCAACCTTCTGTTTCTTCTTCCTCCCATTTGCCTCTGGATTTGTTTGGAGGACATGCTGTAGGAGAGGCAGGAGAGGCAACAAATGCTCCAGTCCCCTCACAAAGACACTAGAGCCTGGAGCATGTATGCCAACTGGAATATTGATAATCCAACCCTTCTCATCCAATGCTGCTCTAGCAATGTAGGAACTGGAAAAATAGCAGAGGAAAACATGACCATTATTTCTGGTCTCCTGGGAGATGTGGCACCGATGGGCAGAAGTTGTTTCCCGCATTTCGTGTGTTCTCCCAGAGTAGTGTACCAGTTATTTTGTTTGGTATTTCTGCATAGATAGAGCATGATATAAACAGTTCGGGGGGGGGGGTATAAAAGACCAAAGAGCTTTACAGAGTAACAGAAACTGATTAATAACATCTATCTACCTCATTTCAAAGTACACCCAAGACCCTACCTTGCATGGTTGGAGCATAATGTTTTGTCTGTGCTGTTTTCCTTTCATCTCCATTTCTTGCACCTGGCAGTAGCTCTGCAACCGACACTGCTGTCCCAGGTGTCCAGTGAAGACACGCATGAACACTGGGAATACGTGGTGGTGCAATTTTTTCCTCTTCTCATCTGTGGCACTGCAACCAGACAATGCTGAGGCAACCCCCACCTTCCCCTTACTCTGGAAGCTACCTTCCATATGGGAGGAAGGGACACGCATGAGAAGGAACTAGATCCAGTGTTCTGCAGTGTCTGCAAAATTGCATATGCTGGTGTTCCATAGGTTATCCCACTATGCTGACAAGCAAAATTCTCACAAGCAAATAGCATATGAAAAATTGATATGAATTTGAAAAGATTTGACAAGACTGCAAAAGTGGGGAAAGGAAATGACAATGTTAATTCACATAAGTATAAATGTATATTTATGCTTATGTTAGAAATGAAACACATTAGAGCAATAATAACAATAATATAAATGTTCTAAGATAGACTATTCTGGCAAGAAAGATGCCTGTATGGAAGAAGAGATATGCTAGAGAGGGTGAGAAAAGGTGTATAAAAGGATGTAAAGAGAAAGGGGAAGGAAGATGCAGAAGAAAGGAGTGGAGTATAGAAGAGAAGAGAAAGGAAAGGAATGAGTGAGGGAAGATAAAAGAGGAAGTTATTCTGTTGTATGTAACAGATGTATGTAGGTGAAATCGCTGAGAGAGATGTTTTATTATTATCATTAAGAAATATAATTTAATTGGATATACTTGTGGATATTAAATGAATTTATGTGTATGTAAATAACATGATCTTGTTAATAAAATAATATATAAAAAAAGATTGGTCAAATGTGAAATGCTAGAATTCTGTTGGAATACTAAAGCTCCATAGGTATATTCAGGGGGATTTACTTTCAGTGAAAATGTACAGAGTGGCTCTGTTAGTGTGTCACAGCAATAATACACAAAAAAGTGTCACCTGAAAGACTAAGATTTATTGTGGCATACGCTTTCCTGAACTAAAACTCATGAAATAAATTAAAATGGCCCTGCATTATATGCAATTTGAGATGTTTAGGTGCTGCTACGGAATTTTTGATTAACTCAACTGTCTGTTGGTAGCAGTGGTTTAAATATACTCTTTGGAAAATAGTTGTGTGTGAACAATTGGTCTGCTGTACAGATGGAAATAAGCTATGATTTTGAAAAGTTACTCCTATAATTTTTCCGGTACTGGCAGCCCAAAATATGAATAGATTTCTTTTTAAAAAATCCTATGGTTTTAAAAGCTCTTGGCTGCTCTGTGATATTCTCCTCATTTTTACCTGTCCCTTTTTCTGTAGCCTTTTCTAAAGCTTTTCATGTATCCCAGTATCATTCTTAAACCCAATAAATTGTATGATTGCCTTTCCAGAACAAGTGAAATTATCTGAATAAAAATTCCAGAACAAGTGAAAATTATCTGGATAAAAATTAAAGGGGAAGTAAACAACAGGGATGTTATTGTGGGAATCTACTACAGACTCCCAAGTCAGACTGAGGGATGATGCCCTTCTAGAACAGATGACCACATACTCAGAAAGAAAAGATATTAGTGATGGGTGACTTCAACTATCCTGATATTTGCTGGAAGTCAAACTCAGCCAAATCCTCAAGGTCTAACAAATTCCTCACTTGCTTTGAAGACTATTTCATTATCTAAAAGGTGGAAGAGGCCAGAAGGTAGCAGCTGTTTTTGATCTGATCCTAACCAACAGGGCTGACCTGGTAAATGGTGGGCAAGTGGTGCCATCCTTTGGTGGGAGTGATCATGTTCTCCTGGAATTTGCTATACAGTGGAAAGGAGAAGCTAGGCATAGTCAGATATGCATTCTATACTTTAAGAATGCTGATTTCAGTATTTCATTTCATTCACTTAACCTTTATTAGGCATACAACATACATTTACAATAAAACTTCAGGATCATTATTATAAAATTTAAGCCATATTCTTGTTGCCTCCAACAAAAAACTGGCCATTAGCCTGGTAATATATGGGCTTCGATCTTTTGGGCGACCAAAATGGTGAAGGGTCTGGGAACCATGCCCTACGAGGACAGGCTTGGGGAACTGAGTATGTTTAGCCTGGAGAAGAGACAGTTAAGAGTTGATATGATAGTCCTGTTTAAGTATTTGAAGGGGTGTCACACTGAGGATGGAGCAAGCTTGTTTTCTGCTGCTCCAGAGACTATGATGCTACAGGAAAACAGATTCCACCTAAACATGAGAAGGAAATTCCTGACAGTGAGAGCTGTTCGACAGTGGAATACACTCCCATAGAGAGTAATAGATTCTCCTTCTTTAGATGTTTTTAGATAGAGATTGGATGGCCATCTGTTGGGGGTGCTTTGATTGTGAGCTCCTGCATGGCAGGGGGTTGGACTGGATGGCCCTTGGGATCTCTTCCAATTCTATGATGCTAAGAGTCTACAATCTCTTACCATTTCACATAATTTCAATAATTCAGATCATTCATCCAACCACATTTTCAGTGAGTGTTCACAAAATATTATCTCTATATGTTTTTACCCATTGACTGACACATCCCCATACTTTTTGGATACGATTTCCCCTCTTTTTTCAAGCAAAGCTTCTCATACTTAACCCCCTGCATATGCATATGCATTTGTGTATGGATGTAGCAGCAAATACAATAAACTTTGCTTGAAAAAAGAGAGTAAATTATATCCAACAGTGTATTGCTTATGGGTGTATCAGTGAAAGGGTGAATACACACACACACACACAGAGAGAGAGAGAGAGAGAGAGAGATAGTATTGAGGTTTGTGCTGCTACTAGGAATCGGTACCCCATCTCAAGGATTATGACAGATGCTATACAAACATTTGCCTTTGTTGTCTGGCACCTTCCCCAGTTCCAGAGTCATATGGGGGTTGTGGCACTGAAATGTTTTTATAAAAAACACGGGAACAAAAGAGTCTGTCATAGTTCACGAGTGTGGCCAGTAACAATATGTATTCAGCAGATGGGAAATGTGCTTATGTTCCTTCAAGTCCCCTGGGATGCCACCATGAGTTTCGCAGTATTTCTTAGACAAAGAATACTTGACTAACACAGGTGGTTCATCAGTTTCTTCCTCTGAAATATAGCCTACAGCACTTGGTATTTGTGGCAGTCTCCCATCCAAGTCCTGACCAGGGCTGTCCCTGCTTAGCATCCAAGATCAGATGGCATCTGCAGTCTTTACGTTATTTAGACCTCTCGGTAACTCTTCTTCAAAGATATTTTTGGCCATAAAGATCCTGTATGCATCTATTCCATTTCTGAACAATGCATTTCACTTGTAATTGTGGCGGTGATGTTGGACAGATAATATTTTTGCTGATGCTCAGATTAATGAAGGGTTTAAATTACAAGCCCATGGCCCTGTACAGACAGGCCAAAATAAAGCTGCTTTGGGTCACTTTGGAGGTATGCTGTTGAAATGATGGAAGAGTCTGGAAGCCATGCCAACTCCATGCTCCAATCCTAAGGACTGGAGCATGCCTTTGGTGTGGCTTCTGGACTCTTAGGATGTGTGCATCATTTAAAACAGCATACCTCCAAAGTGATCCAAAGCAGCTTTATTTTGGCCTGTCTGTACAGGCCCTATATTCTGAGTATTTGAAATAAAATGGGAGAATTTTAGAAGCTGCATCATGATTCTTTAACTTTTACTGTCTACTTGTCAGATGGCATTGTTTCATGCCAGTGTGAATGCCCATAGGCAGCTGGTGAGATCAGAAACCCCAATCTTCCCTCTTTTGTGGTGGTTTAAGGCAGCTCCGACATTTCACACACACCTCTTCCTTTTCTATGTTATTTTTTGTAACCTTGAGCCATCCTTTATTTTGACATTGAAATGCAAATAATAAACCTGAGGAAAGAGTTGGCTTCTCAGCCAATGTGATATATGTGTGTGTGTGTGTGTGTGTGTGTGTGTGTGTGTATCTTATGTAAATGTTACTCCCCCCTCCTGCTTATTTGTTCTGTCAAACTGTTATTTTAAAATTGATAGCCTTTGGCAGTAACTATCTGTCACAGATGGGAAAGAATGAGTGTTAATTATAACAGCTGATGCAGTCCATCTTGCTACAGATTTTTTTTGCACACTTTCTGTTTTTCCATTATTGAGATTTTTGATCTTTGAAACATATGGAAATAGGTAATCCACAGCTCAGTTTGTAATTCTTAAGGCCTGATGGTGTCACCCTTTATAACTTCTGCTAGCTATCCACAGGCATGTTGGCCAGAGGGACAGGAGTTCAGCAGCAAGAGACATAGGAAATTAAACTCCTTACACTAATTGTCAAAGAGCCAATTTCTTTAAGCAAAGCTTTATGTGATAATAATGTGATCAAAAATATTCCATATATAGTATAGAAGGGTATATAGAAAGGGGAACTTAATTGGGAGCATTCTGCTTAAACATTAAGGAAAGATCCTATCTAAGTAGGCAGGTAAGGACTTTGTCTGTGTCATTAGGATGGCCACTGGTGCATTACCTTACTTGCATATATACTGCACCTATTATCCAGATATTATAATGGGAATTTTATCTATATTTATGGCCCTTGGTTCACCCGCTCACCATTTAGTGCTTAATAGAAGCTGATCCACTTATGTTTAACTTCTTCTCCGCCATTCCATCTAAAGATACTTGTGATATAGTCCTATGACTGTCCCCTCATAACTGTCTCATTGTGTTATGTGTTACTCCAGAGTAAATGTGTTTATGATTTCAACCTTCCGTCAATATATTGCAGGGTTTTTTTAAAAATTATTATTTAGGTCTTTAATTTCCTTTCCTAATAATTTTTAATAAACATACTATGAAGTGTGTGAAAATCTGCATTGAGTTTCATATTAATCCAAGAGATGTTAGCACTTTTTTTTCATTAAAGGAATTGCTTGGAATAATTGGGAAGCTGCAAAATAAACCTGAAGATCCGGTATAGCTAATCCCCCCATTTTGGTGGGAAGATACTTGATAAATTGGAAGAATCAGGGTTTTTTATTGTCAAAAATATAGGAATTGATCAGTCTTTGCCATTTTTTAAATCTCGAAGTCGAGGGGGTCATAGGTTTCACTTGGAATGAAAAAAAGGGTGAGACAAGGAACGTTTTCACTAAAGCAATTCTCCCTAGCATAGAAGGGTGTAGATGTTTCCATCCTTTTAAACCTGTGCAGGTTTTGTTTTATTTTGTTTTACTTTACATACATTCCGAGGAAGAGTCTGAGGAATCCAGTCTTCTTCATTTCCTACTGCCTTCTACCTTATCACACATTATTGTCTTTTTTAGGAAGCCACGTCTTCTCATCATATGAACAAAGTACAAGAGCTCAGTTTTGTTGAGAGCTGATTTGCTCTGGGACCTATTTATTTCTTTTCTACAGCAATCCATGGTATCCATAGAACTCTTTTCCAGCACCATGTTTCAAATGATTATTTTCCTATCCGCTTTCTTTGCTGTCCAGCTTTCATAGCCATACAAAAAAATAGGAAATACGATGGCATGGACAATCATAACTTTAATATTCAGCGATATAGCTTTACACTTCAGGAACCTATCTAGTTTGTTCAGAGCTGCCTCTCCAAGTCATCTTCTGATATCTTGACTGAAGTCTCCTTTCTTATTAATGACTGAGCTAAGGGATGGAAAACCTTGAACTATTTTAATGTCTTCATTGTCTGTTGTAAAGTTATGTAAATCATAGAATCATAGAATTGTAGGGTTGGAAGAGACCACAAGGCCATCCAGTCCAACCCCCCCTGCCATGCAGGAACTCACAATCAAAGCACCCCTGAAAGATGTCCATCCAGCCTCTGTTTAAATACCTCTAAGGAAGGAGACTGCACCACACTCTCAGGGAGTGTGTGTTCCACTGTTGAACAGCCCTTACTGTCAGGAAGTTCTTCCTAATGTTGAGGTGGAATCTCTTTTCCTGCAGCTTGCATCCATTGCCACGTCCTAGTCTCTGGAGCAGCAGAAAACAAACTTGCTCCATCCTCAATATGACACCCCTTCAAATATTTAAACAGGGCTATCATATCACCTCTTAACTGTCTCTTCTTGAGGCTAAACATACCCAGCTCCCTAAGTCTCTCCTCATAGGGCATAGTTTCTAGACCTTTCACCATTTTGGCCACCCTCCTCTGGACATGCTCCAGCTTGTCAACATCCTTTTTGAACTGTGGTCATTTTTGTTTTCTTAGGTCTGAACCAGATGGGGAGATAGGGGGAGCTTCCAGCCACTCTGACAATGTGGCATTTAGATGACACATGGGCTTGGAAGCCATCCCAGGGTTGCGTCAGGGCCGCCTAAGACGGTCCAAAACCTGCTCCAAAAGGAGCAGATATTTCCCACTCCTTGTTGTGGTCCATTTGGGACTGTGGCAGGAGGTGCCCTTGAGGCTGCAGCATGTGTTTGCCACGGTCCCAGGGCAATTGGGCTGGGAGTGGCTTCTGGCAGCTCTTGGATGCCCTTCTGCTTCACCCTTTAATGTGTAAAACTGTAAAAACCCCTTTGCATTTTCTTCCTTGATTTTCATCAACATTTATTCAAAGTATTTGCTATGTCAGCTAGGAGTATGCTGTCATCTGCATATCTTAAATTATTTATATTCCTTCCTCCAATTTTTACACTTCCTATCTTCAAGTCTAGGTATGATATGCTCATCATATGAGTTAAACAGATGGGGTGATAAAATACACACGTGCTTGATCCCCTTGCCAATTGGAAACCATTCTGTTTTTATGTACAGTGGTACCCCGGGATACGAAATACCCAGGTTACGAAATTTCCGGGATACGAAAAAATCCCATAGGAAATAATTGTTCCGGGTTACGAATGTTTTTTCGGGTTACGAAAAAAATTTTGGTGCTTTTTTCGGCTTTTTCGCACGAAATCGCGGCTTTTCCCCATTAGCGCCTATGGCATTTCGGCTTGCGAATGCTTTTCGGGTTACGAAAGCGGCGGCGGAACGAATTAATTTCGTAACCCGAGGCACCACTGTATTCTGTACTAACAGTAGCCTCTTCTCTGAGTACAAGATAATCAAACGTTTTCACCCCCACCTTTTTAAGAGCAAGCCATTGTTTTTCATGAGTGACATAATCCCAGCATTTTCTATAATCTATAAAGCACAGGATGATTTTCTTTTGAATTTCTTTGGTGCATATGTGCAAAATGATTCCTAGGGGCTTTTCATTTCTTAAACCCAGCTTGAGTTGGTATGCCATCCTGGTGATTTTTTTTTCTCCCAAGTTCTCTGAGTGTAGCTTCCACCTCACTTTTTAAAACTGGAGATTCATCTTCAATAAATAAACCTTGAATAAATATGTCATCCATTTATCTCTTTTATATAGTTCTTCAGTGTATTGTTTCTAATGTGTTTTTATTTCTTTTTGGTCGTGTAATATGTTCCCCTATAAGACCATCCCCACTCTTGGTTTAAATTTCCCTTTGATTTCTAGAATCTTGTGAAAAAGGTCCTTTGTTTTTCCTTTTTTGTTGTCACCTTCTATTTCTCTGCATTGATTATTATTGTAGTTCTCCTTGCCCCTGTGCACAAGTCATTCAGCAGTTGCTTTCAGGATTCTGACTCTATTTCTGTCGCCTTTTACTTTTGTTTCTTGTCTGCCCTTAACTGCTTGGAGAGTTTTCTCTGTCATCTGTTCAGTCTTCTCTTTCTTTTTGTCTGCAGATAGTGTCTTTTTACATTCCTCCTTGACAACATACCTGGTTTCAGACCAATGTTTTTCTGGCTCATGATTAAATAGGCTTAATAGTGCACATCTATTTTTCACATGATCTTTACATTCTATTGTGATGTTTATTAGGTTGTATTTCACCATGATTGTCAGTTTAGTGTTCTTCTTTAGCCTTATTATAATTTTTCATAGTTAGTTAGTTCATGGTCTGTGCCACAGTCTGCTCCTGGTCTTATTATTGCAGCATAAGTGGACCTTCACCATGTTCTGCTTCCAATTATGATTCTATTGATGGGCCATCAGGTGATGTCCATGTCTACAGTCACTTCTAGGGTTGCTTGAAAAATGTGTTTGTGATGTACAAACAGTTAGCCTTGCAAAATTCCATCAGTCAATCTCCCATTTCATTTCTTGATCCCAGGCCAAATTTTCCTATGATGTTTGATTCTGCTCTGTTTCCTATTTTTTGTATTCCAGTTGGCTATGATTAACAAGAAGCCCTGTTCTGATGAGTGATCAATTTACTCCTGAATTCTGCAGTATAAGAGTCAGTTTCTTCTTCTTCTGCCTCTGTAGTTGGAACATAAACCTTGATTAAGGTTATATTGATGGGTTTTCTGTGAAGCTTTGTTATAATAATAATAATGTAATATTTTTATTTGTATACCGCTTTTCCTCCAGATCAAAGCGGTTCACAACATACAAGCTACATGTCACATGCTATAGCACAAAGCAATACAATACATCAACAGTGACATCAGCGATCTCATACAATTCAACAAAAATAACAAAAAATTATGATTCAGTCATAATTTCCATTATAACTTTTGAGTACTTTTGTTACATCTCCTCTCACTATTAGTGGCTCCATTTCTTCTTAGATTTTCATTTCCTAAATAAAATACTATGTAATTATCTGACTCAAAGTGTCCCATACCTGTCCGCTTTAGCTTGTTCAGCCTAAGTATTGCAGTGTTTGTACATCCATTTTTTGTTTTACTATGTCTAGCTTTCCTTGATTAATGCTTCCCACATTCCATGTTCCTATAATATGTGTTATGAAGCTTTGGACTGTCCTTTCACCTCTCAACAGCTTGAGTACAATTGCATCATTAGCCACAGTGTTACCTGTAGTTGTTGTCTGCTGCTCATTGAGTGTCATCTGACCTGGGAGTCTCATGTTCTGGCACTATCTCTTGTTTCATTTTGGATTGTCTCACCAATGATTCCGTGGTGGTGGGATTATGTGCTCCTGTGAGGCAATAAGCTATGCTGGTGGTAGCAGAGCTGCTAGTAGAGTCTCCTATGTCAGATAAGCTTTTGCTGAGTAGCCAGACTAAATGTGCCAACAGCTACTGGGCAGCAGCAGTAGCAGAAGGTGACACAGGCAGAGGATCTCTCAGAGACAATGGCAGTGGCACTATAGCTAACACTTATTAGTACTGAGCAAAGGGAGGCATAAAACCCCCCTTTGAAGATATTTTACCATGCAAAAAATCTGTGATGAGACAAACATAGCCATATCTTTTCTGAATTGCCTTTTGCTTTAGCTAGTCCAGGTTTTGTAGAATGTAGGGCAGCAGATAGTGTTTTCCCTCTGCCATCACTTCTGTGACTTTCTTTGGGTTTGATTGGCAATTTCATCCTTTCACAGACAAACCAGGCTTCTAGACATGTCATAGGGCACTCTCTGAATTGCAGGACACTGTGGACAAAAGCCAGACCTGTGGCTACCCTGTGGCTCACACTGTACTCGCTCTAGGCATCTATGTGTACATCACAATTATTTTCAAAGAGGGCACCTCTGCACCTTTTAACTATATGCGTGGTGTCCTCCACAAGAGTCATTAACTTTGACAGCACACATATTTGATGTTACAAACTTCTTTATTCCAATGTCTAATTTAAAAACATTATTTGTAGCAAACCATAATCATAGGGTTGTTTTGTCTTGAGCTCACTGTCTGTAATGTACAGCTAATAATGCTGTTACAGACTGACTGAGGCAATGTACATGAAACAATTTAGACATTCATGAGCACTATATAGATGCTTATTTGTTTCATTTCATCCAAAAATTCTTTTGCAGGTAAGGTCAATGAAAAGGTATCATTTACAGGGGCTATAGAACTTCAAGGTTTCCAAGATTGTAATGAATTCTGCAGTATTTCAGCCTAGTATCTATACTGAGGAAGGGGTGGTGGCAGGGAGAGATTTACAAGGTATAACAAAAGTGTATGTCCTTCCTGGATTTCACCCTTAAAAACTATACAGCTAGACTTAAAGTCAACTATTATTCTCAGCCGGGGTAGATCTGCTCAATCAATGAAACTTACATATTAGTCTTGAATTACAAAATTCCCATTGCTTCCGTGGATTTACTCTAGCTGAGACTAACAACTGGATTTAGGCCACAAAAGCTTAAAACCTATTTCTAGCATTGCAATTTAGAGGATTTATACCTAGTGGGCTATTTGAATCTTCAGGGAAGCTGCGTAGGTTTGAATTTGTTGGTAAGTAAAGCACACAGGCACTGCATAAGGTGTTCCTTTTCTCTATTGGTTCAACTCTATGTTTCCAGAAAAACAGGCTACAGTGAAAAATAACCTTATATTATCAGCTATTTTTATAACTGCTCCTGTTTCATTTGAGGCACACTTGAAAAGCATTGATCTGCAAAAAGGTCAGCAATGTTTGACAGCAGGATCTTAAAATGAAAAACAAAAAACAACGCCCCACCTTATTATCTTGAGGCATTTCATGCAAAAATATGAAAGCCTTTTATTTATTGTAGTTCAAACTATAGACATTTTAGTGTTAACAACTATATTAATCCAGCCTTTTGTCAGGTGATTGATTATTAAAATTTCATCCACCCTTAAAAACATAACTGCAAGATGAGTGGGGCACTCTTTTGAAAGGAGTAAATAGATGTGCAACATTTTAATCTCTAGAAAGGATTAAATAGATATAAAGAATATTGATTCATCCTTCTGGCATGCTCTAGTGATCTGTAAAAGGCCACAAAGTAGCACTGAATCAACAGATACCATGGATTTACCAAGGCTATACATTGATATTTTCTTTGAAAAAGCTCTGTGCCCTTTCTAAAGGAGGTTAGCAGGTTCATTGGGAATATTATTAGGAGAGTACCTCTCACTGTGTAACAGCACTGCATGTTGGACAGTAGCAGGGGAATGGATTGTGGAGAGACATATAATCGATCCATCACCATTTTTGTCACCTGCAGTACATTAGGGAAATTCTCTACATTAACTTTAAACCAGAGATGTGCTCATGTGAAGCACAGTGACTATATGATACTGAAAGGAAGCACATGTCTGTTTCAAACCTGACCTGTGTGAGCAAAAGCTCGGTGTGAGTAAAAGCTTGGGTTTCCAAGTCTCAGGAGGCTGGCTTACATCTCAGGAAGCTGGTATGCCTCTCTGGGTCTCTAGGACAGGAGACAATTTACAATGAGCAATGCTAGAGAAAGTTAGATTGTATTGAATGAGTTGGCTTTAAAGCCTGACTATCCATCTCCTCTTACTAATACAGTATAAATGAATAGATTCAATACTAAATAAATTAAGGCATTTGCAAGTTGTGCTTGATGAGTTTCAGGCCCCAACAATTAAGAAATGATTATATATCTCATGCATAGTTTGGGACACAATGAAATTAGTATGGATGCATTACTAGTAGTAGCAGCTGCTGCTTTCACTACCTATATTGGACTAGGTCCTCTGGCCATCTATTTAATATTTGTTTAGGAGGTACATCAAGTGGATTGTCTAACGCACTCCCTAACCTGCATATCTACATGCACATAGTTTATAACTGTTACACATGGGCCCACCTCCTGGTGACTTCACAGGGTTCTGCCCCAGTCCCAGTTTTTGGTTCTGAAATCTCAGGGAATAGAACTCTGTAAGGAATGTCATTTCTCAGATGGCACAGACTGAATCCATTTAAAGTCCTTAGTTTCTATGATTTAAATTGTATGATCATGAGAAATGTCATTTTAAATTGTATGATCATGAGATAAATCATTTTGAAAGAAAAGCTGAAAGGCTTTTCTTTCAGACAGATTGCTGAATTTTAAAATGAAATCTGACAGAATTAGGGCCAATTTAGCAGTGTATTTTCTTCACGTCTTTGATTATTTCTCACTCGAAATTGAATTTCCTGACACCAAGTTTGCTTTCAGATCATGCAAATACCCAATACAATTACCACAGGAGTACTTACAAATTAATTTAGTGTCGCTGCAAGATGGTGGGTACAATTAGCTTGCATGTTGTATCAAGAAGAAATTTAGATAACATTTATTATCATAATGTGTAGAAACTCTACTCCTAAGGCAGGAGCAGCAATTGTATGGCCTGAGGAGCGAATCCAGTCCTCCAAGGACCTAAGTGAGTCCCTAGATCCTGTCCAGTCTGCTTATCCTTGGGAAAAAAGGGCCCAAATTGGAAATCTGTGCCCCCGAAAGCCTCCAGGGATAGTCTTCATTGAAGTGCCAGGGAAGAGTTAGACCTAGATTATTTCAAAGCCAGAAGTTACAATCACTTCTAGGTTGACAGAAAAAACATGAATTACTTCTGCCCTCTGCCAGTATCTCTGAGGTAGGAGCAAGGGAGAAAATGAGTTCAATTTGTACTTTAGTACAATTATACCCAATTTCATGCTTTCCATCCAATATACGCAGTTATCATTCAAAATTTGAATTTCTCAAAGGTTTACAGATTAAGACAATCAAATATTGGTATAATCCATAAAATAGACAGACAGACAAATGCATGTGTCAGTGAAAATAACATTCCAAATACTTGATATTAGGAAAATATTTTGCAGAAATTTTACTAGGTAAAATTGCATACAAAATATACATGGTAGGATATATGTGCAAAAAATATGTAACAAATTTTCATGCTGCCTTTTAAAATAAATCTCAAAGTTGGGCAAAATTTAAGAGTAAAAAAAAATCTCCAAACTTATTCCAATCTGTATTTAAGATGGGAAATATCTTAAATCTGAAAGAAACCAAAATCGTCAGATTCATGCATGTCTATTCTGTGGTAATTTCAGATAGTGAATAAGAGAACCTGCGCTCCTCTAAAGTGAGGGTAGCAAAACTTCTTATTAATAGGGAAATCCCAAGAATGGATTTCCAATAGTGCTTCATTTGCACTACTGTAAATGTGTAGAAGTTAATAATGATGCATTTGCGCTTGGGGAGCTTTTCCCAAATTGCAATTTGGCATACACAGTGTGCTCTCAAAGCTGGGATTGTTTTGGGAGTAGATTTCTGTCTTATTTTGAATTACAGGGCACGATTTTATTTGAACTGAATATATATAATGTTAAATATAGAAATTTTATTTCATTCTGTTTGGGCCGGAACCCTATTTTTCGGACTTGCACAGTAGTGCAATAATGACGCATGTGCAAAACATCCAATCACGATATACTGACAATAGAGCAACATGATTGGATTTTGTATGCGGAACGTGACTGTGTTTTTGTTTTGCTTTTATATTGTTGTTATAGTGCCATTATACAACTTTGAGGAACCACAGATTGCTATAGCACTATGCTTCTGTTATCTTCCAATTGTGGGTTTGTTGTGGAATTGACCCTAGTATGATAATCTCAGGGAAATTCCTCCTAGGCAAAGACAAGGAAAATATCATTGCTAGAACTTTGCTCCCTCCTTCCCTCCCTTTTGTCAATAGGAAAGAGGTGCCTTTTCCGATCATTTTTGTTTGCATTGCATTTTTACAGAGTGGGAACTCCTTTACAAGTTTTTATCATGTGGGGCAGACTGTTTATTGTGAGTAGGCTCTCCAGCACCACCATACATGCAATGCTATGGCTCCTCCTCCTCCTTCTTCCAACCGCGGTGTAGTTAATTTTTGAAAAGCTTTTAGAATTAAATTAAATTTTAAAAAGTTTTTTAATTTTTAAAAACTACAAAATCATGTCATGGGAAGAGTTCAGCCTTCTGAGGCCATTATTGTGGCTTTCCAAACCCTCACAGTTGCTCACTAGGTCTCTAAAACTCTTTTCACTCTATGTTTTGTAATTCCAGGGCTGCATATGCACTGCAGAAATTAACTGGTTTGACACCATTTTAACTGTCATGGCTCATTTGGAAATGGAATTCTATAGCATTGAGCTATGGCAGTTAAAATGATATCTCTGACAGAGAAGGCCAAATGTCTCACAGAACTATAAATCCCATTCCCCTGCATTGAGCCATGGCAATGATAATGGCGTCAAACCAAATTATGGCTGGGTTAAATTGGAGTGGCTTTAATTTGGCAGAAATCTCTAAAAAGCTGAGCCATATTCCAAACAGTTTTCTAAAACAAAGAACTATATATTAAAACAGGCTGCTTTCTTCTCTCTAACTTTATCTTTTTATATTCCAAAAAAGGAAGAAGCAATGACAAAGGAACCCACTTTCTCCAAATACAGTAATAGGAGAGAAAATGTAACAAGATTTGAAGGGACTTTAAAATAAAAACAACAGCAGCTGGAGGAGATGGCAGCTGCTGCAGAAGGGAACTTTAACCTTTTCTTCCCTTGTGGTCCTGAGAAAAATCCCTTCACTGAGGCTGGTATTTACTTTTAGTGAGAAATCTCCCATTGGCGCCAGTGTAGGATTTTCTTTCAGTGCAAATACTAGTATCAAAGGAGAGATTTTCCTCAGGGCTGCAGGAGCAAAAGAGGATCTCAAACCTGTTAACTATCACACAACCCCCAGCCAGTCAAATACAGTGGTCCCTCCTCATTTGCTGGGGTTAGAGGTGAAGGACCCTGTGAGTATGGAAAAACAGCAAATAATTAAAAAAAAAACCCTATTCTTTTTACCTAAAAGAACACCTCTCTAGGAATCTTCAAGTCCTCTAGTGCAACTCTGTGGTCAACATCTGCCAGAATTTGACCATTGAATAGTGCTGTAGGACCAACCAATGCCTAGAGAAGTGTTTTCTCTAGGAACTACTAGGTTCTTTAGCACAACTCTATGGTCAATATCTGGCAGAGTAGCACTGGAGGATCTAGAGATTCCTAGAGTAAATATATTAGGTAAAGCTGCAAATAATCAAAGCTGCAAAAAGTCAAAGCTGACTGTACATTTTAAATTGGCTACATGTTCAAATAGAAAGCCACATATAACATTGTGGCCTAAATCAGATTGCTGATCAACTAGAGTTGAACCACTGAATCAAGGGCTGAATAGTAAATCTACACCAATGAAAATGTCACCAGTTCAGTAGATCTACTGAAGTTGGAACTAAAGCTTAGATATAGGGCTATGCTTACTTTTGCCCCCAGGTTCTTCCTTTCCTCAAAACCTTATAGTGTTGTGCATAAGAGACAGATGTATTTGAACAGTTATTCTCTTCTTTGTATGAGAAAAGAAGAAATAACTCTTAACAAAGTGATTTCCACATGTTATGTGATAGGTATTCCCATTCAAAATAATGAACTTTTTCTAAACCTGATTAATTACAGGCATCTTTACATTCATTTAGAAGTTCCATCATTGCTTTATTTGATTTTTTTTCCCCTGGGCCCAATTATTTATTCCATTATTTCTGGGCCCAATCCAAAGTGTTGCTAACTACTTGGGAAAAGGATGTGTGGAACCATAGAATCGTAGAATTGTAGAGTTGGATGAGACCACAAAGGCCATAAAGTTCAACCCCCTGCCATGCAGGAACTCTCAATCAAAGCATCACCAACAGATGGCCATCCAGCCACTGTTTAAAAATCTTCAAAGAAGGAGACACCATCACACTTCAAGGGAGTGTGTTCCACTGTTGAACAGCTCTTACTGTCAAGAGGTTCCTTCTAATGTTTACATGAAATCTCTCTCCCTGTAGCTTGCATCCATTTTTCTGGGTCCCATTCTCTGGAGCAGCAGAAAAAAGGCTTGCTCCATCCTCAATGTGACACCCCTTCAAATATGGGGGCATTTCTCTGTGTTGAAGTTCATTTTGTTAGCTTTGGTCCAATTTTCTAATCTATTAAGGTCATTTCAAATTTTCTTCCTGGGGTACGAGCTATTCCTTGTAATTTGGTGTCATCTGCAAATGTGAGAAGTATGTCCTATATTCTTTCATCCAAGTTATTACTAAAGATGTTGAATAGCACTGGGCCCAGGACAGAACCCTGTGGCATGTCACTGGTCACTTCTTTCCAAGATGTAGAGGAGCCATAGACTGGCCATTGGTTGGCCAGTCAACCAATTACTAATCCACCTAACAGTCATATTGTCTATTGCAGGAATATCATGGGGGACCTTGTCAAAGGCCTCACTGAAATCTAGATATGCTCTGTCTACCACATTCCTTCATCTACCAAGCTGGTGATTTTAGAGAGAGAGAGAGAGAGATCAGATTAGTCTGGCATGACTTGTTATTGAGAAACCCATGTTGACTTTTAGTGATTATGGCATTTCTGCTCCTGCACAAGCCTCCTATCCTTAGGGCCATCATCAGGGACCTGGTCCCAATGATAAAGGAGGCATATGGGATGACACTTGAAAATGAAACACTGTTAGAGACAGAAGGAGAGGGACTTAAATGATGGCATGCTTATTTGGAATATGATAAAGAAAAATTGAACAAAGTATCACTGTATAAAATGGTCCCTCCTGAGGATACAGAAGAAATATAAACTTAGAATATCCCCCAAACACTCCTTTGGATCTTTCCCCTTGAGAGATCCCATAGAAGAGAGACACCTATAGAAAGAAATCCACCATGGTCAATGGTATTGAAAGCTGCTGAGAGGTCCAAGAGCACTAGCAGGGTCACACTTCCCCTGTCAGTGCCCAGAAGGAGATCATCTGTCTGCCTGTCTATTTTACAGATCATACCAATATTTGATTGTCTTAATCTGTAAACCTTTGAAAAATTCTGGGGGCATCTGCCAATCACTTCATACCTTGCTTCTTCTGCTGATTGGCTGATGCAACTGCCTGGCCTGGTTTGAGCTCTGGCTAAGTCTTCACTCTGGTTGGGTCCTGGGCTATTTAGCTGCATGCTCCCCAGCCTGCCAGCCAGTCCTTCCTTGGGCATCACATACCCTCCCTTCATGTGTCTCCATTTAACTGTATTTCATCATTGTGTAATCATGTCTATTGGTTCATGTATGTCGATAGCCACCTTGTTTGCACTGGTTATGTGGTTATGTTATCGGTTTCATGCATACAATTATCTGCCTTGTTTGTCTCAACTATGGGGCAGTTGACATGATAGCCAATGTCTTCCTGGCAAAGGTTCAACATGGAGGCCCCTTCTGGGGGGCTCAGAGAGGTAGGCAGAAATGATTATGCTCAGGCAGGGGCAAATGCATTTCTTGAACCCTTGAAGGTCAAGGGGATCGCATGGGACATTAGCCTCAGTAGATCCCCTCCACTTCTGGCATCCATGTGGTTCCCACATGTGGTAAACTGGTCGATGCCTGATCCAGTCCTGTTCATGTGCCAATCCATCAACAGCTGTAATCTGTAAATAGTTGTGGCCTTTTTACTTGCATTGGTGTTTTGTAATTTTGGGGGGGATTCAGCACTCACATTTGGACACACAATGCTCTTTTTTAATTGTTTGACAGTGGTTTTATTTTCAATTTCTATTTTATCAGGATGGTTATTTTATTGTTTTGGACTACCTGTGAGGTCATTATAGGGCCTAAGAAGAGGTATTTCAATAGAAATATTAAATAGCTCTGCTAAACCTTGTATCTCTTAAAATCAGCACTGGAATATGTCAGCAGAAATCTGTATGGATTGGGTAGAAAAACTAAAGTATTCCTTTTCACGTATTTCAATTTGCTTGAAAGAAAAGGGAGAAAAGAGAGGTGATTACTTTCAAGTAGAGCCAAATGTATGTTATAGAGAATATCCAAAATGGAATGAATCTGTTAACAAGCATAAGAAAATGAGATTGAGTTTCTTCCCTGATTTGGTGAATGTCTGAAACAAGAAGGAGAGACTAGTGCATGTGAACAGCTTCCTAAAATTACTGACAAAATTCACTAGCGTTATCTCAGTAATTTCAAACTTTTTACCATTTCATTGATGGGAATGTCCAGTGTGGGTTGAAGAGAACCACATCACTATGACACAATGCACACTTTATATATTGCAGGGAGAGAGGACATGGGTTGATACTGTTATCTTGTTATTGGGACAATTTCTTATGTGTCTGCTCATCTTCTCTTACTGTTGTAGGATCTGCAGCACCGAAACAGAAAATCTGTAATACAGAAGTTCATGTGAAACATACCTACTGAATTTAAACTGTATGAGAAACAGGCACCAAATAGAAAAAGGTAAACATTTTAAGTCATTAACAATTACAATTTTCTTCAATTGAAATGCATTTAAATGTTCTTTATATGTTTTTCACATTTAATTCAATTTTTAAAGGGGGTAGCATATTTTAATGTAAGGTTGCAGAGCCTCTTTACAGCAAACATTTATCCTGCAGTAAGAAAAGTTGAGTCAGATGTACAAATCTATGCAATGTGTGTAAAGTTCTAAATTTTATACACATTTTGCTCAGTTTGCAAAATTTATTCAAAGTACAATGTATGACATTTAGCTGAGCATCTGCTCTGCTCCAAGAATATTAAATGTTTTTTTACATACACAGTTTTCATAATTTGGAAGTTATAAACACAACTATGGGGATTTTTTCCCTGCAAAGTAAGTGATGCTACAGTCTATAGTTTTTTGTGGGTTTTTCAGGCTATGTGGCCATGTTCTAGAAGAGTTTATTCCTGACATTTGCCAGCATCTATGGCTGGCATTTCCAGAGGATAAACCCACAAAAAACTATGGATGCCGGCCATGAAAGTCTTCAACTTCATATTGATGCTACAGTCCTTTGCACATTTTCTTGAAAATATTTTAGATGCTTTCAAATTCTTTTGTATTTATTTTTAATAGATCAATTTAATTGATTTTTCATTTTTCAGTGTGTGTGTGTCTGTGTTTGTATATGTGTGTGTGCCTGTATGCGTGCCTTCAAGTTGCTTGTCAACTTGTGG
Organism: Sceloporus undulatus; assembly: GCF_019175285.1. NCBI lineage: Eukaryota > Metazoa > Chordata > Lepidosauria > Squamata > Phrynosomatidae > Sceloporus > Sceloporus undulatus. The sequence goes on along the minus strand of NC_056524.1, from coordinate 140,899,342 downwards.
TGACCACATTAATTTTATATGGTTTTCTTAGGCAAGGAATACTCAGAGGAGGTTTTGACATTTTCTTCCTCTGAAATATAGCTTATAGCACCTGGTATTCATTGACAGTTTCCCATCCAAGTACTACTGTTGAATAAACATGGATACCAATTGGCTATGAGATAATGAAGATGCATTTTTATACCCATCTACTTCGGAGTTGGCATTCCTATACTGAATGAAACTTACATTTTGTTTAGATACTGATAGAGTTGATTTGTAAGACTTGTTAAATTTTATCATACGTACTTTGGAGTAAATGTGCTTACGATTTCTGCTCCCATTTAAGATGTGATCTTCCAGTTTCATGTGTAGATATATAGGGATGGATCACAGCATTTTAATAACCCTGAATATATGTGGTAGTGGATTTCCCTTGTATTTTTAAAAAGATTATTGGTATGTGACTGGAAGATAAAATTTGCAAGATATTGCCACTTAACAATGACAAAGGTGTATAATATTTATGTATATATTAACATTATTCTTCATTACAAGGTAAGCTCTTTGTCTGTGCAGTACCACAGAATTAATGATTGACTGTAAAAAGATATTTAATAGGACAGTGCAACTGCTGTGGTTTTCAGTATGGTTGTCTTGCCATTGTCTTTGCCATTTCATGTATTACATATTGAAAATAGAGGGTCATGAATGTGGAATTTTGGATTTTTGAAATACCATTAAAAGCAACAATGAAAAGCAGCAGCTTTTTTTTTATCCTATGCCAATTTTTATCTTTTGTCTTTCATGAAACTGTTTTAAAGGGGTTTAACACTAGGGATTTTAAAAATGTGTTTCAGTTATAACTTTTTGTGTGTTGCTTTCCTTTTTTGTAACTGTTTTTATTGTATATACCTTGGGTCCCAATATTGGAGGAAATGATGGGTTATAAATATCATCATCATTATCATCATTCACCCTCCAGCTGTCTGACCATACTCACAACTGAATTATCTTTCCAAAACACTGGCTCCTACTGGCAAGGAAAACTACACACACACACACACACACACACACACAAAATATGTTATTGTTGTGTACCTCGAAGTCCTTTCCTACTTACAGCAACCTTAACACAACCTTACTACAGGGTGCCCACTGGGTGACTTTGGGCAAATCACATTCTCTCCGCCTCAGAGGAAGGCATGGTGGTGCAGAAAATGACAGCTGCCTTTACTTTGGGATTCTCCTTGCAGGTATTGCTATACCTGTACAGGTTTTCATGATGAGGACATACACTTCAAATTTGACCACTGCATCACAAGTTGTGGCAGCAGATCTCATAGAATCATATAATCATAGAGTTGGAAGAGTACCCCAAGGGCCATCAAGTCCAACCCCATTCTGCCATGCAGGAACTCTCAATCAAACCATCCCCGACAGATGACCATCCAGCCTCTGTTTAAAGACCTCTAAGGAAGGAGACTCCACCACTCTCCAAGGGAGTGTGTTCCACTGTCGAACAGCCCTTACTGTCAGGAAGTTCCTCCTAATGTTGAGGTGGAATCTCTTTTCCTGTAGCTTGCATCCATTGTTCCGGGTCCTGTTCTCTAGAGCAGCAGAAAACAAGCTTGCTCCCTCCTCAGTATGACATCTCTGGTAACAGGGCCTGAGGATCTGCATCCCCCCTGCAATATCTCTTCCAGTTTGATGAAAACTGACATTACTCTTTTGTGTCTCAGAGGATCACCCACTGAGAAAATGAGAATGCTTCTGCTGTTTCTTGTTCACTCAATTCTGCAGGGTTTGTGTGTGTGTGTGTATTTCTAATATTTTCACAGAGTGTATTAGCTTCCTGTGTATACCAAACATTTTCATTACCTTCTCCCTCACTTCCATTTCACCTTTGCTTGTTTGGCTTTTTCTTCATGCAGTTTCTTCCATATAGAAAAGCTTTTGAATCCCCCAGACTCCCAGACCTGTTTTCTATCATCAACCTGCTAAACGAGTCTAGTATCTTACCTATCTATATTTATACAGTCACTTTCATTTCTGAAAGCGTACATTGGTTTAATGCCCTCCCTGTATAGTGTTTCAGAAGCAGGAATAATCATTTTAAAAGGCATTGCAATAAATATTATGTTATGTTAAACCACCTGCTGTGCTTCAGTGGCTGTTGTTTTGCCTGTCATTTAAATTGTAAATGATGAAGGATAAGATGCCATGCAGGGATGAACATGTAGTGCAATGTGGTTTCTAGACAAATAGAATGATAATATGATTAATTACGTTGATGCACCAATAACCTCTTCAAATCCTGGTCTATTAGTGAAACACTAAATGAACAAGTACAGTTCTGAGAGTTACAGCCCAATCATTTGTATATTCATCCAGACATCATCACTACTGATTTCAGTAGGGCTTACATTCAGGTAAGCATACATAGGATTGCAGCCTTACTGTAGTGCATAACAAAATCCTTGTTTTATGCCATACTTCAGTGCAGTGTTGTTGATTTCCCAGTGACTTGTGACAATGAGATTCTGTATTTGCCCAGTGGGCAACAGGGTGATACGACTGGAGGCTAGTCACAGGTTCAGCATATTTGAAATATTTATTTAAATCACAGCAGGTAAGCAGGGAATCATGTATATGAGAAGAAGGCACAAGGCATGAGAAAAGTAAGGAAGTTAAATAATTTCAGGATGGTGCTTGGGCTCTGCTCTTGAATTTATAAAAGGGAAAAATGGTTCTGAGGGGACTTCCTTAAAGTCCTATTTGCCCCAGGGTCCTCCATTAAATGTGCAGCAAATATTAGGGATGGCTGTTACTGTGATGTCAAGTGAAGTGGCTGGTGGCCATTGATAATCCTGCCATGGTTATTATGTTGGAGGACTCCGTTATGTATCATGGGTATGATCCAACTCTGATGTATGTTATTATATACGAGGCATGGTTCCAAATGGAAGGTTTGATAGTATGCCACGATGACTCACTTGGATGTGTTGCTTTTATATGAATGTGCTGTGGGATCACAAGAATATAATGGAGGGTTTATATCAAATGTGTTAACTGATATGAATGTGTTACAAACCTGATGCTTTATACAGGATGGTTGTTATGTTTGTTGACATGTGTATGCTTTTGATACATAGAGATATCCATAGCCATGGATTCATGATGCTATGATGCATTGTTCCTACTAGCTGGTATTGGATGTGGAAACTGGTTTGTATAATCTTGGGAGGGGGAATGAAGAATGGTTGTATATCATAGAATCAGAGTTGGAAGAGACCACAAGGGCCATCCAGTCCAACCCCCTGCTATGAAGAAACTCACTATCAAAGCACCATGGACAGATGACCATCCAGCCTCTGTTGTAAGACATCCAAAGAAGAAGACTCCACCACTTTCCAAGGGAGTATGTTCCACTGTCGAACACCTCTTACTTCAGGAAGTTCCTCCTAATGTTTAGGTGGAATCTGTCTGAATAGCCCCTCTCTTTCTAGGAAGGCTAGAACGTCCACCCTCCTTGCTGTCCTTTCTTTAAAAAAAATTCCAACAGGCTTTAAAACTATAGAATTTTTAAATGCACTATTTCTACACTGTTTTTTATATCCTTTGAGTGTTTTTTTAATTGTTTTAATATTATGAATAGTTTCATGCTATTTTAGGGTTGACCTTTTGTGTGTCTTTAAATCTATTATAATTATTTTAATTGGTAATCTGCCTTGAGTCACTAGTACAACTTCTGTCAGGAGTATGAAATTTAGACACTTAAACTCCTTTACTGAGTTTACTGAGTACTACACACACACACACACACACACACACATATATATATATATATCTCAGGTTATGCTAACAGACCGTGATTTTCTGTGGCTAACTGGTGAAGTACATATAGGTATTCTCAGTCCTAATACAAGCACTGTACCATTCTTTTCTTGATCCCTGTCCCAGCCTCTAGGAGAAAGAACACACTATTTCACTAATGCAGCTTTCTGTAAATCTGGGGGGCAAAGTTTGAAGTTTTTCATCTGTTTCTATTGGTAGTTGAATGATCTGGTGGAAATATTCAAACTTTTTGCATGGGTTGAAAGCTTACATTTTTGGTGATATTTTTAAATATCTCCTAGTTGACAAAAGTGAAATTGCTTTGTAGATCACATACAGCCTGACATTTTAAGGCTGAACATTTTAAATAAAGAGAGGATAAGAGAATTGTGTGCAACTACGAACTGTCATCCGAGGACTCATTTGTACTACAGTACTTATTTTCACGAAGTGAATCTTCAGTCACTTTATGATAGAAAATGCAAATCACCATCTCCTTGCAGTTCACACTGATTGATTAGAAGGAATATATTTTTGTGGACTATGTGGCCAAATTAAAGTAGTAGCAGCCATCCCAGCAATGCCAGATCTTTTATCAAGATCACGGAAACTGGAAAACAAAGAGAATTTGTGTTTTGTAAGATTAGCCAGTCTTGAACAGTGCTTAAGGGCTCATCCAGACAGGTCCAATGTGTCATGGCTGTGGTCTATGTGGCTATAGTTCTGCTTTTAAAAAATATTCAAACAACATTTCTGTTGTTCAAGTCTGTTTTGCGGCTAATCGAATGCCAACTGCAACGTTTTGTTCCCACATGCACATGAGGACATAATAGAACAAAAAAGTCTCCTTTTGCATTCTCTCTTTTTGTTTTTTCCCCTATTACATTTATAATGCTATGGGTCATCAGCATGTCAATTAAATTGTATATTTGCACGCCAACATTATAACTCTTTAATTATTTTAAAAAAAATAAGAGGGAGAAAATTTGCTCTTCAAACCATGGGACCATATGAAGAAACCATGTTGTTTGTGCTTTCAACTCATTTCTTACTTATGACCTTTCTGACTCATGGCAGCCCTGTGGGGTTTTCTTTGCGGGATTTGTTCAGATGGGATTTTATCTTTGTCTTCCTTTGAGTCAGAGAGAGTGTGACATGCCCAAAGTCACCCAATGAGTTTCCATGTCCAAGCAGGGATTTGAAACCTGGCCTCCAGAGATTTCTAATTCAACACTCACACCACTACACCACACTGGCTCTATCATGAAACCACGCATGGGCATTAAAAAAAACCACCTTCAGCAGAGTACTAGTGAAGATGGAAAAAATCGCTAGAAATATGTAAAAGAATGGAACATGTTGGGCAAAACCCAACAAAACGGAAGGAGCTGTATTGCAAGAACTCGCAGTTTCCACTGGTCTGGAAGAGCCAATGTGTCTTACTTGTCTCTAGGATGATGCTTTTTCTTCATGATCAAGCAATTTTGATATAAAGTTTGTTCTTGTAAAGTTTATGAATTTGACTTGCTGAAGAAATGGCAGCAGGTTAGTAAATGCCTATCCACAATAACAACTGTCCATCAGCATTCACAAGAAATTATACTGGAATGGGATTATTGTGGGGCAGTCCTGTAGATCTTGTTGAGCTTTAATATGCTATAATAAGGAAAGTACATTGCCCTATATAAATGGG
>NC_056524.1:140878416-140893823 GCF_019175285.1 Sceloporus undulatus | reverse complement strand
GAGTACAGGCTGATTGGTTACATTTCAATGCTGCCCTTGCATCATGCATCAGTTGTTCCTTAATTCCCTAACTTTTGGAGTCATCATTAAAACAACAACAACCTATGTGTACATTCTTGGCACTTTCACTATAGCTGCTGACACTATTATTGTGAGGACAGGGAGAATACAGATGAAGGAAATGTGTAGCTCCTTCACTGCCACTTGCTTTTTTGGCAAGTATATGCCAATATTGTATATGCATGTTGAGTACTGTCTTCCTCTACAATGTGGCTCCTTAAAACTGTGAAGCTCAGTACTGTTTACAGAGCTGGATTTGCTCACAATGATCTGTTACAATGTCCTTTTCTCAAAGCCAGACAGAAGTATTTAATTATGCATTGTGAGCAATTAGTTCAGGGGTAGGCAACCTGCGGCCCGCGGGCCGGATGCGGCCCGGCAAGGCCTTGGGACCGGCCCCAGCCCGGTCCTGCCGCCGATTGCTGCCGGGACCTTTAGCCTCTCACGCGCAGGGACAAGGGGGGCAATTGTCTATAGACACCTCAGAAATATGCATTTATATTAACATTTTTTAAAAAATCAGCAATTTTTTTTGCGTGTCCTCCACTTTTTTTTAAAACGTGTCCACCATTTGAAAATGTTGTCCTACATTTGTCCCAGTTTATTTATTTATTTAAATTTATTTAAATTTATTTAATTATTTATTTTTTGGCTTCGGCCCCCCAGTTGTCTGAGGGACAGCAACCCGGCCCTCGGCTCAAAAAGATTGCCTACCCCTGAATTAGTTTATAACTACTTTAAAAAAAAAAGCAACAGCATTTTAAAAATACCAAAATAGGTAAATTTAATGAGGTGTATGATGGTAATGTTGGACAGCAGCTGCATGCCATGTCTTTTAAACAGCAGCTGTTGGTGAAGATAAGAAATATGAGTGGAATTGAAAGAGACAGGTTTGATTCCTGCTGTGGGTCCTGGCTGTTGCATCAAAGGATTATGGTAGATTTGTAGAGAAGGGAGAAAACAGGAAGGGAAAAATATTAAATTGAACACACGGCAGAAACCACATACTATGTGGTATGGAAATAAATCAGAAACAAACAAATAAATAATCAGACACTGTCAACATCAGATTTCCATAAATCCATATTTTGGTGAACATTTGAAAAATTATTACAAGGCCTAAAATGTGTCAGGGATTTTCAATGTACAGACTAATATTTTTTTTTAAAAAAAAGATTTAATGAAAAGTGAAGCTGGATGCATTTTTATTAGTATATGTAAGCTGGTTTTGATATAAATGTATATATTATATTTTTTCTGACGAGTACATTGAGCAAAATAAAGGTGTTGCTTCTTCATGCACACTGCAATCATCCAACATGGGCAACTGGTAAACTACTGCCCATTTTGGGTCTGTGGAGTTCAATGCCTATGTACTGTACCATCATGCCAGTGTGACGTGGGAGTTCAGAAAGCTGTTATTTTTTTCTCCCTATGTGATTTTTTGTGCATGGTTTTAGGAGAGTGTTGGGGAAATCGAATACCACTGTTTAAATCACTGTCCCTAAACTCAGATCTTGTTATGCTGCAACATAAGCCTTTATGTAAGGCTCTCTGCACCTGTAGACTGTGCTGTAGAGAATCCAAAAAGATAATATCAGGGGTTTTTTTTTGAGGGGGGGTGTTTTTAAAATGCTGTCTTTCACTATTATATCAATAATAATTACAAAAGACCCCAGCTCATCAATTGCTGCAACCTTTGCTAATCAAATCAGCCCTTGCAAATCAGTTAGCTACCTATATATTGTTAGGTGAGAGACTTGACATTTTCCTTAGTCTTGTGGCAGTTAAGAAAAGAAATGCTTAAAAATACCATTTAGGTTGTTCCCTGTAGTGTAATTATAGCCTTTTCAGTAAGTGAAGTAATTTTTAAATTATAGATTAGTCCAGTCATTTAATTTGATAGGAACAATTGTGGTAAATTTTACAATTTCTTGTGCTACCACAACAGTGACAAAAATGATTTTGCATCTGCTTGTCTTTGTTCCAGAGTGTCTGTCATTAAAAATATGGAGGGGGAGTTCTTTGTTTAAAAAAAGAATGGTATTATAAGATAACCAGGTTGCTTTTGTTGAATATGCTTGTGAAGAAAGAGTGGTGATGGTAATAGGGCCAAAACCAAACCATAAAAATAACAAAAACACAGAGAAGGAACGTATAGTACATGGATGCTGGCAAAGTTAGGTCTAGAGACCCAGGAGCTAGGATTTCCAAGAGCTGAGTGCCCGAGGTTACTTCCTTTGTTACCCACCAGTCTCTCTGTCTTGAAATTATTATTCTTAATTTTTAAAGAATGCAACAACCTCCAAACAGGCCAGAATGCTATCAGGCAGTGCTACTACTCAGATTTCTTTCCCCCATGATTGCCTCTGGCATTATGTGGGAGACCTACCCAGCAACCCATCTCTTCATTCTGAAGCACACACAGCAAGGCAAGAAAGTTAAGAGGTGGGATGGGAACATTCTGTAATTCAATCTAGATATTGGTGGTACATACTGGGAAAATAAGACAGTAGTGCTGTTCTGGGGAGCTGGCAGGGAGCAAGGACTGTGTATGTTTCCCTGTGCTCTGTGTGTATGGATGTTGTCATGCTTTGTTTTTCATACAGGGTGCACTTTTATTGATATCTGTGATGGCATGGAGTTTTTGTGTTGGATGTGCGTTTTGCTTGGGGTGTGTAGGAAATGTTTTGCATGAATGTTTCTATTTCAGTCATAAGCATCACTAGTTTGCCTTCAGGTGTTTGTCTTAAGGGGATAAAAAAGTGATCTGGTAGTTGCACCACACCTCTGCACTGTGCATTGTATGTCTCCAAATAGGGTTGTTAGGTCAGAAAAAGGTTCCTGTAACTTTAATCCTGAATAGATCTTGGAGCAGGATGAGGCGCTGTAAAACTGTCGAGACTTCCCTTTCAAATCATAGTTTTCTACTGCAGCCCTCCCCTTACCAACATAGTACAGTAATTACCTCCCCAGTGTGGGTAAGGGAAGAGGCCCCAGAGGAGTACCCAGCTGTGTTCTTGTTTCCAAGCCCCCTTCCCCTGCCTCTGCCAGTGAGACAGTAGCCATATTTGGAGGAGATAGCTATGGCTGAAAGCTGGGAGTTTGGAAAGTGAGGGAAGACAACTAATTTATCCTGCCTGATGGAACTTTATGTACCTCATTGTGCTTGAAGATCTGTTAAGCATTAATTATAGTATACCAGCCCTGTAACAGAGAAACAGTGTTCTTAATGGTTTGAGTATTGGTCTTGGACTCTGGAAGACCAGGGTTTGAATCCCTGCTCAGTCAGAGAAACCCACTGGGTGACTCTGGGCAAATCACACACTTTCAGCCTTAGATGAAGGCAATGACAAACTCATTGTAACAGATCTTGCTGAGAAATCCTTATGATGGATTCACCTTAGGGTTGCCAAGAGTTGGAAATGACTTGGAGAGACAACACACATACAGCCCTGCTTCAAATTCAGTCTGGCAAACTTATCTCCAAGCCCCATCTACCTGCCTTCGGAGAAAAGGTTGTTGGGTCAGAAAAGTGGGCTCAGAATAATGGATTTGTGGTTTGTAGACTGGAGCTCAGACACTCTACTTTGTATTCAAGCCTATGACAAGTTACTTTAATTTTTTCCCATCAATTTGGACTGACAAATTGAGTGGAGCTATTTTTGATTTTTTGCAGGCGCTTAAAAAACATCTGGACAGCTTTAACAACGGAGTTTATCGCATTCAGGTTAGAATGGCCCCTGAGCGTTTTTAAAGGGACCGTTCTGGGGACGAGAGGTGGCGGGGAACACTGTATATCGCACAGTGAGAATGCCGCCGCCACTGAGCGTTCCCCTTCCATTCTTGGAGCGTTCCCTAGGACCGATTCTCAGGAAGGCTTTCTCAAGCGTTCTCGAAAATCGGCCCTCTAGAATATAATCTTGCAATATACAAGTTTTCCAATAGCTATCATGCAAGTACAGTGCACCCTCAGCATCCACTGGGGTTCAGTTCTAGGACCCACTGTGCATACCAAAATCCATGGATGCTCAAGTCCCGTTATAAAGCATGGCATAGTAAAATGGTGTCCCTTATAGAAAATGGCAAAATCAATAGCAATAGCAATATAGCAATGACATGTAAATTTCTATACTACTTATCAGCAAACTCAACACTCTCTAAGTGGTTTACAATCTGTAAGCTAATTGCCCCCAACAAGCTGGGTACTCATTTTACCAACCTATGAAAGGAGTGAAGGCGGAGTGAACCTTGGAGCCCCTGTGATCAAACTCACAACCTTGTGGCTGCAGAATCAGCATTTAACTACTGCACCACCTGGGCTCCCTTTTTGTATTTTGTGGGGGGATATGTTCCAGCCATGTATGGTGATATCCGTGGATGCAGAAACCATGGATATAGTACTACCATTCAAGGCAAACAATGAGGACAAGTATGCTGTAGGTAAATTTTGTGCTAAGATTGTTTTGCTTCTTCATCAGTGGAGTCACTAGGCGGCTGCAGGGAGTGTGGACTGCATCAGGTGACACCTGAAGGTGCAGTGACAACACTGTTCCCCAAACATCTGTCTTTGGACTAAAACAGACTGTGGTGTTCTCCTCTGTCACTTTAAAATGCTGAAGAGATTATACAAGTGGGGTGAAGCTTAGTGAGGAGAGGATAGGGTGGAAGTGGCAGGATTCCTAGGGGTGGGGAGTGACCATGTTCTCCTGGAATTTGCTATACAGCTGAAAAGGAAAGTCAAGCATAATCAGACATGCATTCCAGACTTTCAGAAAAAGCTCATTTCAGTAAATATACTGAATATACTGGGGTGATTCCATGGTCAGGAATACGAAAAGAAGAGAGTTCATGATGGATGGGAATTCCTTAAGAGTGAAGTATTTCAAACAGCGAGGACTTAAAATGAGAGATTTTTAAAGAAGCCAGGATGAAAGTCTAATGAACTTTCAACTGAGCTAAGACTCAAAAAGAATGTGTGCAAGAATTGGAAAAAAGAGGAAATCATCAAAGAAGAATTCAAAAATAAATTGGCAGCTTGTGTAGGAAGAAAATCAGAAAAGCTAAAGTGCTGGACAAGCTCAGGCTTGCTAGAGTATTAAAAACAATAAAGAGGTCTTTTTTGGATATGTCCATAGCAAAATGAAGAACGAAGAAATAGTAGGGTCGCAGCATGAGAAAATGGGATAAAAGCTAACAAGGGACAGAAAAAAGGCTACTCCTCACTTTTTTTGCCTTGGTCTTCTCCCAAAAGGAAGACCTGGGGAAAGCGGAGAAGATGATGTAGTAGGGGAAATGCGGCACAGAATAATGAAGAGATAGTGCAGGAATACCTGCCTACTCTAAATTAATTCAAATCCCCAATGCAGGGTGGATTCGATTTAAATAGTGATTTAAATCACTACTTAGAAAGACTCAATTTAATTATGTGACTCCCCCCCCTTCAAAATGGTACTCTTCTTTGCTATAAGCTTAATACATATTTTATACAACTCAGAGTTACTGAAGACTCTTCTTGCTGGCATAAACTTAATATTTACAACCAGATGAAGGTTTGATTTTTAGAATAACAACTTTTCAGATTAGTTTTACACACACACACACCCACACCCCAATTTGATTATACACTTAGAAACACATAATAGATAGATAATTAAGAAATTATGTGGAGTGAGATGTCTCCACTTTAATAGGTTAATTATTCATATTTGGACAACTTTTCTGCTGTATTTTATTGGGTGGAGAAAAATAATCATTACCTTAATAACAACAATTTAAATAGTTTAATTTAACTAAAACAATAACATTATAGCTTATGTATTTTTGTATTTGTTTAAAACATCCATGTCTGTTAACTGATGTAGATAAACAAAATATCTTTTTAAAAAAAACTTGGGCCTATTACAGACTGCAAAAATAAAGCTGCTTCGGGTCTCTTTGGAGGTATGCTATTTAAATGATGCATGCGTCCTAAGAGTCCAGAGGTAGTGCCAAAGCCACACTCCATTCCTAAGCACTGGAGTGCGGCTTTGGTGCAGCTTCCGGATTCTTAGGACCCATGCATCATTTAAAGAGCATACCTCCAAAGAGACCCGAAGCAGCTTTATTTTGGCAGTCTGTAACAGGCCTTAGACTGTCAGCCTGGTCCACACACAAAAAGCTTAAAATACTGTTTCCTGTAGCTCATCCTCTTGTCTGTTTATAATCTGGAAAAGAAAAACTGCTTGGCCATCCCTTCTCATACTTAGCTTGTTCTGCAGATCTTTTCCACCCAAAGTCTCCCAGCAATGTATTCATTGAATGTTTTGAAACTTATCACTTAAACGGTAAGGGGTTGATTATGTATACATAGATTTGCAAAAGAACGATGGGATTGTGATTTCAGGAGACACAAATTTTGAGAACTGTAAAACCAAGCATCTATTGCAATATCCCCATCTTCAAAAAAGGAAAAAAAAGATAACTACCTCCCAGTCAACGTGACATTCAAGAAAGATTCTAGAGCAAATTATTAAGCAGACTGTAAGCACTTAGTAAGGAGTATCATCATCACTAAAAGTCAAGTCTCTCTTTGGGTTTCTCAAAATCAAGTCATGCCAGACTAATCTTATCCCTTTGATAAGAGTCACAAGTTTGGTTAATGAAGAAAATTCTGTGAATGTAGTGTATCTTGATTTCAGTAATACCTTTGACAAGGTCCTCCATGACATAATTACAAAAAAGCTAGTAAAATATGGGCTGGAAAATGCTACAGTTAGGTGGTATTGTAATTAGCTGACTGACTAAATCCAAAGGATGATCACCAATGACTCCTCTTCATCCTGGAGAGAAGTGACTAGCAAGGTGCCACAGTGTTCTGTTCTGGGCCCAGTGCTATTCAATGCTATTCAACATATTTATCAATGATTTAGATGGGCATGCTTATCAAATTTGCAGATGGCACTAAATTAGGAGGGATAGCTAATACCCCAGAGGACAGGATCAGAATTCAAAATGATCTTAACATGTTAGAGAGCTGGGCCAAAACTAACAAAATAAATTTCAACAGGAAGAAATGCAAGGCATAAAAAACCAAAATACACAGATACAGAATAAGTGACGCCTAGCTTGACAACAGTACATCTGAAAGGGATCTAGAAGTCATAGCATAAGCATCAACTAAAAGGCCAATATGATAATAGGTTGCATCAATACGGGTGTAGTGGTTAAATCAAGGTAAGTAATAGTGCCACTCTATTCTGCTTTGTTCAGATTTCACCTGGAATATTGTGTCCAGTTCTGGGAACCACAATTCAAGAGAGATATTGACAAGGGGGAGCATGTCCAGAGGAGGATGACCAAAATGGTGAAAGCTCTGGAAACCATGCCCTATAAGGGTATGTTAAGCCAGGAGATGAGAAAGTAAAAGGACATGATAGTCCTGTTTAAGTATTTGAAGGGATGTCATATTGAGGATGGAGCAAGCTTGTTTTCGGCTGTTCCAGTGACTATGAAGAAAATGGATTGAAACTACAGGAAAAGAGATTTCATCTCAACATTAGGAAGAATTTCCTGACAGTAAGAGTTGTTTGACAGTGAAACACACTCCCTCAGAGTGTGGTGGACTCTACTTCTTTGGAGGTTTTATAACAGAGGCTAGGTGGCCATCTCTCAGGAGTGCTTTGATTGTACTGTGCATGCATGCCATGCGTGGGTGCACTATACATGGCTTCCAGCTTACAGGAAGCCGCACAGCAATAAAATCAAAATGCCACATGCATGCACCCCCATTGTTTCCAATGGGATGTGAGCATACACGGATTTTCCCTTATGCGGGGGGATCTGGAAGGATCCCCTGCATAAGGGGAGGGCCCACTGTATATTCCTGCATGGCAGAGAGTTGGACTAGATGGCCCTTGTGGTCTCTTCCAACTTTATGATTCTATCATCCTATATCTCTGGTTATAGACAAGAATGTTCTGGTAACATGTAAACCAGCAGTCTCTGGCTGTAATCTTTCTTTAAAGATTCTTTGCTTTAACCATTTTAAGGGTAGTGCAAATGTATCCTGTTAGGATGAAATGTTTTTCTACTGTTTTTTTAAATATCATTTTGATTGATATCAGAGTATTTTCTCCTTTTTTATTATGAAGAGAATTGTATGTATACAATATGTAGCATGCAGAAAGGCATTATTAAATATCATCCCACATTTGGAAATGAGCAACTGTTTTTGTGGAAGAAATTGGTAGGACCAGTAATAGTATTTCCAGTTTATATATGGGAACAAGCTGGTTTCTGGGATCATTGCAGGGTCAGACATGTCCATATGTGTGTAAGTGAAACCTGTTGTTGCTAGTGAGTGGTTGTTTAAAGTTGGGTTGTTTGTGAACTTGGTCAGGCCTACTGCTTGATGATAGAGACAAGGAACTATCATTGTCCAAGATGGACTGTAGCTCACTGATGTTCCATTTGGATTATTTCTGCTGAGAACTATCTGTTAGAACAAGTTGATTTCTGTCACTTTCCCTTCTCCATCTGACCTGTTGTAAATCATATCATATTGGGTCTTGTCAATTTATTTTGTTACATTGTTGGGCAAGTGTTGTAATTTGAGAAATGCCTCATGGAAATTCTTAAATTGTGAGTCTGTGTTCAATGAGTCAGAACAGATGTGGTTTCATTTGTAGTGTTTGGCTATAGATGATAAATTTTCTCGTCTGTTCTTGGCGTGAGCTAGAGGTATGTAAATACAGTATATGTACTCACAGTAGTTTTGAGGAAATTGGAAGAATGCATATTTGTTATCTCAGTAATAAAGGCAGCTGTCAGACCGCGAGGTTTCCCCGCGCAGCAAAAAAGGAGCGGCAAAATGCCGCTCCTTTTTGGAACGTGGAAGTGGCGCCGCAAGGGGTGGAGTGCGTCCTCGCGACGTCACTTCCGCCGCGACACGTCTGGACGCACAGCGTCCAATACATCAACATGGCGGTGCCCATGTGGATAGGCACCGCAAAAAAGTACGCGCTCTGCGCGTACTGGGAGGAAGGACTGTCAGGAAGGTAAGAACCTTCCTAACCCTAATACGGCCCTTCTTAACCCTAGTACGCGCGGAGCGCGTACTTTATGGCGGTTTGTAACCCGCCATAGTCTGCCCCTTCATAGTTGTTCTCCATCCGTTACTAGATTGAATCATAGAATCATAGAATTACAGAGTTGGAAGAGACCGCAAGGGCCCTCCAGTCCAACCCCATTCTGCCATGCAGGAAGTCTCATTCAAAGCATCCTCGACAGATGGCCATCCAGTCTCTGTTTAAAGACGTCCAAGGAGGGAGATTCCACTACACTCTGAGGGAGTGTGTTCCACTGTCAAACAGACCTTACTGTCAGGACGTTCCTCCAAATGTTGAGGTGGAATCTCTTTTCCTGTAGCTTGCATCCATTGTTCCGGATCCTATTCTCTGGAGCAGCAGAAAACAAGCTTGCTCCCTCCTCAATATGACATCCCTTCAAATATTTAAACAGGGCTATCATATCACCTCTTAACCTTCTCTTCTCCAGGCTAAACATCCCCAACTCCCTAAGTCATTACTCATAGGACATGGTTTCCAGACCCTTCATCATTTTAGTCACCCTCCTTTAGAGACACTCCAGTTTCTCAATATCCTTTTTTAATTGTGGTTCCCAGAACTGGACACAATATTCCAGGTGGAGCCTGACCAGAGCAGAATAGAGTGGCACTATTACTTCCCTTGATCTAGACACTATACTTCTATTGATGCAGCCTAAAATTGCATTGGCATTGTTAGCTGCTGCATCGCACTGTTGACTCATGTTCAACTTGTGGTCTACTTGGACTCCTAGATCCCTTTCACACGTAGTCTCGTTCAGCCAGGTGTCACCCATCCTATACCTGTGCATTTCATTTTTCCGTCCTAAGTGACAGAACATTTCTCCATGTTGAATTTCATTTTGTTAGCTTTGGTCCAGCTTTCTAGTCTTTTCAGGTCATTTTGAATTTTGATCCTGTCCTCTGGGGTGTTAGCTACTCCTCCTAATTTGGTTTGCAGATATGATTTATAGTGGTCATACAGAAAAATAGAGATTTGAATACAGGCAGACATGCTTAGAGAGGATCCCAAGAAATCAGTGGGACAAATTAGGTGTAGATAGTTTTAGTCTCATTGTATCAATAACTAATCAAATGATCAATAGATGGTTGGATGTAACCCAATGCTTTTAATATTGGTCTCCAAGCTTTAATTGGTAGCTTGAGCAATTAAAGCTTTCTTTGATTTATTGTTTGGAGCATATTTTAATTGTGTGGGCTGAGGGCATACTTGAGATTATGTGGTTGTCACATGTTATTATAAAAGCAAATAAAAAAATGAAGTATTAAAATATGGTCTTTTTTCTTTACTGCGAATGACTGATTTCATTTATTCAGTTGTAAGTTATTGCTTACTTCCTTCAGTCTATTACAAGACAGCTCTGCTGAGGTTTCAATTTAAATTAATTTTATTAGTTAATTGGGGTAAAAGGCAGCTGATTAATCATCTAAAATTATTTTCATTGTGACAGCTCTACCTTAATTATCTATAAATCCCATAAGAGGTGACTATTAACCATCAGCACTAACAGGAATTTAGAGGTTGTAAAGAAAATTGGGTAGTCTGACTCAAATTTTTTTTTTCTATATCGCTCTAGAGACATGCATTTTTATTGTAAAATTGACAACGTTTCAAACTTCAGTGTCAATAGTAGTAATTGGAAATGAACAAGCAGATCAATCTTCTAGATTTTTAGCCGGTGGGCTTCTGATAAAACTGTTTCTCCTGTGCGCCGCTGTTTATTTTCCTCCCATTTTAGGGAAGGCTGTTGAGTGTTAGGCACATGAACTTCAGAGCAGTCTGTTTCTTCTCTTCCTTATTTGTAATGAACAGTAATTAGTTGAGTTCCCCCAGGCAGACTCTGGCTTTGCCAGCAAGATACATGGATTCTAGCTTTCTATCCATTTCCCAGCACCTTTTAGAATCTATATGAGCTGTTTTCCACAGGAAAAAAGGAACCTTTATTCATGTCCCTGCTGCTTGTTAAACTCCTGTGTATTTTCCGTTGTTAACAATAGTATTAGACTTGTTGATGTTTTTGTGAATGATGATAGTTTCTAATCTGAGAAAGATTCTTTGAAATTTAAGTTTAAATTGTTTTAATGGAAAATACTGGTTAATTGAATACTTGTTTTGGGATTTTCCAAACATCCGAGGCAGCTTTGTATTTAAATTGGAGCCTTTGTTCAAGCAAGTATGAAGTATGAAGCTTTTTTTCAAGCACGGTTTTAAAGAAAAACCTTGTAAAATTAATCTCTGTACAGAAACCTCTGGTAAATATTTCTATTAAAAGCCAACAATCCTGGGAGAAAATGTAAGCCCTCTCTTAGATTGCTAGTTAAGTCTCATGAAAAAGATCATTAAATCAAGGAAAGGTAAATTAAGGTGATGGAGGGGGAAAGGGAGCACTATTCACAGTGCTGGGTATGACTCAGATGGCCCTCTCTGACTTGAATCCAAATATCATATTCTCCCATACATGGGCTTTGAGACCTATGCCAGGAGCCCTTCACTCTGTCCTTTGCTCTGATAGCACATTTGGGTCCTGATCACACCATTTCATTATTCTGTTGAAAACCTTTTCAGTTGACACTGTATATTGCATCCTTGTCACATTTTGCCCTTTAATAGTGTGATCTCCACTTTTTTTTCTTCATCTGCACTAATGCTGTTATTGATGACGATGTGAGAAAGGGCATTTTTCTGGCAGACACCAAGCTCAGGAAGATGCTTCTAAGCAAACTTAGACTGGCACTCTCCCCATTGTCCTTCTATTGGCAATGAATGCCCTTTTTATGCAGGACTTCCAGGTAGATTGTCCTGGCCAAGGTTGTCCTTGCCGTTGTTGTCTGGATGCTTGAACATGGGTTTTAATGGCTAGGTGCTGCATTTTTAGTTTGTAAATGTTATTGTTGTGTATCTTCAAGTCATTTTTGCTTTACAGTGACCCTATGGCTAACTTATCAAAGGTTTTTCTTGGCAAATTTCTTCAGAGGGTGTTTGCCATTGCCATCCTTTGAGGCTGAGAGACTGTGACTTGACCAAGTTAAGCCAGTGGGTTTACATGGCTGAACCAGGTTTTGAACCCTGCTCTGCAGAGTCATAGTCCAACACTCAGACCACTATACTGCACTGACTCTCAGTAAATTCCATTACTGTATTTTAATTGTTGTGCTTTAAAAAGAGTTTTGATTCAATTGTGTCTTAATATTATAACAGTTTTAATAGTAATTTAATATGACAGCATAATGCTTTTTTTGTATTTTTTAACTTTCTAATTATATTGTGCCCACCATCTTCAGTCACACCTCTGAGAGAAAGACAGGAGAGAAATCTAAATCAATCGATCAGTCAAGGAGATTTCATAATGAAGTGGCAAAAATGGGATTTCCAAGATATGTGAAATGGCATTGATGTTCTTTAGTTTATTCATTTCATTTTGCTATTGGAGCCTTTCTTTTCCTTCCAGAAGAGAGGTACAAGCAGCTAAAAATAACCCAAAACAAATGCAGTAGCAGACCAAACAGTGTGGGGAAAAAAGTCTGAAAACAACAACCAATGCGTTTATAATAAATGCTTAAAAGAACAAAAAAAATCAGTTAATAAATTTATAACAGAGCAAGAAAGACAAAGAAAGGAGTAGTTCATTCACCAGAGCTGGGTGGCATTTGTGATTTCAGCTCAAGAGCCCATTTATCCAGGTTGGTTTCAGGTAAGACATCTTTATGTTTTTCTGCAGGAGTTCACCATTCCAATATGTTACAAATTTGATGAGAGTGTACTTAACTTACAAAATTATAAGGTGATGATATCAAATATCATTTTAAAGCAAACAAAAACTAGTTTCTCTCTGATCTTTGTGCTGGTTTTGAGACAGTGTATGTGCCCTTGGAAATACTTACATACTTATTTCTTCCCCCTTCCTATTCTTCCCTGCTGCTTTTCCTTCCCTGCCATGTCATTTTCTTAGATGCCACTAGTGATAGCATTCATAGAAGACCCAGGAGATTATCAGATGGGGGACGTAACATCCTTATTTCATTCTTTTCCCATTCTTATTGCGTGATCAACAGATGATTTTCATATGACATTGTGCTTATCCTGTCAATGTCTTGTCCCTTGGAGTGTGGTGGAATCTCCTTCCTTGGAGGTCTTTAAACGGAGGCTGGATGGCCATCTGTCGGGGATGCTTTGATTGAGATTTCCTGCATGGCAGAATGGAGTTGGACTAGATGGCCCTTGTGTGGTCTCTTACAACTCTACGATTCTGATTCTATGATTCTATTATTAAACTGTGATTGACCTTGATCCTGTCATTGTCCCATCAGTGAAGTGGAATTGTCCCATCCTTGCCCTCCATTTTGTATTAATGGAAGAATGTGTTAATGCAAATCCACTTCATTGAGAGTTTAATGACAGGATCAGTGTGAATGTATGAATGTCTTTTGCTTGATTTCTGTCACAGACAGGATAAGGACGGGTTTCACTCCCATCCCCGGTCTAATAATCTCCCCAGCTGAAGGATTATACTGTTTCCCTCCCTTTTAAAGAAACCTGGCTGTTCAGTGAATAGGATATAAATATCCCCAAACTACTAGTCTCTCCAGAAGTCAGTTGTAGCTGCAACCTCATGAGGCGATAGTGATACTGAAATGAAACCCTAATTCTTGTTCAGAATTGCCATCTGTTCTTCTATGGTACATTGAATTTCTGCTCTGCATCTTAGTTTAATTACAGTACATTTAACTTAAACATTACCTGCTTAAAGCAGTTGCAGCCTTAAATCTAAATGCTGCAGGCTGAGGGTCAGGCTGATCCACATCTCATTGTAGATATAATGGGCTGAATTGTTGTTGAATGTTTTTATATATGTGTGTATAATTGGCTGAGTTTAATAAGCAAATTATATCTATCTATATCTAAATTTATATCTATAAAGAAAATGTCTATGGCAGTGATGGTGAACCTTTTAGGGGCCGAGTCCCCAAACTGCAACCCAAAACCCACTTATTTATTGCAGAGTGCCATGTCCCTCTGGCTTTCTAGAGGGCTCTGAGTGCCACCTCTGGCACGGGTGCCATAGGTTCGCCATCACTGGTCTATGGAGACAGGCAAATGGTTTATGTAGTACAGCAGCCTGTCTGCAATTGAGGGTAGCCTTAATGTTTCTGGGAATTCCACAGGTGCATAAAATGGAGTGGTGTGAACATTGGACTATGACTCTGGAAACCAGGGTTCGAATCCCAGCTCAGCCATGAAAACCCTCAAGTCACACACTCTCAGCCTCAGAAAATTGCAAAGGCAAACCTCCTCTGAAGAAAAATGCCAAGAAAACCCCATGGTATGCCTTAGGGTTGCCATAAGCAAAAAATGACTTGAAGGTACATAACAACAACAAAAAGGTAGCTCATTCACTCACATACTTGCACATGTGCCCACCCACCCATCTCGCCGACCTGCCATTTGTATTTAGTGACTGACTTCTAAAGGTTCTGTTTATCTATCATATCAAACAGTCACTGAGACACTAATCTCTTCCCTAAATTTGTCTGAACCCCATTTAAGGCCATCTAAGTAGTGCATATCACCACATCTTGCAGCAGAGAATTTCAGAAGTCAATTCTGCCTTGTGCAGAGAAGTACTTTATTTGTCTGTCAAGCTACTGTACAAATCTGTGCCATTTCTTTTCCCTGTTCTTTTTGTTTTGAAGGGATTTTAGCTTTATCTTCACAATACGATCAGATGAAACAAATGGTGAATGAAATATAATAATTGTGTTGTTGTTTTTTTAAAAAATAGAGAGACTGAAGAGTCGGATCCTTAATACCTTTGTGTAAAGGCATGTTGGGAAGATGAGGTTTAAAATGTTGAAATATTTGCAACACTGTTACTTGCCATTGGTAACTGTGGAATGGCCTTTTATTTTAGCTAGACAATTGGAGAGATGTACTAGAACTGTGTAGATTCTGTTGAAGAACCCTTTCCCTCCCTCTGTACACCATATTTTAGCTGCTTAGGCTGCAGTCAAAGCTTAAGCTTTTAATTCTACTATCTAAATTTTATAGTGTAGATAGTATACTACTAATCATTTATGAGCTATGTTAAAGCTCAGACTTTAAGCAGTCCTCTACAATTCACCCTTCTCTAGTAGCAGAGAGAAGTGCTTACTAAGCAACAAGACATTTTAATTATTTAAAATATTTTTATCTGGCCTTTCTAGGACTCCAAGTCAGCTAACAATAAGTGAAAATGAATGCCTT
>NC_056524.1:140817516-140873416 GCF_019175285.1 Sceloporus undulatus | reverse complement strand
CCTAAGTCTACAAAAGCTCATGCTGCTAACTTCTTTCTTCAGTTAGTCTCAAAGGTGCTACAAGATCTCTCTACATACTTCCTTCCTGTAGTATCTATATAGGATGTAACTGAGCACCACAAGGCATGTGCTTCTGACTCAAAAGCTATCTCCTTCTCCTCGCCTGGCTCTTTTTTTGCTCACAGTGATATCTGCAAAGGCTGATGGGTAAAAGTATGCAGATAAGCTGCTACTCTCATACAGCTTCACCTCCTCATCTGCTGGGTCAAAAGCTTTCTGTCCTTCCCAAGGTGCTACTTATTCTCGCTCAGAGGAACTTCAGTAAAGGTTGATGGAGAAAAATATGCAGATGAGCTGCTGCTCCGCAGAGCTTCTCCCTTCTCTTTTAAATTCTCTTCACCCATATCTTCATCCCCGAACAATGTGTTAAATTAAATATGTGATTTGCCTGGACAAAAATGGTTGTACCACAAAAGGAGATAGCAGTGACTGGGAATATGTTCCTATCTTTACCTTTGGGAAAGTAGGAGAGCTCCATGGGTATAGAGTCAGCTTCTGCTCCCAGCATTGGGACTGTGATCTTGCAAAGAAATAGAGTTTACAAGCATTTCGGTCTGTAGTCCCACTTGAACTGGTGTGTCTGACACTTTGGTGGCATGTGGGTATACACTGCTGAGAGGGGAAAATGCCAGTTCATGACACTTCAAAGAAGAGCCTTCCAAGTAATCACCTTGCAAAGAGGGCCCAGGACAGGAGAGCTGCAGTAGTTGTTCATTTCTGTTGGGGTCCCTTATCCACTATTGAGCTGTCAAGGACAACCTGGTTATAGTGATGGTGCTGACCTTACACACATGACTGGTTGCTTCCCAAGTGTGTCCGGAAGAATTCTGTTTGGAGGCAAAAGGGTGTAAGAGCCAAACAATTCAGACAAAACACAGAGTGGACATTCTCACCCCCCCAGGACTGGAGTCTGGCGATGTGCATCATCGCCACATGCTAGGGTTTGGGAATGTGTGGTTGTTCCGTTCTTCTGAACCCTAATTCTGGCTCCAGGCCGCTGCAAAGCATTGGTCTGTTCCAGGCCTATGTGATCTTGCTCTCACCTGAAACCCCAGTTATTGGCAAACACCCCTCTTTTCTATGTAGATTCTTTCCCTTTGTACGTGGACTACTCCTTTCCCTTTCCCCATAGAATCCTCTTTCCAGAGTTCTCTATAATGCAGTAGTTATGCATGGTGCAGTGAAAGAGATAAAGCCTCACACTATGTATCAATTTTGCTTTCTGCAAGTATAATGGAGCTTCTGTGGTGGTGGTGGTATGCTGCTAGTTTGGCACTGTTTCAGCCATGCTGCCAGCAAATTTGTGGCAAATTGCTGGCAGTATAGTGGCAAAGAGTTGTTGGAATATCTGAATTTCCAACAGCCTAGTGGTGGAATCCTGGCAGCATAGCTATAGTTACAGAGGCATAACTCGATTCCCCATCATCCAAACCACCTCCAGATGGTGGAAATTCATGTTAGAATCACATTGCTGGTCTTCTGTTGTATTTCTTTATGGCTATACTTGGCTATGTTTAATCAGGTCTTGACAGATATTTAATCAATTTCTATCCCTCTTTTCTGCCCATTTTTCTGTTCAAGGCAACTCCCAAAATTGAAAGCAATTTATAGCAGTTTTAAACAGCATAATAACCAAGCAAACAATTGAAAACAGAAATTCATCAACATGAAAGTAGTGTTGCCAATGAGAAAACAATGCTTATAAGAAAAAGATGGCACAGAACACAGTGTTCTGGGCTGAGCCACCATTTTAGTTGATTACTTCTTAATGCCTTTTTTTGGGGAGTGCTTGCTTTCCTATCCCAAGCCACAAGAAGGATCATCTCTGCAGCTGCAGTTGAATAAATGACTACAGTTGACCTTCTTGGATGATGCTAATTGTCACTTGAGCCAGAAATCTCTAAGAAAGTAGCTGTTCTTCTTGTTGGTCAGTTATAAGAACTGATCGGCTTGAGTAGAAGGCTGATGAGCAAAGCTTTTGTCCTGTCTGATGTTGCACCTCAGTGAAAATGTTTTATCTCCATTTGTCAGCCCCTTCTCTGGCACTGTATTATCCACACCAGTAAGTAGTTGCTTACAGTACTGGTGCATGACAATGGCATATAGGAAAGAGCTGGGATGTGCTTCAGAATATTTTATGCAATATAAAACCAGATGAGGTGAAATTCTGCATGAGTAAGTAATTATTTCTCTCTCAGTGAAACCTTTAAATTATCTGGTGTGATGATTTGCTAAGGTAAGGATGGGAAAACTTTGGCTCCTGAGAGTTCCCCGGCCCACCAACAGCTTATTTTACTGTTATAGGTATATCCAGGGCTACTTAAAGTCTGGCAACTGAGCATTGCAGAACTGTGCACTGGCTTACAACTGCAAGATCTTCCACAGAACTGGAGTTTACACTTGTGTAGATGTGCATACAATGCCCAAACCGATTAAAATCACATCTGCCTGCACTCAATTTGCTCTGTTGTTCCACTTCACACACATACCCCATTGGTTGGAACATGGTCCCTGACATCCTTCCAAGGTTGGAATTCAGCTTCTTGGCCAAAAAAGGACCCCGCTCCTTGCCCTAAAGCAGTGATGTCAAAACTCTGGCCCTCCAGGTGTTTTGGACTTCAGCTCCAAGAATCCCAGACCATTAGTCCAAAACACCTGGAGGGCAGACTTTGGACATCACTGCCTTGAGGGTTCCCTGAACCCAAATGTATGTGTTGTTTATTTTGTCCTTCTGAATGCACGTATCACTTCTCACTAAAGAGTTACAAAGAGACTTACATAAGAAAATCATAAAATCACAGAATTGGAAGGAGCCACAGGGCCCATATGGTCCAACCTTATCATGAAGGAATACACAAGCAAATAACCTGGACAGAACTCAATAAACAAACACACCCGAAACTGCATGAGTGCTGAAATCATTATCAGATGTTTCAGTCCAAATTCCTTGCATTCAGAAATGAGGTTGATACATAGGTGGGAACCACAGAGTGTGATTTTTGTTGTGTTGTCATTGGTGCTTAGACTTTTGCCTTCTTAGGAAAAATTCTTTTGGCAGCCTCGGCACTTTCTCTTAGGTTCCATGTGAGAACTGTTTTGCTTAAGCTTGCTCCTGAAGGAGAAAGGTGGCAAATGACTTTAGGCAACTTCTGAGGACTTTATTCTTGTGCATTTTCATTGGGTCCTTTTATTTACGGGTCCTTTTATTTGGTCTTGTGATTGCATTGTTTAGAATTATTTTGTTAGCTCCCAAAAGCAGGATATAAATATTTTAAATAAAAAAATGAGAAAAGTGTCTGGCCAAACTGCTGAGCAAAGAAAAGCATATGTGAGGTAGAGAAAAGCCAAAAGATTAGCCCACTCCTCAATAATTCAGAGAGTTTCTTTTTTCCACTTTATGAAGACTGTGGATTGTGTTCACAGCAGAATTATAGAAACTGATGCTCCAGAATAAAAATGAAATTAATCTGAGAGTTCCTTCCTGGCTTCACAGTGGGAGCTCTTAACCGAGAGCTCAAAAATCTAGCCAAGTACACTTCTCCCTACCTGCTAGAACAAAATTCTTTCTCAAGACTGGAATTGGCAAGGGTGTTCAGGAGGGATGAAGTGGACCACAGAAGGAGACAAGGCCCACAATCACCTCTTAGCTCCAACTTACGAGAGCCTTGTTCAAGACGTTTATTTGCTGACTATAAAAAAATAAGCATATCAAAAGCAGTGAACTCTGTTGTATTGCTAGCTACAGGCCAAATGCTTTATTCATAATATTGCAGCATGTTTGTTTAAAGAGTAACCAACATGCTGTTTGTGGCTCTCAAAATATGTCTTAAGCAGAGCGAGTTGTTGGTTTACACTGCTTACATTCTGCAGTACATTCCCCTTGCAGGCAAGTTGACCTAGATTTTTCCCCCTGCTGTAATGGCAGGATACAGGTAACTAATTTACCAAGGTTTTTCATACCTTATTTCAAGGCTGATCACTCATCCTTTAAGATTAACATTTTTACCACGTCGCTCAACACCTTACTGTTGATCCGGTTGTATTTTTTTCTCTATTTGTGAACTAAAAAGCTGAAGATGCAGGAAAAATTAGTTTCCAGAATTACAAAGACAGATTTCTGTAGATAAAGCACAGTTGAGAGAATTTTTTTCTAGAAAAGTAATGTATTAATCAAATCTTTGGGATGAGTGGCACTTTCTCAGGACAGAATATCAAGAAAGCACCAAATGAGTGCAGGTACAGTAACTGAGCATATGATGTTTTCTTGAGTTATCTAAGGCTTACCCAGTGAGGGAAGATTCTTTTGTGGCTTTAGCTGCTGGTTGTGCAACCCCATCCCAAGTCTTCTGTTGCAGTAAAAATAATCTTAATTGCAGGTGCGTCTAAGATAGGCAGCTGACATCATACGCCAAGTGGAAAACACCATGGACCTGGAACAATTACTAAGGAAGGGCAAGGAGGAAAGTGCAAAGGCAGGCTTGTTGTGGAGCATAAAGAAAACAAAAATAATGTCCATGAATGATTTACATAAATTCAACCCAGACAATGCAGAATTCAGAATAAAGATTTCCCATACCATGGTTGATCAGAAAGGAATCTGCAGTTGAGACTAGAAATGGGAACAGCCGTAATGAAAGAACTATGCAAGATCCTAAAAAGTAAAGATATACAATGGAGCACTAAAGTTAGAACTGTCCAAGCCATTGTATTCCCCATTGCCATGTGGAGATGTGGGAGCTAGACAGTGATGAAATCTGACAGAAAGAAAATCAACCCATTTGAGATGTTCTGGAGAAGAGTGCTGAGGATACCATGGACAGCCAAATAGACAAGCAGATGGGTTCTTGAAGAAATCAAGCCTGAACTCCCCCTGAAAGCCAAGATGATCAATTTGAGGCTGTCGTGGTTTGGCCACATCATGAGAATGCATGTCCCATTAGAAAAGACAATAATGCTAGAAAGATAGAAGGCAGAAGAAGACGACTGCACCCCTGATGGATGGACTCAGTCAGGGCGATCACAGGCCTGAATCTACAAGACCTGAGCAGAGCAGTGGATGACAGGGGGCTTGGAAATGTCCCATACACAGGGTCACCATGAGTCAAAGTCAACTCGAAGGCAGCTAAAAAGAACAAATGCTATTGACCCTAAGACCATCTGCGTGACAAGAATGTGCTCCATCTCTATGATTTGGTTTCACCCTCAGTCATAATAATCTTTAAGCCAGGTAGAAGGAATATCTAAAATAATAGATGCTATGTTTGTATGAGGTACATATATACAGGAAGGCATGAGGGAGCATGCAGTAAGAGCCTCAAAGAAATGAAATGCAGAATTGGATTTTGCAAAAGGCCAACAGGATATCATCCACAAATGAGAGAGCGAGGAAGTATTTGGCTTAAAACCATTTTCCTGTGTCTGTTTCAGGGGCATTACAACTGCAAAACACTTGTACAAATCATACAACAGATTTCTACAGAGAAAGTATGTGAGCGAGAGGGCACCTGGGATTAGACCAAAAATGTGAGAGACCAACCTATATCCTTGTGTGGCCTGCAGTTGCTCTAGCATCAGCTTTCTAATACAATGCAACATATACAGACACAATTCTTTTTTTAAAAAAAATTGGAAGGATTGTTTTTGTTTGTTTCGGGTTCTACTGAGGCCTTTTCCTCTATGCCAGTGATGACAAACCTATGGCATGCGTGCCAGAGGTGTCACTCAGAGCCCTCTCTGTGGGTACACATGCTGTCACCCTAGCACAGAGTTTGCCAGAGTTTCTTACTAGAAAGCCAGAGGGACGTGGCACTTTGCAATAAATAAGTGGGGTCTGGGTTGCAGTTTGGGCACTCGGTCTGAAAAAGGTTCACCATCACTGCTCTATGCCATTGTTGCCCCTCCATTGTCTTCCTCCAGCCTCATTGTGCACCTTCACCAAAAGGGAACAGCCAGTGGAAATAGCTGTTTTCTTTCCTTTCTCTTGTCTTCTCACTGACATAGGTCAGATAAGGACACAGTAATAGCAAGGAAGAGGAAGATCAGGATTAAAGGACCTCTGCCATAGGCTGCATCTGCATTGCAGAAATAATGCATTTTGACACATTTTTAACTACCATGGCTCAATGCGATGGAATTCTGGGAGTTATACTTTGT
Source organism: Sceloporus undulatus (assembly GCF_019175285.1). Taxonomy (NCBI): domain Eukaryota; kingdom Metazoa; phylum Chordata; class Lepidosauria; order Squamata; family Phrynosomatidae; genus Sceloporus; species Sceloporus undulatus. The sequence continues at coordinate 140,867,203 of NC_056524.1, read as the reverse complement.
TGTGTTACCAAAGTTCTCTGAGAGAGAAGCCTATTATCTCACAAAACTACAAATTCCAAAATGTAATCACACTGAACCATGGTAATTAAAGTGGTGCCAGACTGCATTATTTCTGCAGTGCAGAATAACCATAGTGTGGCTCTTGGCAAGTACCCAGTCCCTTCTGACAGTCCTAGAAGGGAAATGGTTAACTTCTTAATGGTGAAGAAGCAAGATTTCATTACCAAACTGCAGAACTTTATTGTCTGTGTATCTGTGTCTGTTTGTCTGCCTTGTGTGTTTAAAAGGGAGGAGGGTTGCAAATAAAATATGCAAATAAATAATTCAAGCCTGGTTTTTTAATTAATGTCTTAGCAATAGAGAACACTGTCAAACTGTTCAAAATAAAACTCATTATGTCTGAGTCAGCAACTTTTGTAAAATAGATGAATCAAGTTAAGATGCCATCCACTTGAACTTGCACTGCATTGCATTCAGTGGCAGTCTAATCCACCTGCTTATACACTTGGTTACATATTGTTGTTTTTGTTGTTAACTCTCTTCAAGTTAACCTTGACTTATGGTGACTCTATGAAGAAGAGACATCTGGAGTCCCAAACACACTGCAGAAATAATCAAGTTTGATACTGCTTTAACTGCCCTGGCTCAATGCTAAGGAGTTCTGGGAGTTGTCGTTTTGTGAGACATTTAGCCTTCTCTGTCAGAAACCTCCGGTACAACAATAAACTTCAATTTCCAGGATTCCCTATCACTGAGCCATGGCAATTAAAGCAGTCTCAAACTGGATTATTTTTGCAGTGTGTTTCGATCTGTGTCACCCTGTCATCAACTGCCCTACTCAGGCCTTGCAGACTCAGGACTATGGCTTCCTTGATTGAATCTATCCATCTGTCATGCAGTCTTCGTCTTTTCCTACTGCCTTTTATCTTACGACAGATTGTCTTTTCTAGTGCACAGTTCCTTCTCATGATGTGTCTAAAATAAGACAGTTTCAGTTTAGTCATCTTGGCTTCTAGGGAGAGTTCAAGCTTCATTTGCTTCAGGACCCATTTATTTGTCTTTTTAGCAGTCCATGGTATCCATACAACTCTCCTCCAGCACCACATTTCAAATGAATTGATTTTCTTCCTATAAGCTTTCTTCACTGTCCAGCTTTCATGACAATAAATAGAAATGGAAAATATGGCTTGGACAATCTTAACTTTATTATTCAACAATATATCATGTAGTATAGTGTCATCCACATATCTTAAAATTGTTGATGTTCCTTCTCCAAATATTTATTCCTCCTTCCTCCAAGTCTAATCCTGGTTTATGTATGATATGTCCAGCGTACTAGTTATACAGAGTGATAAAACACAGCCTATCAGACTCCCTTGCCAATTGGAAAGCATTCTCTTTTTCCATATTCTATTCTATCCTCTTTTCCTGAGTATAGGCAATGCATCAAGACAATTAAATGTGTGGCAGATCCAATTTTTAAAGAGCAATCTATAGTTTTTAATGATCTACACAATCAAAGGTTTTGCTGCAATCTATAAAGCACAGGCTGATTTTCTTCTGAAATTCTTTGATGTGCTCCATTATCCAATGTATGTTTGCAATATGAGCGCTAATACCCCTTCCTCTTCTGAAACCCGCGCGGACAACTGGCATTTCTTGATCAATATATGGTAAAAGTCTTCATTGTAGAATGCTGAGCATCCCTGTCCTTGCATGGAAGATTAGTGCAATGGTCCTACGGTAACTGCAGTCATAGAAGCATAGAGTTGGAACAGACCACAAGGGCCATCCAGTCCAACCCCATTCTGCCATGCAGGAACTCTCAATCAACCCATACCTGACAGATGGCCATCCAGCCTCTGCTTAAAGACCTGCAAGGAAGGAGACTCTACCACCCTCCGAGGAAGGAGTGTGTTCCACTGTCAAACAGCCCTTACTGTCAGGAAGTTCCCCCTAATGTTGAGGTGGAATCTCTTTTCCTGTAGATTGCATCCATTGTTCCTTGTTCTACTCTCTGGAGCAGCAGAAAACAAGCTTGCTCCCTCCTCAACATGACATCCTTTCAAATATTTAATCAGGGCTATCATATCACCTCTTAACCTTCTCTTCTCCAGACTGAACATCCCTAGCTCCCTAGGTCGTTCTTGGTGTCCCCTTTCTTGGGAACTGGAATGTCTATTGAGCATTTCCAGTCTGTAGGCCATGGTTTTATTTTTCATATTTGTTGACAGATTTTAATTAGAAATATTGTAGATTCTGCCTCTGTATCCTGAAGCAACTCTATTAGTATGCCATCTATTTCTGGTGATTTAGTTCTCCTAAGTGCTCTGAGTGCAGTGTCCAGTTCACTTTCTAAAATTGTAAATTCATCTTCAAATGGTGGTTCTTGAATGAATCTGCCATCTTCTCTTTTATAAAATTCTTCCGTGTACTATTGCCACTGCCTTTTCATTACTACTCAGTCTTGTCATGTGTTCCTCTGATGCTCATAGAGCATTACACTCTTGCTTTAAGCTTTCTTCTAATTTCTGAGATGTTGTAGAAGACATCTTTTGTTCTTTCTTTGTTGTTGTCATTTTCCATTTGTCTACACTGATTATTATAGCAGTTTTCTTTGTCCATGCCCCTGTTGGACTGATGGAAATGTGCTTTGCTAGTCCCCCCCCCCCACAACTCTAGATGCGCTTGGCATGCTTGTTTTCTCATTTTCTGTGTTCAATAAGTGTGGACAAACCATTGTCACAGCATTCCTTCAACCCTGATGAAAATATTCATGAAAACACCTATGTCTGTATATAAATCCTTGGTGGGTTGAGTTGTAAAATCTTTCAATTAAAACAGTTTGGGATGAGTATATACTTTTCTGTTTGGATGTTTTTCTCAAGGTATGTGACCAAACAGTATAATTCATTCAATGAGCTTCTTTCCCCCTTCAAGATAGGAGAGTGATTCACATTTTAAAATCAGCTTCCAGGCAGAATGAAAAATGGAGACAGAAGCATTGAGATATGGTGCTATTTTGTATAAGCAAAAGCCAGACCTGTTTTTTATCACCAGCATAGCACACAGCAGGCTTGCAAACTTGCTTCCCTCTATATGAATTTTTTGTACTGCATATGCTTTTGTTATCACTAAGCTGGACTTCCATAATACCTCATTTAATGGGCCTCCAGATTCTGTTATTTATAGATGTAGGTTTAGGCAGGCTGCAGCTGCTGTCATGATCCAAGAAAGAACTGGCACATTTGTAACCCGTTAAGAGCACACACCAGTTTTCAGTGATCTAGATTTAGTTTTAACTATTACAGAGATCACATTTAAATAAGTCTCTCAAGGGATCATCTGTTTCACTTGCAGATTGTTGTTGTTTCTCTTTTGTGATTTTTAATGCCTTCCTGTGCTCTGCTTCCTGAAGGAAGTTGGACTTACATGTACATTACAAATGTTATATCCAAAAACTGCTGAGGTAGCCTTTCAGCATCCTGGATGAGCATGCTCTCTCCCCGCAAATATTGGTCTTTGCTGGCACTCAGAATTAACTATCAACATATTTTTCAAACTTAGTTATCCTTTGCTTGGAGCTATGACTTATTCTTTTGACTTCAAAACTATGAATACTCTGTTCCTTTGTGTGTCTATAATATTGACAAGTAGAATAATTTCATTCATAGTTAAGATGGCTTATACATTTTATGAATATTTGTTTCTGTAGTCAAAGCCACAAAAGCAATACACTGAAGAGTGTGTATTTTTTTTTTGTGATAATTACTGTATAGTACACACATTGCTGTGGTTTATGTGTTGAATTTTGTGTGCTGTTAGCTGTGTTACATCAGGAAGTTGCACCTTCTCTGTACAAGTTTGCATTCACAACCAAACAGCTATTTTCCTTGGCCTTTTCACACTGTCTTATTTTGTCTGACATTTTAAGGTTGCTTCAAAGCTGAGTAATGTAACATTGTTTAACTGAAATATTAAATGACCGTTCCAGCTACATAATTGATGAATCAACTGTCACAAAGCTTTAGCATTTAAGGGCCATGTTCTTATACTTATGGCCAAATAGGAATAATATAGAAGATGACAGCTGGAGTCTAGAGTCAAAAGAGACCAACTATCCTGCTCTTTCACCCAGGCCAAGCCAACAGATTGCCAAGAGACATGCTTACGGGAAGTTTGGAGAGCAGAAGACCTTTGTTTAGCTTCTCTGCTCATTCATGGAGAGGAAATAGTGGAAAAATCTTACACTGGATGCCACTGTTTTTCTAGAGAACATCATTTGCCAAGTTTTATCATCTCAAGGGATGATTCTAATATTTGTTTCTGTAGTCAAAGCCACTAGAAGTGGCCTTCTAGTACAGATTGATTTATGTCTTTCCTAAGTATCTTTCAAAAATGTTCACACTTGTCAAGATATCTACCCAATTTATAAAAATATTTTTAAAAAATAGGTTTGAACTAAACAGATATCCAGCTAATTCCATACTCTTGTAGCTTGAGCTGTGGACCAACATTATCTGCAGTCCAAAAAGTATAAAAAGGTTAATTCATTACAAAACACATTAGCAAAAATAACCAACAAACCCACAGATAAGCTTTCAGTTAAGAGCCAGTATGGTGTAGTGGTTTGAGTGTTGGGATATGACTCTGAAGACAAGGGTTTGGATCCCTGCTCAGTCCTAAAACCCATTGGGTGACTCTTGGCAAGTCACCCTCACTCCACTTCAAAGGAAGGCAAAGACAAGTCCTCTCTGAATAGATCTCACCAAGAAAATCCCATTATAGGTTCATCTTAGGGAAGGAAATGACTTGAAGACACACAGAGACAAACTTTCAGTACTTAAAAAATGTTACTTGAGTAAAATGGAAACACAAAATTCATCAAAATATCAGCAAACAATGAGATGATAATGCACAGTTAATACAATTGTTTAAAGCATGCTTTGCACTGAGTACCAACACATTATGGTGTTTTTGATGGATAAGACTATTTCTTCAGAACTGCTGTGTCTGTATTTGATCCTCATTAGAATCACGGTACCATAGAGTTGGAAGAGACCAAAAGGGCCATCCAGTCCAACCCCTGCCATGCAGGAAGTCACAAATCAAAGCACTTTCCGCACATGGCCGTCACCTTCTGTTTAAAAACTTCCAAAGAAGGAGACTCCACCATTCTCCATTCACTGATTGCACATGGTTGGCACATTAAATCACAAAAATTCCACAGAGACTACTTTCTGGCCAAAAGGGAAATTCAGGGAAATGGCCTAGAAAGTCAGTTTTTTAGATAACCATAGCATCAAATTTCCCAGCTGCACAACACTGGATGGGAGTAATGAAAGAAGTCACAAAAACAAAAAACAAGCAAAAACAAAAAGAAACCATTTTGTACCCATTCTGTCTGTATATATATCATAGAATCATAGAATCATAGAGTTGGAAGAGACCACTAGGGCCATCCAGTCCAACCCCCTGCCATGCAGGAAATCCAAATCAAAGCATCCCTGACAGATGGCCATCCAGCCTCTGTTTAAAGACCTCCAAGGAAGGAGACTCTATCACCCTCCGAGGGAGTGCATTCCATTGTCGAACAGCCCTTACTGTCAGGAAGTTCCTCCTAATGTTCAGGTGGAATCTCTTTTCCTGTAGCTTGCATCCATTGTTCCGGGTCCTGTTCTCTGGAGCAGCAGAAAACAAGCTTGCTCCCTCCTCAATATGACATCCTTTCAAATATTTAAACAGGGCTATCATATCACCTCTTAACCTTCTTTTCTCCAGGCTAAACATCCCCAGCTCCCTAAGTCGTTCCTCATAGGGCATGGTTTCCAGACCCTTCACCATTTTTTGTCGCCCTCCTTTGGACACGCTCCAGTTTCTCAATGTCCTTTCTGAATTGTGGTGCCCAGAACTGGACACAATATTCTAGGTGGGGCCTGACCAGAGCAGAATAGAGTGGCACTATTACTTCTCTTGATCTAGACACTATACTTCTATTGATGCAGCCTAAAATAGCATTGGTCTTTTTAGCTGCCGCATCACACTGTTCACTCATGTTCAACTTGTGGTCTACTTGGACTCCTAGATCCCTTTCACACGTAGTTTCATTCAGCCAGGTGTCACCCATCCTATATCTGTGCATTTTATTTTTCCGCCCTAAGTGCAATACCTTACATTTCTCTGTGTTGAATTTCATTTTGTTAGCTTTGGCCCAGCTTTCTAGTCTATTCAGGTCATTTTGAATCTTGATCCTGTCCTCTGGGGTATTAGCTATTCCCCCTAATTTGGTGTCATCTGCAAATTTGATAAGTATGCTCCCATTCTGTCATCCAGGTCATTGATAAAGATGTTGAATAGCACTGGGCCCAGGACAGAGCCCTGTGGGACCCCACTGGTCACTTCTCTCCAGGATGAAAAGGAGCCATTGTTGAGCACCCTTTGGGTTCGGCCGGTCAACCAATTACAGATCCATTTAACAGTTCCTTTGTCTAGCCCACATTTTACCAGCTTGTTTGCAAGTATGTCATGGGAAACCTTGTCAAAGGCCTTACTGATATGTGTGTGTGCGCGCGCGCGCGCGCATCAAGTAAGGCAAGAGAGGACAATGGTTAATGTGTTAAATCTGTATAATCATCATGTACATTCATAACGCACATAATTATAATAATTTGCATAATAAGGAAATATTCTGGAACTTGCCAAACTATCCATAGAATTTTGTCCTAGCAGCATTCCCATTGCAAGTTGAGTTCCCTTTACAGTAGCCCCTTCCTATACACAGAGGATCTGTTCCAGATCTCCCCCCCCGCCGCATATGGGGGAAAATGCGTACACTCAAATCCCATTGATTTCTATGGCCACTCACATGTACCAGTGGTGCACATGCCATCTTGTTCTCCTGGGCTTGCTCAAATTTGGATATGGCAAGCCTGCATATGGCACAGGCGCACTGTACAAGCAAAGTTCCTCTTATTCACAATTCTGAAATCCAAAATATTCCATGGGTGGCTGAGATAGTGACACCTTTGCTTTCTGATGGTTCACTGTACACAAACTTTGTTCCGTGCAGAAAATTATTTAAAATATTATAAAAAATTACCTTCAGGCTATGTGTGTAAGTTATGAAACATAAATGAATTTTGTGTTTAGACTTGCGTCTCATCTGTGTGTGTGTGTGTGTGTGTGTATATATATATATATATATATATATGCGCAAATACAGGTATTCCAAAATCCACCCCCGAAATCCAAGAGATGCTCAACTTGTATTACCAAATTCTCTCCATGTCACTTTTTCCTCTCCCCTGTGGTGGCCAGGCTAGTAAGGAACAGGGGGCTTCTGTCCTTTAATGGTTGTATAGATGAGGGTATTTCAGCAGGTCTTGTTTGTCCTAAAGGGAAAAAGAGTGTAGAGGGTGCAAGATATATGAGAAGGCAGGTGTAGCAGCATGGGATGAAGGGAGAGGGAAGAGAAGAAAAGAAGGGGAGACATGAAGGTAGCAGAGTGCAGGAAGCATGGGAGGGAGGCATGGCAAATGTGTGAGATGAAGAAAGGGAGCGGAAAAGAATGAGAGGTTCAGTGGGAGGGTGCAAGAAGCAAGAGAGGTAGAGATAAGGTGATGGAAGGTGCAAGACAAGGAGGAGTGGTAGCCCTAAATAAGATGAGGAAGGAAGTGAAGATGCAAGTAGTGCAGAGCAAGAAGCAAGGGAGAGGAACACAGCAAAGGTGCAAGGTGAGGCAAAGGACAGAAAGAAGTGAAGCTGTGGAGTAATGACGCATTGTGTTGGCATAAAGTATGACAGGATAGGGCAATGAGTAATGTGTTAAATTTGCATAATTGATGTGTAAATTAATAACACACATAATTACAATAATTTGCATAATATGCCAATTAGGTCTCCAGATTTGAGGAGCTGGAATATGGCAACCCTACGCACATACCTTAGTAAACTGGACGGGTGGTGGTGGTGGTGGTGAACAATTAATTTCTATCTTACCACACTTTTCTAGCTGGGCAGTTTGTATTGGTTGTTACTCTTCACAGATCTGTAGATGACATGCTTTTTGTCCTCACTTTATTAACCCATTGGTGTGATCAAAGGTGGCAAAGAGTTTTTAAAAATTCCCCTTAAATGATTATGAGGAGTATGATTAGCCACTTGCCTGCTCCACAGATTCTGGGGATCAATTAGTACACCATTCTTAACTCTTGTACATTTTAAAACAATTTCTTATCTCTCGCAGCTCATTCTTAAAGTTACCCAAGGTTGTTTTCATGACAGATCCCCCACATTACCTCCAGTGCATCTGGGAATTTATTTAACAGGCAACAGTTTTCTTCAAACTTTCAGTATCAATTAATTTTTAACTTTTTAAAAAATTCATTTGCAGCCTCAAGTACGTCCTTCCAGTGTAAGCCAGCTTGCTAAGGCGGCTGTGCAGGTGCTGATAAGACCTAAACTGTGGAGAGGTTGCTCGCCCAGCGGCTAGGCATTAGACAGATTCCTCTATTGCACTGTTTGTTCTGTTCTCAATCAGCAGAGTTTGCTTAATTCCCTTTTGAACGCCTGGGGAAGGAGTGTGGCTGAAGTCGGTCTGAACACCCAACTCGGAGTGGCTAACTGTTCTGTGTGGATTTCCTACCAGTATCTGTTTTGAAGAGATATATTAAAACAGTATTTAGTTTATGTTTTTTTCTCCCCCCTTCCAGAATATAACATACTAAATGTGGATCCAGCACCAAGGGATGGAGAGACCATTGCACCTTTCAAGATGCTAACGCAGTAGCAAATGAAGAAGTCAAAGGGCATCAAGCTGAAGAAATTAAAAAACCAGAAGAAATACCCACTAGAACAATGGCAGCAGGTGAAAGAAGTTATTATAAGTGGTGTATCGCATTATGGTCATGGTAGCTGCAAGGCATTTCTGAATTTCTGTTCTTAATTGGAAGGTGGTGCCTCCTCGAGATTCCCTGATCCTTACCCCCTGGTATCTTACTTTTTATTTTGATGATAAAAGGAAATTTATTTTCACCTTCTGGAATATTTGTGTCAATCAGGGTTAGCAAAAACAACAAAAAGTCTTTTGGCACCTTAAAAATTTGCAAATGTGTTTGGCATTAGTTTTCATGGCTGCAATCCAATGAAGAGGACTTTAGTCCTCAAAAGCTTTTGCCATTGTAAATTTATCAGTCGCTAAGGGTGCCACAAGACTCTGCCATTCTAAATTCGTTATTCTTGCAAACGTATCAACATCCTTGGGAATTTGTTTCCATAGGAACCTTTGCCCCTTATTGGATTAGGTTTCTACAGATGCTGTGTATTGGCTTTTTTGTTTGCTGGCTGCTATACTGCAAGTTTTCCCAGAGATGGTCAGGAGAGGAGGACTAACAATAAGTCCTAAGATAGCAGTGCCACAACAATTTAAGACATTTTTCTAGTTTTCAGTTTGCTATTGTTGCTTCTTTGTTTGCAAGCTTAGAATGTGTTTCTTTTCCTACAGCAGCTGATGGCTTGGGAAGCATAGCTATAGATACCACGCAACTTAACATGTCAGTCACTGATCCAGCAGCTTGGGCAACTGCTATGAATAACCTGGGTATGGTTCCAGTGGGATTAACTGGACAACAGCTTGTGACGGGTAAGGTTTTTGGTGAGATTTGTTGCATTGGTTTATGGATTTTGTAGAGACCTGAGATAAATGGTTGACGTTTATTTTTGGAAGGTGTACACTCTCTCTCTATCTCTCTCTCTTTCTGTGTTTATTTAGTATACTTAACAGAGCAATATTTTTTTCCCCTAAAAGCATAGATTCCCTTTGTATTAATATTGTGTTGGAGCCATTAATCTCCTGGTACAGTATTAGCAAGCATCTAATCCATAGTACTTCTTTAAGTTAGTAGAAGCAGCTGGAATTCCTTGGGGAAATCCGAGTTTTTTAAAGCTGCTGTATGATCTCTGAGATATATGCTGGTTTGAATCTGAAAGTGAGGTGTAATGCAGGTACATTTAGGGTTGCTTTTTTAAAAAGCTAGTTTTCCCCCAAAGTATTTGCTAATATTTTGCCAAGGCGGAGCATGGGAAACTGACTAAAAGCTTCTGCTGAGAGGACAAGTGTTGTTATGTTGACAAAAGAAAGTATGACTATAAATAGACACTTTAAAAACCCAGAATCAAATAGATCATTTGCCAACATCATTACATAACTGGACTTGAAAATACCTGTAGTCATCTACTTTCCACTGAAAACTTTTGTTCACTTTACTTATTTGGGGAGTGGGGGTGATACTGTTACATATGAATCAAAGTTCCTCTATGGTCACATCCTCTTCCATCCCTAGCTAACCACCATCATTTAAGAAGTCACATTCTTATTCATTAATGATAGATAGCTGAGAAGGAGTAAAATCCTCTTTTGTATATATTTTCTTTCAGGGAAGTTGAAATGGCTTTAAAAGAAGCACAGGACTAAATTCTATTCCCATCTCTACCTGAAATGGAATGGTCTAGATTGAGGACATAAATAATCAGCTACTTTGGCCTCACATGAGAGAATAAATAATTCCCATAGTTTTCTCCCTGCTGCAGGAAACACGTGGATTTTTTTTTTGGGGGGGGATGGGAATCATGGTGGCATTGTACAAAAATATTTTTTGTGTGTGTGCGCAAAATATGCTATTTCCAGAGAGACACATTTTGCGCAAATTCGGTCTTTCTTGTGCAAACAGATATGGTTTGGGGCCAAAAATCCCTGCTTGTGTTTCTTCAAACATTATCCAGAAGCATACATGCTGCTTTTATTTTTTGCATTAAAATAATAGGGGATTGTGTGGAAAAAAACATTATTAATGCAAAATAAATTGTTACCAAAACCACATTTAGATTTATTGATCTCTCTTGCTCTCTTTCTTTCCATAAAGTGACATGGTTTTTATTTTATTTTTTCCCCTTTAAATAAGGAATGTTACCAACAGGACATGGTGAAAATGGTTTTGGAATTACAAGCCATCTTTATTTATTCCTTATAGTAATACATTACTTAAGATATTAATTAATATTTGTTATATATTTTTCAATTTGACGGCGGATAATATTAGAATCTATGTGAAAATCCCCATCATCACGCTCCCTATTCGTCCACAGAATTTAGTTGTTACTTTCAGCCAGATGAAGAGTTGGTTTTCGTTGAAATCATTATAATATGGTCCTGTATTAAGTGTGTAGAGTACACATGTCACACGGATAAGATCCCAGCTTCACCAACTTCAAGTAAGAGATATGTGGGATAACAAGTCTGGAAAAAGACCTCTTCCAAGTACTTTGGAAGTACTTCCAAGCTGCCAAAGTAGACAGTGGTGGGCTACACACTGTGGCAAATGGTGTCAGTGACATAGTGGATATGTTCTGAGTATTACAATGAACTTAAATGAGCTAGCCAAGGTGCTGAACCTATTCTGAGGGTAGGACTCGACACTTGGGATAGCACCTTTAAAAATCAGAATGTGTAGAGCAGATTAACCTCTCCACTGACACTGAAGCCACCAGGTACCATTAGCTAGAGGGATCAGTGTCCAACTGGATCTTCCTATCTTCATGCCATCACTGGAAGCCTCAAGAGATAACATAAAGGAAAAGAAGACCCAGAAAGCTATAGTTCTGAAGAGTTGCTAGGTAAAAACAGAATTCTTCTTGCATAAAATTTGCTGTGAATTAATCCATACGATCTCATCGTACTTCCATATGTATGACTCAAATGACTTTATCAAATGGGAGGCAAGCATCCTCCTCCCATGATTAAATCACCATTAATTCCTGTTAATAGCGTGATTGGAGGGGGAGATTATCACACCCCTGTGTGCTTCGCCTGTTCTTGTTCCATTTGTAAAGAGTAATGGAGGCATCATTTGGTATTAGCAGAAACTGTCGTTAATACCAAATGATACCTTCATTACTCTTTACAAATGGGACAAGAACAGGAAAAGCGTGCAAGGATGTGATAATCCTCTCCACCGATCATGTTAACAGGATTTAATGGTGATTTAATCACGGGAGGGGGACACTTGCCTCCTTCATGTGGTAATTTCCATAGACTCAGTTTCAGAGGGGGAGAGGTCCAGATGCCATGGTCTTCCCTTTATGATGCTCTCATGTTCTCCCAGGGCCTCCTCTATCCCCCCCCCCTTACTATAGAAAATGCATGAAGGAGGCCAGTACAAAGTATTTGGTATTTGTCAGAAGTGGAAGCACCTCAGAAATGTAGTGCATTAAAAGCAAAGTGCTGTAGGGCCACAAGTTCTTATGGCATGTAGCAAGATACTAACACACTGGTGTCATAAATAATACTTCTTTTACCAAAGATTGAGACCAGGGAAAGAAGTGTTTGCAGAGCTTATTGTGGCCTTATTCCAAGAACCCATTTTAATGATTATGTTCAATAGTGTTTTGCTGTTTTAACTGTGAATCATTTACTTTTATGGAATAGTAATTAATGAGAATAAGATTCTAGACAGTGTTCATCTCTACTGTAGAGCCCTTTATCATTTGTGACAGCCCCACCTCCCATTGTCTTTTCATGTTTAATTGAATCTGCTGAATAACTTCCTGTTTTCATTCCATACCTTTTCATGATCTATGCAGTCAAAGGCTTTGCTGTAGTCAATGAAATGCATGTAGATTTTATTTTGGAATTCTCTGGTTTGTTCCATTATCCATCAGATGTTTGCAATGTAATCTGTAGTGCCTCTTCCTTTTCTGAACCTAGCTTGCCCCTCAAGGATTTTTAACTACTTATATATTAGGAGTATTTTTCTGCAGAATTTTGAGTATAACTTTGCTTGCATGGGAAATTAGCATGGTGGTTTTGTAGTTATAGTAGTCTTTTGCTTCTCCTTTTTTAATGTATGGGAATGTATTTTTATTTCTTCCACTCTGTGGGCCACTTCTTTGTTTTTCATATTTGTTGACAGATTTTAGTTAGAGCTGAACCTGATTCTGCCTCTGTGGCATGTTCTAGTGGTATGTCATCTGTTCCTGGTGATATGTTCTTCCGTATTGCTTCACTTTCCAAAATTTGGGGTTCATCTTCATAGGTTTCTTCTTCCCATGTGGCATTTATCCTTTCATTTTATTTTATTTTTTGGTGTGTGTGTATTGCTTCCATTAGTTTCTTACTTCTTTATGGTCTTGTATTACATTACTCTTGTGATCATAGAGCATTCCAAGCCTTGGTTTAAATTTCTCTTTGAATTCCCAGAACTTGTGGAAGAGGCCTCCTGTTTGTCAGCTTCTATTTCTCTGCATTGATTTTTGCAGTAATTCTCTTTATCCTTGTGCATTAATCATTGGACAGTAGTATTCATGGTTCCAATTATGTTCCTTTCTCCCTTTCCTTTTGCATCTCATCTTTCTTTAACTACTTGAAGCATTGTGTCTGTCATCCATTGTTTCTTCTCTTTCTTTGTGGCCACAGTTACAGTTTTTCTGCATTCCTAATTGACTATGTCTGTGACTTTTGTTTATAGTTCCTCTGGTTCTCAGTCAACTAGGCTTAATAGTGTAAATCTGTTTCTCACATTTTCTTTAAATTCTGTTGGGGTGTACTTTGGGTCATAGTTTGCCATGGTTGTTGAATACCTTTTCATTTTTAAACTTTAAAAAGAGTAACGAAAAGTAAATCTTTTGTTACTGCTGAGAAAAGGGAAAGTAGAGATTTCATTTTTAATAATTGCAACTGTAACAGTTGTGTTTGTAGCCTTGGCATACTGTCCTTACCGCTCCTTTTTCGATAGTCTCAAAACTGGAAGTTATTCTGGGTATGTTTTTATGGATTTTAATTTATGGGCATGTTCTTATGGAAGATAGTCCTCAAAACGCTGTAAGCATATTTCACTCCTAGGAAGTTTAGTGTACTAGAAGAGTTAAATTTCATCATGGCAGCCCTTTAATACCAGTTGAGATATTGTTTCCCAGGGACGAAGCTGGGGGGGGGTTCTTGGGGTCTGGACCCCCCCTCCATTAGAAAAATGAGTGGTGCATGCTGCTGCCCACCGCGCCCAAGCCCCATTATAATGGTGGCACTTAGTCTGGACCCCCCCCCTTCCTAAAATCCTGCTACGTCCCTGTTTCTACATTGCATAAAGTCCTTTAAGAATGTTATAAACCAGATATTTGATCAGAGCAAATATCAAAGTGTAAAATTTGATATGTGAACAGTTTTATTGGATGTCCTTCTGCTTTTTCATGATTTTCATTTTCCCTTCTGTTGAAGTGTTGATGTTCCACACCCATAGATTGGCTGCTAAATAAATGTCATCTAATCTTAAAATATGATTATACAAAGCATAGCTGTTTAATTATGCAGTTCTTTGAACTGTTAAAACTGATCACAGTATGTGATTATGGCTGAAAATTAACTTCTATCAATCATTTTTGTGTGTGCGTGTGGTGTGTATACTGAAATCCAGTCATGTGAAATATTGTTAGTGTGGTCTAATCAAGATATGAATATTTTTAGGAAGGTTTGTAGGAAATTTGTTTTAAACTTTAAGTAATAAAATCGTAAAGTAAAATAAAAATAAAGAACTGTAAGCTACCTTGGTCTCCATGTTGGGAGAAAGGGTGGGATATAAATAAACTAAACTAAAACAAGTACATTGCATACCCTTGCATTAAGCAAACAGCTGGATAAAATGATCTCTGGAGGTTTGCTTCCCACTCAATATATAATTCGTGGAAAGTATATAATTGCAACTGAGAAAGAGAGCAGCTGCTGCTGATACCAAGCGGAGTTAGCGAGAAAAGGGGTTCATGGGTATCTGGTAACAGGGACAACAGAAAAATCTGTTCTGGACCCTGAGGCCAATATGGGTGTACTAGCACAATAAGATTTTCATGTAGCCATCTTCATAGACAAAATCTGTAATCAAAGGAATAGGCTGGAATATGCCTCAAGCCGTATTAGAGGTGCAGACAGGCCCATCACTTGCACAGGAAGGGCTTACAAATAACTCAAACTCACCTTAGATCCCCACCAATACAAAAAACAAAATAAATAAATAAAATAAATCATTAAACTTTGGACATTAATGATGTGCTTTTCTTTCTGTACTTCAGTTCTTATTTGAGTAGTCCATCGAGTCTTGTTTGCCTTCATTCTTTGTGACATATACTGGGAACAAAGGAACACTCGAAAGCATGTTTTACTTCACTTGTAATCCGTTCACAGTTAGCAAATGGCTGCCCTTTGTTTGCTTTTCTAGGAGTACAGATCCCCTGTACAGAGCTGATAGAAATTGTTTCATGGGTTAAGTATTCTTGGAGCCCAGAAAGACCAGAAAAGAGTTTAATTCTCCACTCCAAGAAGTTGATTGTTAAACATGCTATTGTTTGTTCTGATCCCAAAGTTTATATATACAGTTCCCCTCCTAACTCACAGATCTCAGATCCATGCCCTCAAATACCCCACAGAAGGGCAACCTCT
This sequence comes from Sceloporus undulatus, assembly GCF_019175285.1. Classification (NCBI taxonomy): domain Eukaryota; kingdom Metazoa; phylum Chordata; class Lepidosauria; order Squamata; family Phrynosomatidae; genus Sceloporus; species Sceloporus undulatus. The sequence continues at coordinate 140,851,725 of NC_056524.1, read as the reverse complement.
GCATTCCCATGGTGCGTGCGCCCGGGCCTCAACACAAGAGTGTGCTCCATCAAGCCTATGAGGCTTGAATATGCGTGAGCCTCTGTTTTCACAGAGGGAGGGTCCAGAACAGATCCCGATGAAAACAGAGGGCCAACATTCTAACCACAGAATGAGCAAGACACAAGCTCTGAATAGGGGTGGAAATAATATTTGAAATATTTTTTAAATCATGTAAAAAAATTATTGACTATCAGGAAACCGGACTGAGGGAGACTCTTCAGAGTTTGGGTTTATTCTGTGCAAAACTTGTTCCCTCCATGAACAACTGGGAGAGGTCATCCAGAGTTTTGGAGTTCAGTATCAGCAGTATGCTGATGACATCCAATGCTAGCTCTCCTTTCCATCAAACCTTAAAGAAGCTGTTTCTGTACAAACCACTGTCTGCTGTCAGTAATGAACTAGATGAGATGAAAAACGAATCTTAATCAGACAAGTAGAGGTATGCTGTTGGACAGAAGACAAGAAGGGAATAGAACTAGCCTGTATTGACTGACATTACACCTCCCCTGAAATCTCAGGTTTCCAGCTTGGGTTTTCAGGCCTGGATACCCAGGTTTCGGCTTTGGCCAAAAGTGCATTTGCCACACTAACACTAGTGCACCAGCTGCACCGTTTCTTGAGAAGTCGGACCTTGCTAGGGTGAATACATGCTTTGAATACATCCTGTTTGGACTATGTAATGTGCTCTATGTGGGGCCACACTTAAAAACTGTTTGGAAAGTTGAGTGGGTCCGAAATGCTGCGGCCAGAACGCTGCCTGGGTTTGGCTGCAAGGAATCATGTGAACAGCTGCAATGGCAACCAATCTGTTTCCAGGCAGAATTCATGGTCTGGTTTTGATTTTACAGCCTAAATGGCTTGGGTCTAGACTGAAGGACCATATCTCCCTATACGAGCCAGCCCAAGCACTAAGATTAGCAAGGGAAGGCTTTCTCTCTGTCCCATCGCCTTCACAGGCACAGTTGCTGAATGACTTGGGAGAGAGCCTCTCTGTGGGGGCTCCCAGACGTGGAACTCCCTTCCAGGGAGGTCAGGTCGGCCTCCTCTCTGCTGTCTTTTGGCAGCAGCTAAAGACATTTTATTTAGCCTGGCTTTTGCTGGATGAATTTTACTGTATAATGTGGTGTTTTTAATTGATTTTAACTAGGCTGTTTTTAACTTACGTTTTAATATTAATACTATTAATCATTTTTAACTTTTGTATCATGGTTTTAGTTCTATCTTTTAAATGTTGTAAGCATCCTTGAAGCCCATTTGGAAGAAAGGCACCTATAATCCCCCAATAATAATAAAATACAAATTATTTTTTTCTGCAAATTATTTTTTCTTGCAGACCCGTATTTCTGCTGTTCCAGGCACAGAATGCTGCCTCTTTGCAGAAAACTACATGTAATTTTGTGCAGGTAAGTCCTTTCAAGACTAAATTGATCAGTGCTTTCTTTGAGAAAAAAATTAGCTGAAGGGGCACTGCTCGCTCTGCACTGACAGCACCTGGGATTAAAAAGATCTCTTTAATGCTCAAGGGCTTGGAAATATGTGATGAGACATTCTTGTTACATTGTGTTGCAAAACCAGGTTTGTTGCAACTAAAAGTAGTTGAATTAATAATTACCTACACTATTCAATTGCCACCATACTGCATTTCTACTTCATTTCAGGGAGAGATACGTACTTAATTTTCCTGGGTGGATGAGCTGCACTTTTCCTTCTCTTGCCTTAGCTCCCCCTTGTCTTTCCTCTGTCCAGGATAACAGATCCCCCCCCCCCCGTAACATGTAAATCTCCACATAGGTCCCAAGCCTCTTGTGCTAGCTAGAGGAACACATTGTCCAGTTCTGCGTAGAAGCTTATTTGTTAATTAATCCCCAATCGGACATTGGTCTGTTACAGATGCCAATAAAGCTGCTTCGGGTCTCTTTGGAAGTAGGCTGTTAAACGATGCATGCATCCTAAGAATCCGAAAGCTGCACCAAAGCTGCACTCCAGTGCTTAGGAATGGAGTGTGGCTTTGGCGCAACCTCCGGACTCTTAGGACCCAAGCATCATTTAAATAGCTTACCTCCAAAGAGACCTGAAAGCAGCTTTATTTGGCAGTCTGTAACAGGCCATTGAGACCATGGAATTTGTGCCATTTGGTGTTGAGATTCTCTTACAATTAGTTTGAAACTTCACGGTGTGGAAAAACAGAACCAGTGAGTTTTGTAACAAGGGGAAACTGAGTGAGTCTGTGAACACAGAGATCTGTCCTTAGCTGTATACTACAGATGCCCTATTTGGTCTCCCAGTCTCGTTCCCACAGTGGGCTTAGAAAGACCCGTAAACAAGACATCAGCCCAATGTAATCCTCAACTCATGTTCCTGCAACAGCTACTGAGAGCCATACTTTTTTCTGATACAGGGCACAATTTTATAGCCATCAGTATTTTAATTTAATGTATTTGTCTAATCCCTTTTTAAATCCTCTAAGCTGGCAGGCATCTCTACTCTTGTGATAATTAATTCCATAATTTAATTGTCTGCTTTTTATACAAAAAAGTACTCCTTTCTTGGTCCAAAATTGTCTACAATTCAGCTTCACTTTATGATCCTTCATTCTAATATTACAATGAGGAGGGAAAATGTATCTATTTCATGTTTATAATGAAATATACGTACGTACTCAACTCTAAATCGACCTTAGCGTAAGTTGAGGGCAGGTTTGGCTGCCAAAAATATCAATGATATGACCCATGGGTGAGTCAAAGTAAACTTCAGGGCATGTAACAAAGGATTAAGGATAAAGCAAAATAAAACAATGCCAAGCACTTAGAAAATTCTGGCAGACATCTTTTGTGTTCACCTAAAGGCTGGATGATTGAACTCTCGAAATGATGGTTGTGGTGACCAATCACAAGCGGGGCTAGGAACACACACACACATATCAAAAAGGATGAAATGGCAAAGCAAAGAAATTGGTGACTATGGGCTGGAACAAATGGCCCTAAAGGGGCAGCTATGCGGCCCCTTTGATCACTGGATAGGGCCGTGGCAACCACACACCGTGGCCCCAATCTGTTTTTCCGGCCCCCAAAGGGTGGCGTTTTCTGCCACAGCACAGCGTTTCAGTGTTTGTTCTGCGGCATGTGGCATATAAATAACCGGCACTTTGGGAGGGCTGCAACACTGCCCGCTGTCTGTTTTGGGCGAGGAGGATGATCCGGCTTGGGGTGTCCATCAGGGCATGTGGTCATTTAAATACCACACCCCCATGCTGGCCCCTAAGCAAGCGTATGTGCCGGTCTGTTTTGCCCCTATGTTACAGTGGTTAAGCTTTTAACTTTAGTGTGCTAACTTCCTCTGATTTTAACCCCGTAAAGCTGACAAGCAACAAAGGTCTTATTCCATGTCCAATTCTTCCTTTTGATGCTCCTTTGAGAGGAAGCAACCAAGGGGCTGCCACTGCTGCATTTTCCCACCAAGGCATTCAAAAGGGTCAAAGTGTGCCATATTAGAGAGTGGAGAGAATTGATCGACTTTTATTAATCCCAGGACAGACCAAGATCTCATCTCTGCAATCTACTCAGAGAAGGGAGGTTCCCCTTTCCTTTATAATAAGTGTTTAAGTATAGTAAATAAACTGACCCATAGATAAGTTGACCCGGATTTTGAGGACAATTTTTTGACTAAAATTTCAGACGTATACATGAGTATATACAGTGTAAAAACAGTGTAAGAGCCCTGGTGGCAGGTGGTTATGCCTGGACTGCAGCCGCTCACAGAGTACAAGGTTGTGAGTTCAATACCGCCAGGGACTCAGGGTCGACTTAGCCTGGCATCCTTCTGTAGGTCAATGAAATGAGTACCCAGCTGGTTGGGGGCAATTGCTTACACTTTGTAAACCACTTAGAAGTGCTTAAATGACGGATAAGTGTAGAGAAATGCACTTGCATGGCATAAATATAAAACACATATAATATCTGCTATTATGTCCCCACATTTTTTAAAAAAATTATTATAGCCTCCTTTCCCCCAAGATAGCCTTGTAAACTTCAGAGAGATGATGCTCCAGCCCTTATATACTTTGGTTATCAATCTTATTAAGTTTCACATCCTTAATATCTTTCGAAATTTTAATGCCAGAGTTGTCACAATATTCCCAGTATTGTCATATCGTAGATTTGTATAATGGCATCATGAATTTGCCAGTTTCAAATTGATTGCCACTTTCCACTTGCTTATAGTGAACATCATTAGCTGTTGGGAATGGTCCATTGTCCCCCCCCAGTCTGGAGCTATTGTCTGGAGTTCTTTGGAGCCCTTTTTGTTTTTAAATATCTAAATAATTTGGTGTCCTCAGTAAAACAAGACACGCCATGGCTCACCGCTAACACCAGATCATTTATGAACAAGTGAAGTCCAGTCCAGATCCATGGAAACACAGTTTTCAGTGTCCTAGTATAAGAACTATTCATTTCCAATCTCAGTTCCTGTGTTTTAACAAGTAGTATTTGTAAGAGGACCCTTTCCTCTACCTGTGTCTATGAGGGTTGCTCAGCAGTCTTTATGGCTGACTTCAAAAACCGTTGGAAGCAAATGAAGCCTACCAAGATCACAAAATGCTTGTTGGCTCTCTCAAAGGGTTGATTTAATATTTTAGTCCAGAAGCTTTGCGTACTTCTTTCCATTTTAAAATAGTCTCAAAGTGGTTCACAGAGTTTGACTCTCTCAAGGACTTATTTGATTCCACTTCAGCAAGAATTTGTCAGTATATCTGCTTAATAAGTTGGTCTTTAAATGCTTATAGTCCGTTTGCCTGGAAAAGCTAACTGGCCTGTAATTTTCTGGATAACAGCTACCTTCTTTTTTTTTTTTTTAAATGGCCAAAATTACATTTGTCTCGCTTTAATCCCTGGCAATTTCCAATCTATTTCGATGGGATTTCTCATATGAATCAACCGGGACAAGAGGGTGATTGCTGGAGGTGGGATCTGTCTCAGAAGGACATTACTATTTTGTTTCTCAGTTTTGCTGTGGAATTCTTTAAAAACCCTTAAGGTGGATACCACCTGGACCTTGTGATAAAGGCTCCACCGCTGCATTAGTCAGAGTTAAGTAAGTTAGGGGGGCAGATGCTGTGGTAGCAAGGAGTAATCCAGGTAAGATTCATTTTCCAGTTCAGTTTGCCTCTGTACATGGAACAGAGTAAGGTAACGAAAATTTTCCTTAGCTTCGACAGTAAGAATCACTTTTGAGGCCCTGTTGGTGACGATGTTGCTTCCAGTTCGCAGTAGGAATTTAGAACTAATCTCTTGTACATACCATCACTCGTGCAGATGACTTTAGCTCTGGTGCAGGTTTCTTCTTGTTTTTCATGATACAGCTGGAGGGGCTCCCCTAAAATATCTCCTTTCCTGCTATAGCTGAGATTGGATCTGCATTTGCCTAATTGACTAGATTTTGTGAGTGTGATAAATTTGAAACACTTTCTGTTTCATCAATCTTTGACTAGAACAGGGTAGGCAAACGCGCGGCCGCGGGCCGGATGCGGCCCGGACAAGGCCTTGGGACCGGCCCCAGCCCGGTCCTGCCACCGAGTGCCGCCGGGCCTTTGGCCGATCAGGAGGAGGCGGGCAAGGGGGGCAATTGTCTATAGAAGCCTCCGAAACATGCATTATATTAACAGTTTTTTAAAATCAGTTAATTTTTTTGGTGTGATCTCCATTTTTAAATAAAAATGTGTCCTCCATTTGAAAATTGGTCCTACATGGTCCCCAGTTTATATTTATTTTTTTTAAAAGAATATTAATTGATTATTTTTGGCTCGGCCCCCAGTGTGTCTGAGGGACAGCAACCCGGCCCCCGGCTCAAAAAGGTTGCCAACCCCTGGACAGAAGGTAGTTTTCAGGCTTTACTTGCGAAATAGTGAATTAATAATGGCTCTCTACACAGAATGACAAACAATGTTTTACGGGAAAATTTCTCAACAGAATTGATGGACTGGCATACAGTGGTCTCTTCCTATATGAGAGATCCATACTAAGGAAGGTCAAAAAAAAGGATGAGGCAGTCTTGCTGCTGAACAGAAATAAAAAATAATGACACGGAGGATCTACATAAGTTCAGTCGAGACAATGAGGGAACATAAATAGTTAAATAGTTGCCCATACCTTGGATCAAACTTTGATCAAAGTAGACTGCAGTAAAATAAGAAAGACTAGGAATGGGAAGGGCAGCCATGGAAGAACTAGACAAGATCCCTAAAAACTAAAAATATACAATGGAGCATTAAAGTTAAATAATCCAAGCGTTTTTATTCCCATCACCATGTACAGAGTGTGAGATCTGGCAGTGAAGAAAATGGATCGGAAGAAAATCTATTAATTTGAGATGTGGTTCTGGAGAAAGTGGCGAGGCACCAAAAGACAAACAAAACATGGGTCCTTGAACGAGCGAACCGGACTCTCCCGAAAGCCAAGATATCAAATGGAGGCTGTCAGGTTTGGGTCACATCATGAGAAGGCATGACTCATTAAAGAAGACAATAATGCTAGGAAAAGTAAGGATAGTAAGAAAAAAAAAGGGAAGAGGAAGACTGAACACCAGATGGATGACCAGTCAGAGGTCATGGGCCGGAATCGGAAGGACCTAAGTAGAGCACAGAGAAAGGGCATCTGGAAATGTCTCGCCCAGGGTGTCCTGAGGGGGGTCAACTCAAGGTGCATTAACAACAACAACAACATCAAATAAAGCTCTTGCCATTTTTTGGATTGGTTTACGTTAAAATCCCTACCGTTGTAAAACGTGCATGGCAATCTGAGGCTTACTTCCCTTTCCCCCCCATTCCCACTCTTACAACAAAACTGGATGGCTGGTAACATCATCATGTTTTCCCACTTGAATCACACCATTGTGGAATCAAGAATGAAGGTCTGCTAGGGAACAAGCATGTGCTCCTCTCATACCACCTTTCTCAATTGAATCACTGGAATGACAGTGGGGAAGTTGCAGGCACGGATGGGTTGATGGGAGGACATACAACCCCTCCATAGAAATTGCCCAAATCTTTATCGCTTCAGGTCCAAAAGGGATTTTAATTGCTCATAAAAGCAGCAGATTATTGAACATGTCAAATGAATCTCTTAAAAGGTTGTAGCATGATAGAAAGAAAGCCAATAATATCTTGAATAGCTTTTGGACATTAATATACACGTAGTGCCACAGTTCTAACAATAAGAGATATGAAGATGGTCAAAAACCAGAGAAAGGAGATACTTCTGGCTGAAATTGTTCAAAGACACAGATTGTATGAAACTAAAAAGCGCCTCTTGTATATATTAAATTAAAATATAGCTAAATACACACCAAAAAAGTTGCATTTAACACTAATTGAAAAAGAGCTAAACTTAGTTAAATCCAGCTTCTCAACGAATGTTCTCTAAAATATGCTGCTTGGTTAGAGCAAAGATTTCTGTCTGTGAAGAATGAATAATGATCATTCTTTGTGCTGAATTTTAAAGAGGTTTTTTTCCCTCTCTGTATGGTTTACTTTTAAATTCCATTGAAGATCCTAAAATGTAACTTGAGTGAGTCTTTCTCTCTTTTAAGATATTTATCAGTTTTTTACTATGTGCAGAAAGAAAAGAAGTGGTTCCCCCTCCTCCCCCGAGAATATGTTTGTATGCAAAGGAGGGAAACATTGTTTTTAAAGGCAATGGATTACTTGTTAGACATTGTTTTCCAGAGTAATATATTTCTAATCAGAGGTAGGAGTAATGTAAAATGTTGTGGGTTTTGGTGGCGGTGTGTGCCTTCAAGTCATTTCCAACTGTGCCAAACCTATAATGGGAAATGTCGTATCAAGATTAGTCAGAGAATGGTTTGTCGTGTTTTTCCTGAGCGCTAGAAAGAGTGGGTATCTCTGCCGAGGGGATTTGAACCCTGGTCCTTCCAGAGTCCCAGGGATGTCCACAGAATTTTTCAGTGAAGAAGAGCTGCATAGTGGCTGTAGTTGTGCGGTTGTTGTTGTGAGCCTTGAAGTCATTCCAAGTTAGGCGACCTAAGAGGCAAGAATTGTTCAAACAGGGTTTCCCTTAGCATCCTCTGAGGCTGAATAGTGTGGTGACTTGCCCAAGATCAACCACTGGGTTTCCATGACTGAGTGGGGATTTAATCATAGAATCATAGAGTTGGAAGAGACCACAAGAGCTATCCAGTCCAACCCCATGCCATGCAGGAACTCTCAATCAAAGCATGCTTGATAGATGGCCATCCAGCCTCTGTTTAAAGACCTCCAAGGAAGGAGACCCCACCACACTCTGCGTGAGTGTGTTTCGCTATTGAACAGCCCTTACTGTCAGAAAGTTAAACCTTGGATTCTTCTGGTTGCTGAGGAAGAACGTCTGAATGGAAACATTCCACTCTATTATCAAAGTGGCCTCCTCTAAATAAATCTTACCAGGAAAACTCCATGATAGGGTTGTCTTGTGGTTGCTGTAAGTCAGAAGTGGCTTGAAAGCACACAACTACAAAGCAAGAAGCAGTGTGAGGGAGCTGCACTAGAGGCTGGTGTGCCCCTAGAATTTCCCTCTAAGGTACTGGATTTTTTTTTTTAAAGATGAATGATGTGATGTGCTTTAGTAGGACAGGGGATACAGCTACCACTGTGGCCTACATACAGTGCTTTTATGTGGGAGGTATGTTGGTAGGAGAAGTTTGAAAAGACACCAATAGGATGAAAGTGGTGGTTGTGTTCAACCTTCATCTCAGATCAGTCTCAGGAGTTGATCAAACAAGGGGAATTGGAAGTATAATCCGATGGCAATCTGATTGCAATCATAGGGTTTAACATTATTGCGTGACAGACCGCCACACGCAAATTCAGGCAATGGGAAGTCAGTTCAAACGCAATCATGTGTTTTCACGTTATTGCGTGATAGACTGCCACACGCAAATTCAGGCAATGGCATGCTGTTTTGGGGCAATGGGGAGCCAGTTCAGATACAATGCATATTCATGTAATTACGCAAAACTAGCGACTTTAAGTGAATGCGTTCTGGCCCCACTTTCTTTTGATTTGAATTTAAGAGAAATTCCTCCCATTTGATAAACTCCTCAGTCCAAGCAATGTGAGTTCTGTACAGTATTCCTATTAAGGGATAGGAAATGCATTGTATTATCAGTCCTGGATGATGCCTAGCTCATCAGATTTACCAGCTGCTGATATTTGTTTCTGTCTTAGAAAATGTATGCCTCTGGTCCATCTGCCCATTTGATTTCACCTCTGGCACCAGATCATTTGCCTATCTATTTTGGACTACACTTATCTCTGGCTTGCTCCCATCTGATATCAGGACTCTGTTCCTGATACCACTTGGGAGAGTGAATTCTGGCAAATGCTGGCACAACACAGATGTGTGTATAGATCTGATTTTAAATGTGTGGCAGCTTTGCTTCTTTTCAAGCACAAGTTTGAAATGTCTGTCCTATTTCTGCATACATTTATTTTTATAGACAATTCTCCTAATAAATACATTTTATGCCATGTTGGTGAATATACTGTACAGATTTTTGGAAACAGGTGCTTAAATATACATGTTCCCCCAATATACATTTTTCCTGGGACACTTTTCTCTTAATTTATCCACGTTGTTTGCACTTATTTCTTAGAGAACTGTACCAGAAAAATTAGAGATAAGTGAAAACAAAAGGGTATATCCATTCCGGCTCACCTGTTGGTTCAAAAAGTACAAGTTTGGTCAATTGGGATGATAATTGAGATGGAACAGAATTCTCTTTCATCCCTAAAACATTGGCTTTCTATGTAGAAGCTGGGTTCTGTGCATAGATCTCTGGCTGGATTGAAACGAAAGACAAACTACTTGTTAAAAGCTGGGGAAGTGAGTAGTTTTGAATTAATAGTGTTGGATGTTGAGAAAGGTATTTTGAAAGAACTAGACCTCCCCTCCCTTTCCCTCTATGTGGATGGGTTTATTTTTTACAAAGCAGTCTTTTCAAAGGCTGGTTCTAAAAAGACTGCCATGGCCTTTCAACCACTTGAACAACAGGGAGGGAAAACACCAGAAAACACTGTGGTTTATCATTCTTGAACAGCTACTTAAAAACAATGTGTAAATATTAAGAACGGGAATTGTTGATTGGTAAAGCTAATAACATCAAAAAATATCACCTAGAATTGCATTTCAACCTCAACATTTAAAATTTGTGTAGATTCACAAAACTCCCTAGAAGCTCCAAACTCAGTCACTTTACAAGAGAAGTAAGAAGTAGTAACAGCTGCAGAAGAAAAGTGACTGTATATTAGCCGAGTAGCTTTGATCAAAAAGACACAGTCAAAAATGCATTGTGAGTATCAGCGAGGTGGAAAATGTCATCATATTTTAATATTTTATTTAAAGAGTGGCTAGCTTAGAATCATAGAATCATAAAGTTGGAAGAGACCACAAGGGCTACCCAGCCCAACCCCCTGCCACTCAGGAACACAGTATCAACGTACCCTCAAGAGATGGCCATCCAACCTCTGCCTGAAAAACTCCAAAGGAGACTCCACCACAATCCAAGGGTGGCTTTTTCAACAAAAGCTTCACAACTGGCTCCTTTAAGCAAGTTTGAATGCTCTCTTTTTGTAGTGAGGTACTAACTACCCCCTTCACCCACTCAGCCAGTCCCTCTTTGGCCTGTTTGATAAGCTAGGAAGGATAAGGGAAGACCCTTCAAAAACACACACATGTGGTGGCTCTTTGAGGATCCTGTCCACATCTTCGGGCTGCACAAATTAAAAAGTATCCATTAACACTGGACAGACAGGAGCCAAGGTTACATCCACTGGCATGCACACTGGAGCAGATCTGAGCAACTTTATCTAAAATGTCCCATGTAAATTCTTCCCACTGGGTTGTCAAGAGTCTGCATTTTCTTCCTGGACACCAGTGTGTAATAGACCTCTGAGCACTTAGAACAACTCTCGAAACAGCTCCCTGCAGATGCAAAGGTGGTAGCAAAAAACAATTTATTTGCTGCTGACACAGCCATGGAGTAGGTCTTCAAATGGGTTCTAGCTGGTGTGAGTCTTCCACCAATGTTCCTCTAGACCAGTGGTCCCCAAACTGTGCCCTTTAAGAGATTTTGGACTTCAGCTCCTAGAAACTTCAACCATGTTGGCCAATAGTCTGCAATTTTGGGAGCTGAAGTCCAAAATCCCTTAAAGATAACAGTTTGGGTACCACTGCTATCTCATTCACTTCTCCACTGCCAACATCCTGGAAAACAAACAAGGGGACTGACTAGCCTCCACTCCATAAAGGGGAAGCCCAGGAGCAATTGTGTCTATAACTCTCTCTATTTCCCCATTTCAGAGTTTCAACAGAATCACCTTCCAAGTGATAAGGAAATTGCCAAGAGCCACCAGGAACCCACTCAGATCCATCAGTCATATGGGGAAGACTACTATTACTACTACTACTACTTATTATTATTATTATTATTATTTTCTTATATCCTGCCTTTCTCCCATTCTAGGGACTCAAGGTGGCGAGCAACAAGTGCAAAACAATACAATTAAAAAAAGACTACAACAATATTAAAATATATAAATAAAATTTTTACAAACCAATTAAACAATTTTAAGAGTTAAAACAGTTATAAATTAAAATATAACGTGTTAAAAACCATTAAAATTTATATAGCACAATATTAAAAACCTGGCCCCACAATGTATTTCTGCTGGTATTGCTGAAGCTGTCTGTCTTGAAGCACCCAGAACTACAAAAGTGACCAGTCCTGAGGTCCAATTCCAATTTGGAGAGATACCTGATTCCCCTCTCCTGTGGCCATCACTGTAAGGCTGCGACCACTCCTAGGGTTCTGACGTCTTGTTATATGCTTTAGAGTTATTTCTGACTTACAACTATCCTATGTGTTTCTTGGCAATGTTTGTTGTAATTGGGTTTGCCATTTACTTTTCTTAAAGCTGAGAGACTGTAAGTTATACAACGTCACCCACTGGGTTTCCACATCTGAGCAGGATTTTGAATCCTTGTCTCTCATTGTTCTAATCCAGTACACAATCCATTTACACCATGTTTCCTCTTCTGTCTACTGCTTTCAGTGTTATTTTAAGGGTTCTTGATCTCTTTTATTGAAAGATAAAGACATATGTACTTTTGCATTATGGGGAAGATTAAGTCACATTTGTGAAGCATTTTCAAACAGCAGAATCTCCAATCATATTGGAGAAATGCTGACATCTATCAATTAAGAGTTCAGCACTGTTATACCTATCAAGAATTATTCCTCTGCTCGACCTAAGATTTGCAGTTACATTTGCCCAATAATTTCCCAGTTGCATGCCCTGTAGCTCTGCTATACATCCTGGAGCCTCTCAAACCAATGAACTGACCACTGAAGAAGAAAGTCTCAGACATATGATGCTAAACTGGATGAGTCAAACATAAGTGGCAGAAGTCTCTGGCCAAATCCAGAGTAACGCAGCACAGATTTCACTTCACAGACTATGCCATGGCAATGAATCTTCTCAACTGTCACTGCATCTATCAAGTATTTTAAGCCCTACTACAGCTTAGCTTTATACTATTACATTTAATTAAGCTGTTTGGGGGGTTGGGTGTGGGTGTGCCTGTGTGAAGTTTCTCTATAAATTAACATTATCTGTCTCAAATACATCAAGCCTTAGCATCCACTCTGGGATCAGCGATAAGAGCTGGTACTATACTGAAACGGTGCCTCTTTTCTCTTCACAATGTCATGGGAGAACTCTTGATCTAATAGGGTGGACGTGGGTGAGAAAACTTAAGGAAAGTATTATAACTGTTGGTGGAAAATGTTCAATACCCTTAGGGTCTGTCGTGCGTTACACTCCTATTTTTTAAACAAGGGCTTTTGGAGGAAAGAAATTAGAGGACTCTATGTTGGTTTATGTTAAGGAACTTATGTGTTCCTCCATGTGATTCTGAGTTTATACAATCTGAAATTAGTATCATTCAGACCCAAGACACAGAGCAGCGCAACCTGGATCCACCCAAAAACAATGCTCATGCTAAGTGCGCAACTTTCACAATTGTCCACAAAAACCACTTCATTTTTCTAAATGGCTTAGAATAGGATTAGTCTCTTTCTATAGCTGGAGACAGTTCTTGGTGGCTTTACTGCTTCTCTAAATTTAGATATCTATGCTTCCACGAACCCGAACAAACAGGTTTAATAATAAAACAAGGTCATCTTTAGACACTCTTATAAGCAAAAGGGCAACAATGGTTCCAGATACCTATGAAAACCTGCTGTACATTGCTGAGATTTCCACATAACTATGGAGTAGTTACACACAAGTGAACTGTTCATAACTGACACACTATGAACAGGATACAAGCCAGCCAAAATTAAGTAATGTTTTTATGCTACTGATTTAGGTTAGATGTGAACATATGTTTAATTTTGCTTTGACACCAGTGAGTCTCAAAGGTGCTAAATCTAGGCTAAATTATATGTAGCATGCATTTTGCACTCTTGTATATTTTCAAGTAAAACAAAAACAGAACCATGCTGCTAACTCAGTTGTCAGCACGTAGTTGTAGTCAGAATTAACTCTAATTTGTGCTGGTTCATACACATATCCATAAACAGTATATACATAGTTGCTTGGTCTGTGTCTTACTATGGAGTCCCCAGCCACTTAAAATCATACTGTGATCCTGTGGATCTTGAGTGACCACAGAACAGGTTCTCTTTTCCCCAATTACATATGCATTTATTTTATTCATGCATGTAATTAATTTTAAGTGGCTAATTTGGATTTACATAGGATTGCCAGGTTAAATAGGGAACTACCCTTTCACAGCATTAAAAGTTAACAGATTCTAGATCAGAAAGACATACCACAAAGTTCTATCATGTGGAATTATAGCACATAATGCTCTCCCACTCTCATAAAATCCACAGTATTTTCTGGTGAGTGGAGGGTGGGAGCAGCAGGAGAAATGCATCCAGCATCATTCCTGTAACTGGATAAGCATCAGTCTCACATTGCATGAGTCTACCTGAAGGACTGGAGCTGGACTCTTAATTGCCACAGACCCCCACTCTCCAAACTCCTCAAACTGTAGAAAAAGCAATCACATCTCAACATTAGGAAGCATTTCCTGACAGGAAGAGCTGTTCGACAGTGGAATATTATGCTGGATAATTATCGGTCAGTGTCCAACCTACCATTTTTGGGCAAGGTATTGGAGTGTGTGTTGGCCTTGCAACTCTGGGTTTCTGTATGAAATGGATGTCTAGATCTATTTTAGTCTAGTTTCAGGCCTAGATCTGGAGCAGAGACTGCTTGGGTCACCATGGTGGATGACCTACACACAGAACTGGACAGGGTATGTGTGTCCCTATTAGTTCTGCTGGACCTCTCACTGGCTAACAGTACCATTGACCATGGTATCCTTCTGGGTTGCTTCACTGATAAGGGACTTGGAAGCACTGATTTACAATGGCTTCATTCCTTCCTGGAGGAGTGAAACCAGAAGATTGTGCTTGGAGGCACATGTTCAACCTCCTGGGGTCTCTTAAGGTTCTTTTTTGTCCCCCATGCTATTTAACATATACATGAAACCACTGGGGGAGATCGTGCTGTAGTGGCCTCATTATATGGATGACACTCATCTCTACTACTTTTTCCATCTAATCCAAGGAGACTGTCTTGGACCAAAACCAGTATCTAGTATTAGTAATGGCCTGGATGAGAGCAAACAAATTGAAACTTAATCCAGAGAAGACAGAGGTGGTATCAATATATGGATGACACCTGTCTCTACTACTCCTTTCCATCCCATCCAAGCAGACCGTCTTGGACCAACAAGCAAACAAATTGCTACAGGAAAAGAGATTCCACCTCAACATTAGGAGGAATATCCAGACAGTGAAAGCTGTTCAACAGTAGAACACACTTTCTCAGAGAGTCAGTCTCCTTCCTTGGAGGTCTTTAAACAGAGGCTGGATGACCATCTGTTGGGGGCGTGCTTTGAGTTCCTGCATGGCAGAGGTTTGGACTGGATGGCCCTTGTGGTCCCTTCCAACTCTATGATTCTATGAAATTGAAACTTAATCCAGACAAGACAGAGGTGCACCTGGTTAGTTGGAGGGCAGATCAGGGAATAAGGATTCAGTCTGTGTTAGATGATGTTACACTCCCCCTGAAGACAAGGTTTGTAGTTTGGGTGTATTCCCACACTCAGCTTTGAACCTGGAGGTCGAGGTTTCTGCCAGGAGTGCTTTTGTACATTTGAAGCTTGTGCGCCAGCTGTGCTTGTGCCTTAAGATGCCAGATCTCGCCAAAGTGGTGCATTCCTTAGTTACATCCTGTTTGAACCACTGTAGCATGCTCTACTTGGGGCTGCCTTTGAAGAGGGTTCAGGAACTCCAACTGGTCCAAAGAGCAGCAGTCAGACTGTTAATTAGAACAAGTTATAGGAACCATAATATACCTTCATTGAAACAGCTTCACTGGCTGTTAGTTTGTTTTTGGGCAGAATTAAAAGCACTGGTGATGAACTATAAAGCCGTATATGGCTCAGGTTGGCCTATTTGAAGACCCTATCTCCCTCTATGAGCAGACTCGGACTCTGAGATATTCAGGAGAGGTCCTTCTCTTAGTGCCACCACCATCACAAGCACGGTTGGTGGGTACAAGAAGGTTGGTGGGTACACGGTTGGTGGCCAGAAGCCAGAACGTCCCCCTTCTTGCTGTCCTTCTGCTAGCAGGCAAAAACCTTAATATTCAGGCAGGCTTTTTAAACAGAATACTTTTTACAGAAGAGGCTAGGGCATACTCTATTGTTTTAACTAAACTGTTTTGTGAATTTTTTAAATCTTTTAAATTGTATATATTCTTTTACTGAACTTTGAATTGTTTTAATACTTTAAACCAGTTAATTCTATTTTGATGCTTTCTTTTTGTATGTTTTTAATTGTTTGGGTTTTTAAAATTGTGAACTGCTTTGAATCCCTTTTTTGAGGGAAAAGGTGGGATATCTCATAAAAGTGTGATTATCCCATAAAAGTTTCATCTGCAACCCCCCTCCCTCCAGAATTGCTTTTTTCTCAGCTACTGAGGCCTTAGATCAGGATGGAAACTGGGTAGCTCTTCAAGTGTCATTGAACATCAGCAACCAGAGGGATACAAGTTCAAGAAAATGTAAATGGCTATAGAGCTGAAGATTGGTATACATCCCATATACTGTATACTCAACCTCAGGGAGCCCCTTGTTAGTGAGAGTATGAGCCTTTCGGCATTTGGACAGGTCATGCTATGTTGGTGATGATTATGGTGGTGTGGTGATGATGATTAGCCACGTAGGACCTGGAAAGTAGTTATACATCTTATCTCCTTCCCGCTGCCATCCTATCCTTTTCATCTCTTCTCTGCACCCTCACCTAGTCAACATTTACTTGAAGTGTTGGAAGTCACTGTGCTGAGTGAATGGATGAAACAGCTGGAGAAGCTGACCATTCTTCATAGTGATTCTGACTGAAAAACACAGTGGTTGATTTTATCAAAAATCAGCCAGAGTTGAAATGCAGAACCAAAACCGGTTTCTCCTCATCCTGGCAAAAAAGAAAAAAAGTTTTGTTTGCTTCTCATTCTTCACAAGATTGTCGGTTTTGCAGACGAACATAATAGCAACAGTGTCAATGAAATACACCCAGGCTTTCCCCAAAATAGGACAGCAGGGCATGAAGGTCATTGCTCTTTGTCCTCCTGATAGCAGCATTCAGAAATTCCCTGCCTTTTAACTCCCATTTAGTTATTGACCACTGAAAGATGCAGTCATCTAAGCTGCCAAATCTTTTTAAGCCAGCTGAGCCACAAGCTGTCACTGTGTCTTATGCCATTGTATTTTATATCTTGATTATGTGGTTTGTAATTATGTGTTTTCTTTTTACCTGTCCTGAATCTACTGTTAACTTGTTTTGTTGGATGACTCCAAGTTGTAGTGTTATGAGAGCAAGGCCAATTCTCTCTATTCACTTTCTGCACATGATATTACAGTCATCTGCTGTATGTGTATAGAGGATCCAAATGATTAATGGGAACAATAATGAGACATGGAGCTGATCTCCTGACCTGTTCTAATGTCATGTGCCCCTTCAGCTCTAATATCCATTTGTTAAAGGTAAACATCTAAAGAAGTAAGCATATGTGCATAAAACTCTATTGTGCATATCATTCCTTTCTTCAGATGTCTTCTCTTGATGCACAGATGTCCTCGGCAGGGTTGGGGAGATGCATGATGCAGCCTGACATCTGCTTAATTGTGTGGCAAACCTCCGTGTGTATAATAGATGAAGCAGGGTAGAGAGGGTTTGTTGTTTTGTATTCTAAACTGAAAACTTACACGCCACATCTTTTCCTCCTAGGAAATGTGTTTCAATAGCTTGCTGATTTTGGTTGACATTCCTCATACGTTTGCTGTTCTTTTTGAGACACAAGGTCTTATTCAGACATATTCAGGTGTGATGTTGCTTGTAGGGAGAATGTGGGGCCAGCCACATTTCCTTGCTGGGTCCAGCACCACATTGTTCTTATTTTTGGACCATGCTTGCAGAGGGAAAGCCTGCTGAACATCATGAATGTGAATCCTGAACAATCAAAGCTCAGGCTCATGGGGACATGGGCCCGTTCCTTTCTTGGTAAATAGCCCCTCATTGCCTGGACACCTGTGGCATTAGGGGTAACAGGATACCATTTTCTTTCATTGCAATTTCTAATCACATGAATTATGGAACATTTGAAGAAGACTCCCAGTTTCACTGTCCACATCAGGGGTAGGCAACCCTTTTGAGCCAGGGGCCGGGTTGCTGTCCCTCAGACAACTGGGGGGGCCGAAGCCAAAAAATAAATAATTAAATAAATTATAAAAAATTAAATAAATAAATAAACTGGGACAAATGTAGGACAAAATTTTCTAATGGAGGGCACTTTTTAAATAAAAAATGAAGGTCATGCGAAAAAATTTGCTGATTTTTTTAAAAATGTTAATATAAATGCATGTTTCTGAGGCGTCTATAGACAATTGCCCCACCATGCCCCTTGTGCGAGACGCCAAAGGCCCCAGCGGCAATCGGCGGCAGGACCGGGCTGGGGCCGGTCCCAAGGCCTCGCCGGGCCGCATCTGGCCCGCGGGCCGCAGGTTGCCTACCCCTGGTCCACATGGTATACTGAACCATAGATTTATATAAGAGCCATTACAAATACCAGCATTTTTATTTTTCCTTTTCTTTTTTTACTCTCCCTTTCATTGCTAATAATTCCTCACATGGATTTTTTTCTTCTGCTGCACTGAGTTGCTATTTGCAGTGAGCCATGAACTCCAAGATCTCATTCCCAGTTAATCACCACCAGTTCAGACCTCTTTGGTATATTTATGAAGTTGAGAGTTTTTGTCCCACAATGAATGCGTTCGTGGTAATTTACACTGAAACCTTTGCTTTATTTATTGCAAATTGCAAAGAAAAACTGGCAGAGGTGAGAATTCACTGCAGCTTTGCAATCGTTTTAGTACAATCTGAAGCAGTAAGCAAAGATGTGTGTTTTTCAGGATCCCAGGAGTCTCACATACCCTATTTTGTTCAAAACAGATATTGTTTTTTAATTGTGTACATACATAGAAGCAATCCCCCTTCCAGAATGTTTTCACACACTTTTCTGACTTAATACAACATAGGAGTTTAGGGTTAAACCTGGATGTGGTTTTCTAGAACTCAGCACTGTCATATGGCTGCATTAAAAAAAGGCATAGGCTTCCCCTCCCCTTTTCTTCTCCTTAATAGTTCAGCTACAACTCCCAAACTGCAAAACCCTTGATTGTACTTGTTATCATTAAATATTGCTGAGCTGTTATCCAAAAGCTGTACAACAAACTTGTGGGAACACCCAAATAACTCTACTTGCTTCTGAATAATTGATGCTATCAAATAGCAGTGGAGTTGTACCAACAAAGGGATTGTTCTCTCAAAATAGTTTATTGTGTTGCAAGAACCAAAAAAGTCTTCTTTTACTCAGCTCCCACCTCGAAAAAAAAAGAGCTTATGAAGGTGGCTTTGAATTCTTCTAAAACATCTGCTGCTTATATTTCATAGTCTTGTGATTTTTGGTGCTATAGAGCAAACATCTGTTTTATCTTTGAACTTTGTGTGTGCGCGCACTTGTGTGTGTGTGTGTGTATGAGAGAGAGAGAGAGAGAGAGAGAGAAATCTTGGCAGAAAATATGCTGGTAGCAATTGCTGGACTAAAAAGTGAAGTCAAAACAAAATTGTGAACCAGGGAGACCTGGGTTCAGAATGACTGAATGGCTCAGGCAAGTACTTTCAGTCTAATTTATTTCCCGGCTGGTAAGTCTTCAGAGCTGAACTTTATGAAAAGACTATGAGCTGAGGAGAGATATCATGGCAGCGGGCAGGGCATCCATCCCTTTGACAGTGGCGGCATCGAGGTTTCTGTCACAAGCAAGATATCCCAGATCTTTCTGTACTTCATGAATGAATATAGGGACACTTCTGTGCCTGAGTCAGTGGGGCTGGCATCATTACTTGGTAGACAGCATCAGGGCCAAAACAACTCAAGATTCAAATGTGCTACAAATAGAACTTGGGATGTAAAGGTTCATGTCACAGATGGGTCAAGATGACAGAATTAGTGTAGCAATCCAGCCATTTCCTGTAGCCATCTGTTGTTATGTGTACCAGCTTGGGCAAGGTATAGCCTGTGGGCATTATGTAGGGTGGGATGTTCATAGGACAAAAAGGCTGATCAAAGCTAAGAACCCTATGGACTTTGCAAATTCCTGTTATAATCCTTCATTACATGTAAGGATATACTAGACCTTTAATTTGCCAGTGCTGGACTAGGTGGACATTTCATTGGATCCAGCAGATCTCCTGTGATTCTTGGTTTCCATGAGTCACAAACATGCCTTGATTTTTGTTATGTAACTAAATATGTGGGTGCCTTTCCCCCCTTTTTCCTGTTTTTCTTTCTTTTACTTTTTTTGGGTGTGTGTGTGTGTTTGTTTGTTTGTTTGTTTTTGCTAGTGGTGGCCATTGCCTTTGAAAACAAGTCATATCATGAACCTGCACCTTGCTTTATACCAGAATTACAGTTTTGGAAGCTTTCTGGAAGCATAATTTAGCTTTAAAACAAATATGTGCATTCCATGTGCTCCTAGTTTTCAGACAATTTGTTACTGAGAGCGTGTCACCGAAATTATATTGACACAGCAGCAGACCTGGGGATTGAATGGGAAAACATGGCAGGATGATGTATCTTTCAATACATGCAGCCCTTATGTTGCCTATACCTGATCTAAACTTGTGGAAAGCATGGTAATGTGACAAGGCAATTTTTGGTAGTGTTTTTGTAAATTAGCTTGTGAATGAAGGACAAATCCAGTGAGAGCCTCACCCAAGCTATGGCCACTGAAATCAATGAGATCTACATGAGAGCAGTAGCCAGATCTTGTGCTGCTCGTCTACATTGCAATGGGGCAAGAGGAATTTTCACTGGATTTGTACCAACCATAACTATCATATTATTTTGTTGATGTTCTTTTTATGTTCAATGGATAGAAAAAGTAGAGTGGCTGTGAGAATAGTTGCCCAAAGAGGCAGGAGTTATTCTTATGCAAACTTTTGCACTATTGTGTAGTCAGTCATATTCATAGTTATACAATGTTTCCATCTTAATGCAGAATTGAAATTTTTCAGAGATAGGGCTTGGCTGCAATGCTTCCATGTGTGTGTTTGTAGGGATAGTCGATACTCTATGGTGATGTCTTAAATATAAGGCTATCTCTGCAAGTTAAACAATAAATAAAAACAATTTTCAGTGTTAAAGGCCCAACATTTGTGTTCTGTATTTGCAGATTCAATATGTGTACAAGGATTCGATCCAAACCTCAGTATGATGACTGGAATAACTCCAATTAACCCAATGTTGCCAGGCATGGGGTTAGTACCCCAACCACCAGCAACAGAGATACCTGTCATTAAAGAAATAATTCACTGTAAAAGCTGCACGCTCTTCCCTCCAAACCCAAGTAAGTGAGGCTGAATGAAGTAATTACAGTACATTCAAAGCCACTGGACTTGTTCAAGCCTTCTTGTGTTTTACCAAGTGTAGTTGTAGTGCTCTAGTTATCTCTTCAGTGAAAAATTTCCACTGGGAAAATTATCCCACAACTTTGTTATGGGCAGAGGTCTATGCATGTCATTTGGAAATCTTTTAGAAATTAGAATTCAGTGCCAACATTTCTGTTGGCATTATCACTGTGTGCTGCTCCCACACATTTAAGTGACATTAAGTACATAGAAATACTGTAGGTGTATAGATTACTTGGTTTTCATTGACTAAAACATTGGCAAATGACAGACATTAGATTACCCGGAGATGGTCAATAGCATGAGAGGGAAGTGCCTGAGGAAAAATTGGCCCTTCTGTTATGCAGGAATGCATGGACATGCCACACATTGTACGGAGGATGTATGCGCACATATAAGTACATATGTTTAAATCAGTGTGACATTTGCAATTTGCCATTTTCAAACGACAACTGTATAGGACTAAAAGTGGGATGGGGAGCATAGAAAACACATAAACTCCACTCCATATGGCCCAAGCACCCAGATGTCAGTTTAAACTTCACACCTTAAGAGGAGAGGTTTGAAGAGGATGGTGTGACTCTGTCCAGTTAACCAACTTCTAATGAATGGGAATCCAGTCTAGATAAGATTCTCAAATGTAAAGATATATCTTTAAATACTAAAGTCAGGATCATCCAATTGCAGTATGGTTGTAAAAGTGGACCATGAAGAAAATCAGATCATTTGAAATGTGTTGCTGCATGAGAATACCACAGATACCATAGTCTGCAAAAATGCCATAGTCTGCCAAAATGGCCACTAAAAGGATCTTGGAGTAAAATCAAGCCTGAACTTTCTGTAGAGTTTACACCTCTCTATATATATCTGGTAGTGGATATTAGTGGGGGTTTTTTTGTATCAGTTTTGCTAGTTTATGGTGAAAAATGACCAAACTGAGGCTACCGTGTGTTATTGGTCATATCATGAGATGACATTGGAAAAAGCAATTAAGCTACCTACATTTGAAGACAGTAGGGGGGAAAAGTCGATGACAACATAGGTGGATTGACTCAAGGAAATCCTGAAATTGCCCAAACCTTAGCTGTTAATAACAGGTTGTCTTGGAGGTCTTTCCTTTATTGGATTGCCACAAATAAAAATTGATAGATTCGTAAATAGCAATGGCTACATCTGTACTGCAGCAATTATCTAGTTTGGTACCACTTTAACTGCTATGACCCCATGGTATGGAATTCTGGGAAGTGTAGTTTTGTGAGAGATTTAACCTTTTCTGTCAGGGAGCTCTGGTGCCACAACAAACTGCAATTCCCAGAATTCCATAGCACTGAGCCATGGCAACGAAAATGGTGCCAAACTTGATTCTTTCTGCAATGCAGATGCAGCCAATGATAAAGAGAATTTTATGAGATGTGGGTTTGTATGTGATGATAATACATTCTTTGTATTTCTTGAAAAAGAAATGCTCTGGTTGGAGATGTTCTATAATTAACAGTGCAAGGAAAGTTACTGTTTTAATGGCTGCAGTGGCAGAAATCTGTAGTGTCAGCTGTTTAATATTTTTAATACTAAAATGCAAATTTAATTCACCAGATTGAATTTAATTTAGTTAAAGCAGATCTACTCGAATCTGTGGAACTTAAAGTAATTAGAACTAACTTGTCCCAGTGACCCTAGGTTTAATAAGATCTTGATGTGATTATACGTGTCTATTCAATTTTATAAGTTATTATTATTTTTATTTAATTGATTTATTTTATTTAATACTTTCTTTTCTTTTAGGATTTTTTTTTAAAAGCAAGGTCAATGCCAGCACAACATCCCACCTTATCTTTATTTATTTTTTTCCCTTAGATCTTCCACCACCTTCAACAAGAGAGAGACCTCCTGGGTGTAAAACTGTGTTTGTTGGAGGATTACCAGAAAATGCCACTGAGGAAATTATTCAGGAAGTTTTTGACCAGTGTGGGGACATCACAGCAATCCGGAAAAGCAAGAAGAATTTTTGTCATATTCGATTTTCAGAAGAGTTCATGGTTGATAAAGCAATTTATCTTTCTGGTACTTATCACATTCTTTAATAGATTTCCTTTGTTTTGTTTCATTTTCGCATTGGTGTTTTGTGATGTGAATGTGCTCTTACTTTTTTTTGTCTCTGTCTCAACATGGGATAGAACTCAGAGACATAGTCTGGATTGGTATGCAAAGGGATGTTGCATCTAATGTAGTAGACTTAAGTCTATGAAGGCTATTCTACCAATTTCCTTCTCTCAGTTAGTCTCAAAGGTATTACAAGAGCCTTTTGTATCAGCATGGGGTAGAAACTGCAAGGTGATAGTCACCTTTCTTTCCACTAAGACTGGCTTGCATGCTTTAATGTCACTTTCTGACACTCTGTAATAATTTAGTAGATATGGTCCCAGCTTTAATGCTATTGAGGTGCCTTTATTTTATATGGGTTTATTAACACACTGAACCACTACACCACGCTAATATCTGCCAAATACATTACTCTGTATGGATGAAAAAGAATCCCACAATGAATTTTCTGTACATTCAATAGCTTATATTTTAAATGAGGCCATCTTAAAATATCTTCCAAATATGAAGACATTCCAATGAAAAAATTGTTGAGGTGCTCCCCAGGGATACCCCTTTGTGAATTTCTGTGTATGCCATGTAGTCTATATTCTAGCAGATCATCCAAAACATGTATTCTAAAATAGGTGAAAATCTGTCCAAGTGTTTTTGTCTCATGCTAGTAAAAAAAAAAAAACCAGACAGACCGAAACTTAATTAGATTTTGGTAGATTTATCTAGAGTTTTATTCTTCATTTCTCCCAGAACTGGGATTCAAAGTGTCTCATGATATAACTGAAATAGGTATAAGTACAAAACAGTGATGGGATTGTGTGTTCATGTGCTGATGGATTTTCTATGTTTTACACATTTTGGATTCTGGAAAGGAAGAGGCACTAGGGATCATATAACAAACATATATTGGATAATGGAGCACAACAAATAATTTCAAAAGAAAATCAACTTGTGCTTTATAGATTATAGCAAAGTCTTGGATTGTGTAGATCATGAAAAACTATGGATTGCTCTTCAAGACATGGCCGTGCCGCAACATCTGATTGTCATGATGTGTCATAATCCCCCTCGATTTTTGCATGAGGATTGTGTGTGTGTTCTGAAACACTATTTCCACAGCCACATATGTGTTTTTGGTGCAAAACAGCCTTCATTTACACAAAAATACTCAGCAATCTTGCAAATAAAAATCTTATGCAGAAGACAGTAATTTTTCATAACAAAAACATGAGGCTAGCTTTTGTATAAGATTGTTGGGTTTTTGCACAAGAGGTTTTTTTTTTTACTGTGTAAGAAATGTGTATATGATTGTAATTTTTGCGTAGAAAACAGGGAACTTGTACACAAAAAAACCCTACATGACTGTCTGGAAACAGTGTTGTTTTTGTCCAAGCCCCACAATTCTCATGCAAAAGTATTTCAGCACAGGTTATTTCATTAAATTCTTCATAATGTGTGAATACCAGTCAAAAACTGCACAAAATGCTTACAACTGTATTATTATTCTTAAACAGCTGTTCCAAGTTTCCGAAAACCCTTTTTGGGGAGGGGTAGGATATGATTAATATTTTTTTCTGTTTCCAGTTATAAGACATTACTCAAATCTACCCTTTCCATAATGATGGAATCAGTATTATAAAGGAAATAACTCTTCATAGAATTTTCCTTAGCATGACTTTTGTAAAATTCTGTTGCAAATATTGGGCACTGTCTAGAGACTCTAGGATGGCAAAGGAAGTGCCTTGTTTTAATTGCACTGAATTATTGTATTTGCTAAATAATCTTTATTATATTTTCAAACATAAAGCACTCTGAATTGGCAATAAATAATGGAGCATAATTCTGTAAGCCCATAATAGACAAGAGACATAAAAATAAAATGTACAATTTATATTCATTCTGCATGAGAAGCTAGCCCTATTGTCAGTTACAGTACAAAGGTAGATCACACCATAGGCTTGATCTTTTAGGACGGGTTCCATATTTTTCATTCAGGGTTGTGGATTAACAATGCTACAAGTCATTCCCATCTATTTCATTTTAGCAATCCTCACCTATATATTTATGAATAGTCCCTTCAGGACTATTCAAACCCATTTCAATGCTCCAGATTGCAACTTGATAGGAATCATATTAACATGGGAGAAATGATGAAACATCTGGCTTAAACTTTCCCTTCGTTGTATAATTCTTCACTCCAGAGCTTGGACATAATGCATTTGTTGTCTGTTAATACGTTACTTTAGGGGCTAGTGATAGCAGCCCTTTTGTAAAATAACATAATGACTGGTTAACCTAATTACATTTTTATACAGTAAGTATCTTTTAATCATTACTTTTCTTATTACTTCTAAGGAGCTTTGCAAACATTTTAAGGCAAATTTCTTACTTATTTAGATGGCACCTCCCAAGTAGTGAAAAAAACAACACACTAAATTGATGAGCTACATGGTCTTCATCCTCACTGCAGAAATAATCCAGGTTGACACCACTTTAATTGTCATGGCTTAATGCTGTAGAATCCTGGGAATTGTGGCTTGTTGTGGCACCAAAGCTCTCTTCCCAGAATAAAATATTCAACCACGAAAAAGCCTTCCCTAGTTATTGAACTCTGCCCATGGTTTTTGTTGGATTTTAAAATATTAGTTTTAGTCTTATACTGTCTAATGTTGTTTTAATGGGAAGGTACTATGTCTATATGGATATATTTTAGCTTGTTGTACGCCGCTTTGATTGCCTGGCAAAAAGCGGGATAAAAAATTAATTTAATTTAATTTTAATTTTATGTATAACCCACCACAATCTCAGGTCTCAAGACATATAACATATGAGGTCTTGATATAGGCATTAAAATCTATTTATGCTGATGCAACCTAGTAAGATTTGAGCACTAAATACCTTACTTGTCTCCATGCAGCTATCTGGCAGATAAGCTCTGTTCTCCAACACAGACTCAACACACAGCTCTTCAGGCATTTTTAAAAGATACAGACATTTCCAGTGATTTTGAGATGAAAGACAAGAATGCTTTCTTATCTGACTCAGCTCAAATATATTTGCACGCAAGTTCCCTCTAACTTAACCAGAAATTAGAAAGTTACTGTTAAAAAGTAATGCACCACACCTGCATCCACACTGCAGAAATAATCCAGATAGACACCACTTTAACTGCCTTGGCTTAAAGCTATGGAATGCTGGGAACTGTAGTTTTCTGAGATATTTAGCCACTCCATCATACACTGGTTGAGGGGAGAAATGCCATCTGTTGTTGTCGCTGATGACTGGAACATGGAGAAATATATTTGGGTGTCATCAGCGTACTGCTAACACCCAGCCACATATTCACGGATGATTTCTCCCAGCGACTTCATATAGATGTTAAATAGCATCAGGGATAGGATGGCGCCTTGAGGGGCACCACAATTAAGTTCTGTTTTTGAAGAACATAAAACCTGAATGAACAATAAATCATGAATTTTTGAATCTGGGACCTGGCTTGCTGGGGGAAAATTATTTTTTGAATTCTAGATGTGATCCAGGTCTATTAGATGTGGGTCACACAAATGAATGAAAAGAATCTCTCAGAACTTCTGTAGTTACCCCAAATCATAAGGTCCTTCAGTTTTGTTTAAGACCTGGGCACTCTCAGCATCATCTGAGATTTGGTCTCAAATATGAGAAAACTGAGTCCAAAGTGTCTGACACTAGCTGTTCTTTTGGTTCAACTGAGGTACTGTGAGTTTTCAAAATGTAGATGGATGGATTTGTGATTGGCTTCTTGTTTGTTGGAGAAACCAATGTTTTTATAGGCAAAGCAGAAGGTATGAATATCAGTGCATTGACATGATGATTTATTGAATGAAGGAAGAACCTGATTAAAGCAATTCCCTAAAAGTGTTACCACAAAGAAAGGTGGAAGAGCTGCCATGTTTTTGCTTGTTATTTTCAGGTTATCGCATGAGATTAGGATCTAGCACAGACAAAAAGGATTCCGGTCGCCTTCATGTTGATTTTGCTCAGGCAAGAGATGACTTTTATGAATGGGAATGTAAGCAAAGGATGTTGGCTAGAGAAGAACGTCACAGGCGCAAAATGGAAGAAGATCGAATGCGGCCTCCATCTCCTCCAGCAATAATGCATTATTCGGAACATGAAGCAACTTTGCTGGCTGAAAAATTGAAAGGTAATGGAACATTTTCTGACTCTTGATAAGGCTACTACTTTCCCACAAAAGGGTGATTGATATTCCATGATAATATGCAATGACAAGTTTCTTTCTTACTTGTCTTCCCAGCCTATCGTTATGGCTATTGTTCAGGTACCCGAAATGTTGAGTTTTAGATATTCCTTTTTTTTTTTCTTACTCAGCTGGATATCTCTGTAAGGAGACTTTTTTGTGATGTTATTGAAGTCTCCAAATATTATGGAAGTGAAAACATGGGTTTATCATTCATAGGACAAGATGTGAAAAGAACTGGAACAAATAATAGCTTTCTGACAAGTGCATCTCTGCACTTCATATGCTTGTATAAGACGACCCCCAATTTTGGGGAAGATTTTCCTGGGCTAAAAAGTCATTTTATATGTTGGAAAATACAAGTACTATGAAAATGTATGTATGAATGAATGAATGAATGAATGAATAATACCAAGAGGGTATGCAGTGGGTAGTTACGGGCATAAAGCCATCCTGACAAAAAGAAAAGGATAAGCTTGACAAAGAAACATAAACACCAAATTGACTTATAATAAACATGAGAAAGCTACCATATTAAAAGGTTATTAGTACAGGTTGAGTCTCCCTTATCCAAAATGTTTAAGACCAGAAATATTGTGGATTTTGGAATTTGTCAGATGTTGGAAATATTTGCATATACATAATGAGATATTTTAGAGATAGGACCCAAGCCTGAACATGAAATTCATTTATCTTTCATATACACTTTACCTAAAGGTAATTTTATAGACAATATTTTTAATAATTTGGGGCATGAAACAAAGTTTGTGTACACTGAACCATCAGAAAGCAAAGGTGTCACTATCTCAGCCATCCATGTGGACAGTTTTGGATTTTGTAATATTTCAGATTTCAGAATTCTGGATAAATGAGAATCAACCTGTCTCATTAATGCATTCAAGGTTTCCTGGCTGGTGCAATCTGACAGAAGGTAGCCAGGAAGTAAGTGGTCACTGAGTGTCATGTCACAGAGAGGACCACTAAGATCTTTTCCTGGTTGGAGGAGAATGAACTTTGTTGACATAAGCACTGGCTAGTGGAGGGGATGCAGTGGCTTAGTTCAAGGTCCCAGTGCTGCATGATGGGATGTGCTCCTATCACTAGTCCCAGCTTCTGCCAACCTAGCAGTTAGAAAGCATGCAAATGCAAGTAGATAGATAGGTACCACTTCAGTGGAAAGGTAACAGCGTTCAGTGTAGCCATGCTGGCTACATGACCACCTCAATCATCTTCTAACAATGCTGGCTCTTTGGCTTAGCAACGTAGATGAACATTGTCCCCTACAGTCAGTTACAACTAGACATTCATGTCAAGGGAATACCATTATCAGTAGTAGAGATCTAATCTGAATGGATGATTGGTGGATAGGAAGGATATAAAACTTGACCAGAAGACAGACAGCAGGCTGACCACAAACATCAGCCTTCTACATATAATAATAATAATAATAATAATAATAATAATAATAATAATTTGTTTTATTTATATACCGCTATTCCAAAGATCATAGCGGTGAACAGCAAGTAAGCTAATTAGCAAGTAAGCTAATTTGCCCCCAACAGTCTGGGTACTCATTTTAGCGACCTCGGAAGGATGCAAGCCTGAGTCGAGCTTGGGCCCTTTTGCTGGTCTTGAACTCGCAACCTTGTGGTTTCGAGTGAATGGCTGCAGTACAGGCATTTAACCACTGCACCACCAGGGCTCCTTGAAGACAACTACCCATGACAGCTTTAATGCCAATATCAATGTTCCTAGCTGATGAAACTCTTGCAATCAGGCTGATAACAGGGAGCCTCTGCTCTCAAATGGGCTGGATATAGTTTTGTTGTTGTTGTTTTTAACTGCCTTTACATCAATCTTGAGCCATGGCAAACCCATGAATGTGACATCTCCAGGCCTCCCTGCCTCTTCTGCTCTGCCCAGCTCCTGCAAATTCATATTCGTGGTCTCTTTAATACAGTCCAAACATCTAGCATGTGGCCTTCCTCTCTTTTTTATTTCCCACCACATTTCCTAACATTATTATGTTTTCCAGCTATTCGTGCCTTCTCATGATGTGTACAAAATGTGACAGTCTAAGTCTTGTCATTTTGGTTTCTAGGGATATTTCTGGGTTGATCTGCTCTAGGACCCATTTGTTTGTCCTTTTGGCTGTCCATCGAATCCTCAGCACTCTTCTCCAGCACCACATTTCAAATGAGTTGCTTTTCCTCCTATCTTCTTCCTTGACTGGAGATTTAGTTTTATCTAGCTGTATTTCCCGTTATGCTAGCAATGTTTGCTACTGTGTGTGTAGCAATGTCTGTCATGAGCCACAGATGTGAACATCAATTTTCTATTGTGTATTGGGTATAGAAATGCCTGTTAAGGAAATATAGGCATTTCTTTATGAATGGATGATGTCTTACCTGTTGTATTGTAATATAATATATGTAATGTGCCGAGAATTTTAAAGTCTATGTTCCTCCCTGAAAGGACTATATTCATGACTGTATTGATGCCTTTATATAATAAATAGCCTAACAGAACAAAAAAGAATTTGCTCATTCTCCCATATTAATAACCTGTCATTCCATCACTTAAGAGTGCTTATGCAGCATATTGATGCTAACTCAGCCTACTTGAACTTTATCATAGTTCATGAGTTGGAAACTTAAGTGATCTGAAGGTGATAAAAGGGACCTCCAAACAGATACAGATTGGCTGAGAAATGGGAAAGAACTCTCAATCCCTCAGTTTAAAGAGACAGGGGTTGGGAATCTTGTCTATTTCAATGGTATCACAAGTTTTAAATTATAGTAGAATTATTGTTTGTGCCTTCAAGTCATTTCCAATATCCAAGGGTTTTCACAGGCTTTTCTTGGCAAGATTTATTCATAGGGGTTTTTCCACTGCATTCCTCTGAGGCTGAGAGAGTGTGACTTGCCCAAGGTCACCCAGTGAGTTTCCATGTTTAAACAGTGATTTGAACCTTGGTCTCCCATTGTCCTAGTCCAATACTCAAATCACTAGACCATGCTGGTTCTCATTCTTAATTATACAGTACAGGTGTCTTTCCTAGCATTGTAAGCAAATATCCAGATAAAAGTATTAATACTAATACAAGAGTCTTGTAGTTGATTCACTGCTTTACTTTTAGTTTACTAACTAAGCACAAGAAGTGTTTGCTCTTAGTGTTGCAAAAGTCTTTTGTCTAACTAAACTATGGAAATGGGTCACTTCAAACTACAGCTTATGCAAAGGCTTTTCGCTTATTTCTCTCTTGTTTTCCTCAGTCCCCAGTTTTCTTGCCTCTTTTCTCTTTAAATGAGGTGGAAAATGTTTTTTTTTTCCTGGCAGGATCAAGGGGAGAGAGAGAGAGAGAGAGAGAGAGAGATCATTAATAGAGTTGGTAGATGCTGACTGAGGCTTTGTCTGCATGGGCTAAAAGGCCCATTTCCCCTCTGTTTGCACAGTATCTTGTTCAGATACCACATGACCCAAACCTCAGCTTTGGTGTCAACAGTTCAGAAGACGTCCAAGATATTCAGCACCAGAACTGGGATATAACAATCTTAAAACAAAGTAAACTGATCTACCTCTTACTCTGGATCTTCCGTAAAAATCTGGAGCCATCCATTTCCACACCAGGGTGGCTGTCTGCATGAGCATACTGCTGAGCCACCTAGCATGTCCACTGCTGTCACCAGTTACTCACTTTGAGGTCAGAAAAAGGCACCCACCCATGTGATCATCACTGGGCACCTTGTTGTGACCTCCAAAGCAAGTGACTGGCAGTAGTGGCAGACATACTGGACAGCTCAATAGGACACCCTACAGACAGTCAGCCTGGCATGGAAACGCAGTGCTGGGTAACTGGGAGGTTGGGGTAACTATGAAGACAGGATACTCCAGGTTACCTCTGAGCATTCTGGCTGGTGCAGATCATGACCTCTTCAAGTCCATGACACTAGAGATTTCTTTCAATTTCCAGTCGTGTGGATCTGGCTGCCGTACAAGCTTACCTCGCTTTTAACAGTGTAGAAGTGTTTCTGGGCAAGACTTCTTTATCAAGAAATTTGGTACCAGAGGCAGAATTAACATGGAAACGATTGAGATAGGTTCCTGCACTACAAAAAAGAAAAGGGGTTCGACATGTTTCAGGGGCTATACAAATGGATAGTGGGATGCTACCCCTCTTTGCCCTTGACCAGTGCCGCTGCAGCCGTATGCAGCAATACCAATCAGCTCCCTCTAGGGAGCAAAAGGAAGCTGCTCCAAGCAGCTTTCTGGAAGGCGCGTCATAAGTGCTACAGCATGGCGTCATGACACCCATTCCACACAGCACCATTTGGGCACTACGCACAATGTGCATCATCTTGGCGCACACCGTATGAATGGGTGTGCACCATAATGGTGGATGGGTGGCATGGTAAGGGCTCGGAGCGTGTAGACACTCAGCCCTTACCATGCCTACAGGGCGGCACAAAGTGCCAGCCTATACAGCCCCTCGGTAAACTTTTTTTGTTCAAAACTATATGCTCATGTGAAATGAAATAACCAGGTCTGGTAAGCCTTGCATAAGAAAAGAAAAACAATATTGAACCTGCCAGAGAAAATTTGAAAGATTCTTCCAAACACATTGAAGGTAGCTAGTGAGCTGGGGTAATCTCCTATCTTCCTTTCTCTCTGTTTTGCTGTTCATAAAAGGGATTCTGGAGGCCATAGCTATTTACCTTGACAGGCCTCATAGCTACAGTAGGATCAACTAGAGCAGAATCCCAGGAATTCCCAGCTGTGTTGTTCACTGCAGATACACTTCTGCAACCCAAAAATGAAAGTCTGTATTTCTCCTTCCCTTCTTCACCAGCACTCAGTCATCTCACAGTGCCAATGCTGCTTTAAAAACTTTCACATAGACAGTGGAGAAAGAGAAAAGAGGGGCTGGGTGTGCATGAAAAGGACTTGTAAAAATAAGCTTCTTTGTCAGGGGTTTTGTTAACTGAGATAAGCCTGTATTTGTTTTCAGCACTTCCTAAGTTATATTTATACCCTTGAAAAGGTTACCCTTTGGAGTACAGTTCCTAGAATCCCTTGGTCATCACAGCCAGTAATTCTTCTAAGATACCTACATATATTCTATAGCAGATCACCAGTGGTCTTGTGATCCTTTCTCATTGCATAGAAGCTCACAAGATATAATCCAACAAAACAAAAATATGGAAAGTACAGTAAATGCAGCTCAGGTTAGTCTGTATCAAATATCTTGTGAGTGGGATGGGCGATTACATGGGAGGTAGGTATTGCATTATTTGCACATGCTGTCTGTTCAGACATTTGTGAGTCGAGATGTCAGTCTTCAGCCTTAGTAGCACAGTGTATTAATATTTAATATTGAACATCAACATTTGACAGCCAGCAATTTTGGACTAACAGTGAAGAACTGACAATGTTTGTCAGCTGGTATGCACATGTAGTCAACATTTGACAGTTTCAGATGTACAAACCTTATTTTTTATTTTTTATGTATTTACATGATCAATATACTGTCCATCAAAATGATCACAGAGTAGTTTACTTTAGAGGAATAGAATATATATATAAAGACAAGAATAACACACCCCAATTATTAAATCAGCAAAATTAGAATTTTAAAATCCTTAGAGGTTTGGGAAGAATAAAAAGTTTTGCCTGGTGCCTAAAGGATCATAAGAACTGAAATTCCTTTTACAGGTCATCCAGTCTAACCTAATGACAATAGCAATAGCATTTCTATACCACTTATCAGTGCACTTAAGCACTCCCTCAGCAGTTTACAAAGTGTAAGCTAAGCTACTTGATGCAGGGTCTTTAATGCAGAATGTGCCTATAGTATGCATTACAGCTGATTAATATTCAGCCCATGCTTCAAAACATCTTGCAAATGAAAGCCTGCTACCATCTGAGATTGTCTACTTAATTGTAGAACAACTCATACTATTAAAAGGTTTTCCCTAAAGTTTGGTCAATAGCTGCTTCTCTGTACTTTGTTTTTAGTTCTGGTCCCTGGAGCAACAGAACATGAGCCTGTTCCATCTTCTTCATGGCAGCCTTTCAGGATAAACTACCTGTCTCAGAAAATATCAGCACAAATTAATTACATCAATTACTCATTAATATTTCAATAGATTTGCAGACTTTGATGACTTACTGTATCTGCGTCTGACCTAGGATTTAGTATAAATGTCTCTCATCCATTTAGGCAATCAGAAAATACATTTTGAATAGTAATCAAATCCAATACAGCTGATTTTTAAACCTAGTAATTGCCGCAGTTAAGTTTTTCACTCAAAAATGGCAACATTTTACATTTCATTGAACTGTTTATTTTTCAGGAATATTGGCGGGATACACACCGCCATTTAGTACGTATACAATACGTACTAGGGTTAGGAAGGGGCGGTGCTTCCGCACCCCCCTAACCCTAGTACGTATTGTATACGTACAAGATGGCGGCGCCCCTTCTACATGGGCGCCGCCATCTTTACGTACTGGACGCACAGCGTCCAGACGTGTCGCGGCGCCTATGACGTCGCGAGTCCGCGGCAGGCGCCTTGCGACGTCATTGAGGCGCCGCAAAAAGAAGCTCCGAAATGGAGCTTCTTTTTTGCTCCGCGCGGCAGCCGCGCGGTTTGGCTGCTGCGGCTCCCGCGCGGAGCAAA
>NC_056524.1:140796750-140817491 GCF_019175285.1 Sceloporus undulatus | reverse complement strand
GCAAAAGGCGTCGGCTGGGGACCGCCGCAAACGGTGGTCTTTACCCCGCCCTTGGTTCTTTTACAAGATGCACTACCATTTTATTAGTGATGTACCAAGACAACATGTGTTCCAGGAAAAAAGTATATTCCTTACTTATTCCCTTAAAACTACACTACTGCCACACACATTTTATACCACTTTGCCAAGGAAAGCCAACAGAACCAACATGTCAACAACATGTGATCCAGATTCATGTGCAGCGTACCAGTTGAGGCAAACTATAGTGTGTATTTGGAATAATGTACAAATGTACAAAACATTTCATCCTAATTAGTCCTGCACATTTACATGTGATCAGCTGCCCTTGAAGGGGTGGATGGTGAGCTTCAAAGGTGAGTCTAACTAGAGACCTCATTGGCCAAGGTAGTAAAGAAAAGAGAGAGAAACAGTAACTACTAATATTACAAAGGAACAATCATAGTATGAAGGTTCCTCGAGGCATCAAACAGATTTTTTGTACAGCTTTTAAAATAAATCACATAGAACAAACCTATATATATTTAGGGATATGGGTGTACATATAATACTAAAACCACAGAATCTGCCTCTCTGCCAGATCTTGTATTGCTCCCTGAAGAGAGAACAGATTGTAAATTTTATGTAGGTGGGGCTAGCATAGAAGACATTAACTACTGTATTTGGGTAACATGGAGCGGATGAGAGAGGACAATCTGAAACTCAAACATTTCACAGCTGAGGATACTCTTATGTGGCTGGTTAATGTTCAGTATCTTTTTCTGTACACGTTGACCATATTTTTTATATGGCTGCTAGTAACCTAAAATTTATCCCAGGTCAGCAAAGATAATGAGAATTTCAAGACTAAATGGGTAGGCTCGTAAAGTAAGTTAAGAGAAAATCTATTCACTTTATTGTAGGCCTTCTCTTGAAAGCCAGTTATTTTTGATCCGGCAAAATCTATGATCGATTTACAAACAATAATAATTTAACACACATCACAAATGTACAACATAGCATCGACTAAAAAGGAGAAGGATCTTTACTGTTAGTTTTTTGCAGATCCATCTGATGATCTGGCCAATATTTCAGAATGCCCTGGGTGTATTAGTTCTGCAGTACTGACTAAGCTGGCAAGGAAGCGAGGGAGAGGGAAGAATGGGAGCTTGCGGAGAAAACTGTAACATTGAATTCTTTATCTTCGGCTTGTGTGTCCAGAATCTTATTTTTCAAGATCTCATGCCTCCACCTGCTTAACAATTCGCCTTTTATCATTGGGAAAGTATGAAAAATGTGGAGGCATATAAGTCTCTGATAAACATCATTTCTAGAAATAGTGGCCTCATACAGACAGGCCAAATAAGCTGCTTGGGGTCATTTTGGAGGTATGCTCTTTAAATGATGCATGCATCCTAAGGTCCAGAAGCCATGCCAAAGCCCAACTCAGTCCTAGGACTGGAGCGTAGCTTGGCGCAGTTTCTGGCCTCTATGCATCATTTAAGCATCAAATAATAATAATAATAATAATAGGGTTTATTTTATACCGCCCAATCACTGGGATCCGAGCGGTTACAATAGAGGGGATAACGCATGCCTCCAAAGTGTCCTGAAGCAGCTTTATTGGCATGTCTGTATGGACACAGTGCACCCAAATGTGTGCAATAACATGTCAGCCTCTGTATCCACCAGATTTCCTTATCTATGGATTCAAGCACCTACAGCTTGAAAATATTCGAAAAAAAGCACTGAATTTCAAATAGCAAACTTGGTTTTGCCATTTTTATATAAAGGACACCATTTTACTATGTCATTGTATTTAATGGGACTTGAGCATCCATGGATTTTGGTATCCAAAGGAGGGGAGGGTTCTGGAAACAAACCCCAGCGGATAAACAAGGGCCCACTGTATTTCACCATTGAACAAATGAGTACTACTCTTCTGTCGTTCTGCAATGTATGGTAATATAAATATGTAATGTGCCCAGAATTTTAAAGTCTTATGTTCTCCCTGAAAGATAGATTACAGTTTCTCAAAGCTCAAGATGTTGCAAAAGTCATATTATTCAGAACAGGAGTTACAAATTGCTTATCACTACCAAGAAAATTCTTCTCTTGTTCAGATGTAAATTAAGATTCGCATGTACAAGGTCAGTGGTTTGGCCAGCCCACCTGTGTTTTACTCAAATATGTAAGATGTTCTTTTACAGTTAGTCCTTACTACAATGAAGTTGATTCCTGTAAGCTATATGACCAGACTTTTGACCCAAACAATCCTTGTTTTCTTGCAGTTTGAGGCAGGATTCTTCTATAGTTTTAGTCTTCATACATTTCATAGTAAAAATGTAGTGTGGGGATGTGGCTAATCTCAGCTCCCGAAGAATGTATAGTTGACCTGTTGCTTCAGATGGAATCAGGTGAATGCGACAGTCAAAGACGAGCCTGTTTCAGCTTCGGTTGAACACCAGCTGCGCCCTTTCCTCAAACTGGAGTACATGCGCTGGTAACCTCAAGACTTGATTTTTGCAATGTGCTCTACCTGGGGCTACCCTTGTGCCTAGGCGGAGACTCCAACTGGTACAGAATATGGCAGCCAGGTTAGTACAGGAACAGCATGGAGTGACATATAACACCAATATTGAAGTCACACCACTGACTGCCTATCAGTTTCCAGGCACAGTACAAGTGTTGGTTATCACCTTTAAAAGCCCTACATGGCTCGGGCCCAACCTATCTAAGGGATCACCTGCTTCCATAACATCCGCCCTGTACACTCAGGTCCTCTGAGGGGAATTTATTACAAACCTTAAAGACCAGGTTATGGCACCTCCCAGAGGACATTTTTGCAGCCGCTCCCAATTTATGGTAATGGCCTGCCGGACGAGTCCATCAAATTACCAATCTAGAAACTTTAAAAGGCCCTTAAGAGGATCTCTTCGAGCCGACCTTTCGGAATAAAATACTCTGACACAAATAAGACTTCCCATCTAGTGAACTTGCCCCTGTGATATTTTTTGGATTAGTTGGTTTTAAATATGTGTTTTTAATCTTATACTGTTTAATCTTGTTTTAAGGAGAGGTACTATGTAAATATGGTTGTATTTTAACTTGTGTACGCCGCTTTGATTGCTTGGCAAAAGCGGATGAAATAAAAAATATTTTATTTTATTAGTTGGATGTATAGTGTAGCACTTGAGAGAGTTTGCTACGACTGCGAAGGTAAAGTTTTCAAATTCCCACTCAGCCATAAAGCTACTGACCACTCTCATTAGCTTTCCAGACGTGTCGCGGCGCCTATGACGTTGCGAGTCCGCGCCAGGCGCCTTGCGACGTCATTGAGGCGCCGCAAAAAGAAGCTCCGAAATGGAGCTTCTTTTTTGCTCCGCGCGGGAGCCGCGCGGTTTGGCTGCTGCGGCTCCCGCGCGGAGCAAATGGCGGCGGCGGCGGACCGCCGCAAAGCGGCGGTCTGTACCCCGCCATTGGTTCTTTTACAAGATGCACTACCATTTTATATAGTGATGTACCAAGACAACATGTGGATGTTCCAGGAAAAAGTATATTCCTTACTTATTCCCTTAAACTACACTACTGCCACACACATTTTATACCACTTTGCCAAGGAAAGCCAACAGAACCAACATGTCAACAGCATGTGATCCAAGATCATGTGCAGCGTACCAGTTGAGGCAAACTATAGATGTGTATTTGGAATAATGTACAAATGTACATAAACATTTCATCCTAATTAGTCATGCACATTTACATGTGATCAGACTGCCCTTGAAGGGGTGGGATGGTGAGCTTCAAAGGTGAGTCTAACTAGAGACCTCATTGGCCAAGGTAGTAAAGAAAAGAGAGAGAAACAGTAACTACTAAATATTACAAAGGAACAATCATAAGTATGAAAGGTTCCTCGAGGCATCAAACAGATTTTTATGTACAGCTTTTAAAAATAAATCACATAGAACGACCTATACATATTTAGGGATATGGGTGTACATATAATACTAAAACCACAGAATCTGCCTCTCTGCCAGATCTTGTATTGCTCCCTGAAGAGAGAACAGATTGTAAATTTGAATGAATAGGTGGGGGCTAGCATAGAAGACATTAACTACGGATATTTGGGTAACATGGAGCGGGATGAGAGAGACAATCTGAAACTCAAACATTTCACAGCTGAGGATACTCTTATGTGGCTGGTTAATGTTCAGTATCTTTTCTGTAACAAGTTGACTCATATTTTTTTTATATGGCTGCTAGTAACCTAAATTTATCCCAGGTCAGGCAGAAGATAATGAGAATTTCAAGACTAAATGGGATAGGCTCTGTAAAGATAAGTTAAGAGAAAATCTATTCCACTTATATTGTAGGCCTTCTCTTGAAAGCCAGTTATTTTTGATCCAGGCAAAATCTATAGATCGATTTACAACAATAATAATTTACACAACATCACAAATGTACAACATAGCATCAACTAAAAAAGGAGAAGGATCTTACTGTAGTGTTTTTGGCAGATCCATCTGATGATCTAGGCCAATATTTCAGAATGCCCTGGGTAAAGTACAAATTAGTCATCTGCAGTACATAGACTAAGCTGGCAAAGGAAGCAGAGAAGTGAGAGGGAAGAATGGAGCTTGCAAGGGAGAAACTGTAACATTGAATTCTTTATCTATCAGGCTTAGTGTGAATCCAGAATCTTATTTTTCAAGAATCTCATGCCTCCAAACACAATGCTTACAATCTGCATTTTATCATTGAGGAAAAGATTATAGAAAAAATGTGAGAGGCATTATAAAAAATGTCTCTGATAACATCATTTCTAGAAATAGTGGCCTCATACAGACAGGCCAAAATAAAGCTGCTTGGGGTCATTTTGGAGGTATGCTCTTTAAATGATGCATGCATCCTAAGAGTCCAGAAGCCACGCCAAAGCCACACTCCAGTCCTAAGGACTGGAGCGTAGCTTTGGCGCAGCTTCTGGCCTCTTATGTATCATTTAAGCAGCATACCTCCAAAGTGACCTGAAGCAGCTTTACTTTGGCCTGTCTGTATGGACACAGTGGCACCCAAAATGTGCAATAACATAGTCAGCCCTCTGTATCCACAGATTCCTTATCTATGGATTCAAGCATCTACAACTTGAAAATATTCGAAAAAAGCATGAATTTCAAATAGCAAACCTTGATTTTGCCATTTTATATAAAGGACACCATTTTACTATGTCATTGTATTTAATGGGACTTGAGCAACCATGGATTTTGGTATCCACAAGGACTAGGGGGTCCTGGGAACAAACCCCAGTGGATAACAAGGGCCCACTGTATTTCACCATTGAACAGAATGAGTACTACCTCTTCTGTCGTTCTGCAATGTATGGTAATATGCCAAGAATTTTAAAGTCTATGTTCCTCCCTGAAAGATAGATTACAGTTTCTCAAAGCTCAAGATGTTGCAAAAGTTCATAATTATTCAGAACAGGAGTTACAAATTGATTATCACTACCAAGAAATTCTTCTCTTGTTCAGAATGTAAATTAAGATTCTGCATGTACAAGGTCAGTGGTTTGGCCAGCCCACCTGTGTTTTACTCAAATATGTACAGATGTTCTTTTACAGTTAGTCCCTTACTCACAATGAAAGTTGATTCCTGTAAGCTATATGACCACACTTTCTGACCAAACAATCCTTTGTTATTCTTGCAGTTTGAGGCAGGATTCTTCTATAGTTTTACTCTCCGTACATTTCATAGTAAAAATGTAGTGTGAGGATGTGGCTAATCTCAGCTCCCTGAAGAATGTATAGTTGACCTGTCGCTTCAGATGAGGAATCAGGTGAATGCGACGGTCAAGAGTGCCTGTTATCAGCTTCGGTTGATATGCCAGCTGCGCCCTTTCCTGGAACAGGGTGACCTCGAAACTGGAGTACATGTGCTGGTAACCTCAAGACTTGATTTTTGCAATGTGCTCTACATGGGGCTACCCTTGTGCCTAGGCCGGAGACTCCAGCTGGTACAGAATATGGAAGCCAGGTTAGTCACAGGAACAGCAAGGAGTGACCATATAACACCAATATTGAAGTCACTCCACTGGCTGCCTATCAGTTTCCGGGCACAGTACAAGGTGTTGGTTATCACCTTTAAAGCCCTACATGGCTCGGGCCCAACCTATCTAAAGGATCGCCTGCTTCCATACAATCTGCCCTGTACACTCAGGTCCTCTGGGAGGAATTTATTACAAACCTTAAAGACCAGGTTGATGGCAACCTCCCAGAGGACATTTTCTGCAGCCGTTCCCAATTTATGGAATGGCCTGCCGGACGAGATCCATCAAATTACCAATCTAGAAAGCTTTAAAAAGGCCATTAAGATGGATCTCTTCCGGCAGACCTTTCTGGAATAAAATACTCTGACACAAATAAGACTTCCCATCTAGTGAACTCTGCCCATGATGATTATTTTTTGGATTAGTTGGTTTTTAATATGTAGTTTTTAATCTTATACTGTTTAATCTTGTTTTAAGGAGGGGTACTATGTAAATATGGTTGTATTTTAACTTGTTGTACGCCGCTTTGATTGCTTGGCAAAAAGCAGGATAGAAATAAAAAAATATTATTATTTTATTAGTTGGACTGTATAGTGTAGCACTTGAGAGAGTTATGCTACGACTGCGAAGAGTAAAGTTCAAATTCCCACTCAGCCATAAAGCTCACTGACCA
Organism: Sceloporus undulatus; assembly: GCF_019175285.1. Taxonomy (NCBI): domain Eukaryota; kingdom Metazoa; phylum Chordata; class Lepidosauria; order Squamata; family Phrynosomatidae; genus Sceloporus; species Sceloporus undulatus. The sequence continues at coordinate 140,810,778 of NC_056524.1, read as the reverse complement.
CTCTCAGTCTAGCTTCCCCTGATCCACTCAATTTAGCCTCCCCTGCAGTTTTGTTGTGGAAATAAAATGATGAGGGGAAGAATAGTGTATGCTGCTTTGAGCTGCTTGAAGGAAAGGCAGGAAATATAATATTTATTTATTTATTGTATTTATATGACGCTCTTTAGAAATGCTCTCAAAGCGGCTTACAAATAGTAGTTAGGTGATGTCTGCATGAGCCAGAAAACTCTGGGAACAGCCCAGATATTCTGACCCAGAGCTGATCTGATCTCCCCCATTACCTGGGCACTTCCATTCTGACATGGGGCAGCTGATTGCACAGGTGTCCTGCTGTGCTACCTGCCACAGCTGTCAGTGCAGTGGGTCCCTCATTCTGAGGTCAGAAAGAGGCACCCGGTGTCAATCACATGGCTGTGCCTCTTGTTCTGACCTCAGAGCAAGTGATTTGCCATGCAGACAGCTGTGCCAAGTGGCACAATGGGATGTGTGGTAAACAGCCATTTGGTCCCATAATAGAGGGACTGAGCTCTTGCGGGAAAATCTGGAGCAAAAGATTAGTTATTTTAATCTTTCATAAAGGGGGTTTGGTGCTGAACTGACCAGATGTCATCCGGACTGTACATGCCAGAATCAGGGCTTAGACCATGCATTCTGACTTGTGGCAACCCTAAGGGCCTTAGATAAAATAAGTAAATAGGAATCAATGGGTTGGTTCGTGTATAATTTATTCTTATATATAATGGATGGAAAACAAGCTACATACAGTCAAATTGTAGTGCTCAGCATTCCTCAACATTGGCTGCACTGGCAAGGGCTACTGGGAATTATAGTCCAGGACCTTCTGTACAGCGACATGATTCTTAGTAGGTTGGCCCCATCTCTTTTAAGGTTTACAGGAGGTCTGTGTGAACTGAGCTGCAGCCTGCATTTCTGCAGTCCAGATTGCTGGATGTGCCTAAAAGCAACCTGTGTTTTTGATTTCCATTACTTGCTGAAGCAAATAATGTAAACTAAAACAGCTCAAGCAAACACATTATTTAAAAAAAAAAACCCCATAATGATCAGGAAGTATATTCTAACTTGATTATTCAATAAAAGAAGGAAATGCCAACTTGGAAAGCATTACTCATTTGTTTGAAATTGTAATGAAAAATTTAACCAGGTTGCCTAGGAATATTCCGATTGCTCTCAGTGGTGTGCCCACTCACTGTTAAAATTTCAGTTTTAAGTGTTTCAGAACTGGATTTTAGGATTGTTTTTAGACTGCTTTTAGGAGTTTTTAGGTATTATTTTAATATATTTTAAAAATACTTTAATCTTTGTACTGTTTTAATTGGTTTTTACTTGTTAATTGCCTCGGGAGCCCTGGTAGGTTGGGGAAGTCATACAGAAACACTTGAAATAAATAAATGTATATGGTAGATCCCATACACACTCTGAAAGGGGCACCAGGATTACGCATGTGGTGTCCAAGCTTGAGATCCAATTTCCATGTAGAGACATTAGATCTCAAAAAATGTGAGGGCTCTTCAGGAGTAGCTCTCTCCTCCCTATAACACATTCCCAAGATGCATGCATGGAGGACATCACAATTCTGAGCAAGGCCAATATCCTTTTTTATTTCCTTGCGGATCCTTGTAGATTGAGAGCGTCTGCCTGCAAATTTGAAGCCCTGAGGATCAAAAACTCGTAAGGATAATTTACAATGGACATCCAGCTGGCTGACATTGATAAACTGATGATGTTCAAAGATATACATCATAGCTTTTAAGACAAGTCCTTCTTTACAAGACATAAGTGCAGCTTCCCATAATATGTGTGTGTTTGAGTAATTGACGAGCTGTCATCACAGCAGTAATTTCTCTAAAACATGCTTTAAAGTTGGGGAAAAATGACTTTTCAGTGCAAGAAAGTACTCACGCGTATGGTGGATTTTAAAAGAGCAATTATGCAAAGATATCTAGCAAGCACATCTATCTAAGCAACAAACCATTATGCTTTTATTGTCATTCCTCTGAGGTAATATTTTTGAACAATGTCAGCTTGTCTGCAAAAGACTAAAAACAAAACAAAACCCCAAGCCTGGCTTTCAAAATAGGGTCCTGTTATGTACCTTCTTAGACAAAACATTAATTTACTGTTGAGGTTCCTGGTGAACTTCCAGATACTTAGGAGGGTCAGCCTTCTACTCTCAACAAAGAAATTTATTTCATGAAGAAGCCACTTGGCATTTGGCTCATCTGTGTGGAAAGCAAGAAATAAAGATGAAATTAGGATTTTAAAAGAGAAGGCATGTTAGATAATCTAGTTGTACTATAAATAATTTTCCTCTTGTGCTTGTTAAATTGTTAACAACTTGTTTCTTCTAATTACACAACCAGTGACGTTCTTCGTACTTGTACAAAGCCACCAGGTAACTGTTAATAGGCTCACAGGCCAATGTGGCTTGTTAGCAATGTGTTAAAAATAGGGTTTTAACTAAATGTGAGCATGGCTTGTTCTTCCTAAAATGAGATTGTCAGCTGCAATCTGTTGTGTTTGCAGATGCACACATTTATCCCACCCAGAACTTGAACATTATTTTTAAAAAGTAATGTTGTGTTTGTGTTAAGCTGTGAGTACCACATTCCTGGTTATTTTAAAAGTGGTATCTCTTACTAAGGTACAAATATGTTACTCTTTTAGTTCCAGTGTCATGATAATCATCATAATTATTTTTAAAATACAGATCTATAAAAAATAGAAGCCTTGATACTCCCCCCCCGACAATATTTTAGAAAAAATAAGTAAATCTTCCTCATTACACTCTTGAAAGGGAACATCTCATAGACCAAGGAACCGACTTCAGAGCATGAGTGTTGCTTAAAAAGGGATTCATAGGCCTGTTACAGACTGCCAAAATAAAGCTGCTTTGGGTCTCTTTGGAGGTATGCTATTTAAATGATTCATGGGTCCTAAGAGTCCGGAGGTCGCACCAAAGCCACACTCCATTCCTAAGCACCGGAGTGCAGCTTTTGGTGCAGCTTCCGGATTCCTAGGATGCATGCATCATTTAAATAGCATACCTCCAAAGAGACCTGAAGCAGCTTTATTTTGGCAGTGTGTAACAGGCCATAGTTTACAAGGGTGTTTTTTTTTTTTTTTTGAGGAGGGGTATATAGGCTATCTGGCCATGTTCTAGAAGAGTTTATTCCTGACATTTCACTGGCATCTGTGGCTGGCATCTTCAAAGAATGCAGGCATGGAAGTGAGTGGGGTGTGTACACACACACACACACACACACACACTGTGTGACTCTAGATTGGGAGGAATGATTTACATGTTAATCTGTGTATTATTCTGTTGTTGAATGGCAAGGCCTCGGGGTGGGAGGATATGCAAGGAGGATATGTCAATTTAATTAGTGGTCCATTGTCTAAAACCCTGATCTTGGGTGGTTTTCATTTGCATCTTGGTGGGTCTTAATTTTGATATTTTTTCAGGACTGGTAGCCAAACTTTGTTTACTTTGAGAGTTTCTTCTTTCCTGTTGAAGTTGTCCAGGTTTTTGTGGGTTTTAATGGCTTCTCTGTGCATTCTGATCTGATAGAATCATAGAGTTGGAAGAGACCACAAGGGCCATCCAGTCCAACCCCTGCCAAGCAAGAAAAATCAAAGCATCCCCGACAGATGGCCATCCAGCCTCTGCTTAAAGACCTCCAAGGAAGGAGACTCCACCACTCTATGAGGGAATGTGTTCCACGGTCAAACAGTCCTTACTGTTAGGAAGTTCCTCCTAATGTTTAAGTGGAATCTCTTTTCCTGTAGCTTGCATCAATTGTTCCAGGTCCTGTTCTCTGGAGCAGCAGAAAACAAGCTTGCTCCCTCCTCATTATGACATCCCTTCAAATATTTAAACAGGGCAATCATATTATCTCTTAACCTTTTCTTCTCCCGGCTAAGCATCCCCAGTTCCCTAAGTTGTTCCTCATAGGGCATGGTTTCCAGAACCTTCACTATTTTAGTTGCCATTCTTTGAACACACTCAAGTTTCTCAACATCCTTTTTGAATTGTCGTGCCCAGAACTGGAAAGAGTATTCCAGGTGGGACCTTACCAAAGCGGAACAGAGTGGCACTATTACTTCCCTTGATCTAGACACTATAATTCTATTGATACAGCCTAAAAGCGCATTTTTTTTAGCTGCCGCATCGCATTATTAACTCATGTTCAGCTTGTGGTCTACTTGGGTGTCCTCCCTCATTAACATCCCTGCCTCTCTAGGAAGCTGACCATTGGCCTCTTTCACCCTGCACCTCTGTCTTGCCTGAAAAGCTTTAATCTGCCTCCCTTTGCACCTTAAAGAGGATTCCAGGAAAAGACCTTGTGATGGCAGTGAAGGGATACTTGGAAACCATTCCTTTCTCTCCCATTTATCCCCGCCTGCTTTGCCTAATATACAGCCTGAGAAACAATTTTGTGAAATTCACAGGATTTCTCCCACCATTGTAAGCAATCTCCTTGGTCGCAATAGACTTCTAGAAACCTGATAGTTGTTGGTATGGTCCCGAATTTCAGTGTTTTCAAAAAGCATTTTATGCCCAGGATGGTTTATAACATGTTCTACTACTGCTGATTTTTCTGGCTGACCCAGTCTGCAGTGTCTCTCATGTTCCTTGATTTGTGTTTGGACACTGCTTTTGGTGGTCCCTATGTAGACTTGTCCACAGTTGCATGGAATGCGGTAAACTCCTGCGGCCACAAGAGGGTTTCTCCTGTCCTTCGCTGAGCACAGCATTTGCTGGATTTTCTTGGTTGGTTTATAGATCATTTGGAGGTTGTGTTTCCTCACCAGTTTGCCTAATCTGTCGGTGGCTCCTTTGATGTATGGTAAAAATACTTTCCCTTTGGGTGGTTGTTTGTCTTCAGTCCTCTGTTTTTTTGGCTCTGAAAGCCCGTCTGATGTCTGAGCTGGAATTACCATTAGCCTGTAGAGCCCAGTCAAGGTGCTGCAATCCATTTTACAGAAGTGGTTTTCACAGATCCTTTTCGCCCAGTCTACCAACTGAATCTTGATTTTGGTGTTCTTCGGAACTGGTAGCCAAGCTTTGTTTACTTTCAGTGCTTCTTCTTTCTTGTTGAAGTTATCCAGGTGTTTGTGGATTTCAATAGACTAACTGTGCATTCTGACCTGATAGTTGCTGGCATGGTCCAGAATTTCAGTGTTTTCAAATAGCTTTCTATGCCAAGGTTGGTTTATGATGTGTTCTGCTTTTTTCCCTGTGATTTTTCTGGCTGGCTCAGCCTGCAATGTGTCTCTTGTTGTTTGATTCATGTTTGGATGCTGCGTTTAGTGGTCCCTATGTAGACTTGCCCACAGCTGCACTGTATGTGGTAAACTCCTGCAGCCATAAGAGGGTCTCTCCTGTCTTTTGCTGAGCACAGCATTTGCTAGATTTTCTTGGTTGGTCTGTAGATCACTTGGAGATTGTGTTTCTTCATCAGTTTCCCTATTCTGTCTGTGACTCCTTTGATGTATGGTAAAAAATACCTTCCCTTTGGGCGGCTGTTGTCTCCATTTCTGTGCTTTTTTCTGGGTCTGGCAGCTCTTTTGATGTCTGAGCTGGAGTAATCATTAATCTGTAGAGCCCAGTTTAGGTGCTTCAAATCATCTTCCAGGAACTGGGGTTCACAGATCCTTTTTGTGTGGTCTACCAGGGTTTTCATTGTGCTCCTTTTTGTCCCGGGTGATGGTTGGAATTCTTGTGTCCATGTGTGTAGGTTTTCTGTATACTATGTGGCCCAACTGTTGGTTTGGTTTGCAGATTACCGGGACATCTAAGAATGGTAATGTTCATTTCCTTTTCCCCTTCTCACCTCCCCCCCAGCAGGAGGATGTTGGGGTGGATGTTTCTCAGATGGTTGAAAGACAGAGTCAGTTCTCCATGGCTCCAAATGGTGAAAGTGTCATCCATATAGTTGGTTTTTCTGATGCTGTTTCTAGGTGTACATGTAAGTGTTCCATGAAAAAATTTGCTATCACAGGGCTCAGAGAGCTTCCCATGGGTATCCCATCTCTCTGCTCATAGAACTCATTGTCCCACTGGGAATAGCTTGTGATTATGCAATGTTCAAAGAGGGCTGTGATGTCCTTTTGAAAATTTGTCGGGTGAGTGGCATAGTGTCCTTTATGGGGACTTTGGTGAACAGAGAGACCACATCAAAGTTTATTAATTTATTAGCCCCCCCCCCCGACATGTCCCACGCACCAGGTGATCCTTGTGGTGGGGATGCCACTGAAAGCAATCAGGGAATGTTCCTAGACAATAAAGTAAGTTTGGTTAAAGTTTTTATTCTAATTTCAAACAAATGAATAATGCTTTCTAAGATGGTATTTCCTTATTTTGTTGTATAATAACGTTAAAATGTATTTCCTGATCCTTATGATTTTAATTTACTACATTTGCTTCAGCAAGTGGCGGAAATCAAAAGCACTGATTGCTTTTAGGCACATCCAGCAATCTGGACTGACTGAAATGCAGGCTGCAGCTCTGTTCACAAGACCTCCTGTAAAGCTGTTCATTAGCAGCAAAATATTATATGTCTATATTATCTTATGGCTGACCTAGAATCAAGCAGAATCAACTATGGCCGTTATAGTCACCTGTGGAGGAAATCTAACATTTGAGAATGCTTGAAACTTGCATTTAGTTTTATCCAATTAAATCAAACAGGCATATAGCACACTTAGGAAATGTTGGATACAAAAAAAGTATTGATGTGCCCCTTTTGGGGGACTTTCAGACATGTATTGATGCATAATCTGGGCACAAACTGAACTAGGTATAAAATCTAAGTGTCCAGGAGACCTTAAGTAAAAAGGCACTAAATTCAAAGACATAGCCATGTTAGTTTGGAATGTCAATAGGCAAAGGGAACCTGTAGCATCTTAGTCTCAAAGTAAAAGGGCACTGAGAACCTTGAGGTAGGAATAAGGTATGAATCAGATGATGGTTCAGTAAGATCAAATAGGGCCTCCATGCAGTCTGACTAGGAAGAATCTGTGGGTTTTTAGATCCAGGCAGGACCTTACTAGTTTGTGGGGCACATGATCCTGTTGAGCCGTAAAGCTTTCATCTGGGCTTCTGTTCAGCACCACTGACATCAAATCCGGTCAAATGTTCTTCTTGCCTCTAATATTGTACTCAAGAAATAAAATGAATGGGTCCTGTTGCCAGTGGCATCCCTAGGGTTGGTGTCACCCAGTGTGGTAACTCATGGTGTCACCCTCTCTCCCATTTACCTCCTCCCATTTCATACCATGAAGAATCTTTAGTAATGTTTTCTTGGACTAATGTTACTCATAAATTGTAATTCCCATACACCACTGAAAATAATGCTAATAGTTGTGACATAAAACAACTAGAAAAATTAAAAGTATACATTCAAATTATAATATGTATTCCTGCCTGTTGCTACGTGTATGTCATGATCTATGCTACACACACACACAAACCCATACATGAGCCAGTTGACTGACAATGGCAGCCATTGTCCTTCCAGGAGACTGGCACCATTGGCTTGGAAGGAAATACATTATTTTACCACTTCATGTAGATGTAACCTAGAGCACTGTAAGACAGGAGAAGAAGCTTAGATGGGTTATCATTTTGTTAATCAAGAACTCAATACAAGCATAGGTATACCTTGGAGCCACTGTGGTATAGTGGTTAGTATTGGACTGAGTCTTGGTGGGGGGAATGGAAACCCACTGGGTGCTGTGAAGCATAGGGTAAAGCAGTAGCAAACCCCTTCTGAACAAATCTGGCCAAGAAAACCCTTGATAGTGTCACCTTAGAGTTGTGGTATGCCAGAAATGACTTGAAGGCACACACTCTGTTTTAACTGTTACATAGTATGCTACTACAACAGAGCTTTGTCTACAGCAGTGGTTCTCAACTTTCCTAATGCTGTGACCCTTTAATACAGTTCCTCATGTTGTGGTGACCCTCAACCATAAAAGGAACAGTGTCTCGGTTCCTAAGGCCAACGGAAATATGTGTTTTCTGATGGTCTTAGGTGACCCCTGTGGAAGAGCCGTTCAACCCCCAAAGGGGTCGCAGCCCACAGGTTGAGAAGCACTGGTCTACAGCAATATAGAAAGGTATTAAAATCTTATGGTCTCTGCTGTCTTCTGTATTGCCATAGCAGGATTTACCAGCTACAGTTTCCCTGCCCTATTAGGCCAAGTTCCATCCTCCTGCTATTTTGACTCCCTGCTGTAAGCTTTCTCATGTTTTCATCAGTAAGTTAGTAAACAAAGCTGAGGGCAGAGGCACTGGACTGCTGCCACCAGCTACAACTTCAGGGTGGCTTGCTCACTATGTTCCAACACAGCCCAGTGCACCAGAGGAGGGACTACCTGACCATGAAGAAGGAATGGAAGGCTTCCTTGCAGTATGCAAACAGGCTCCGCTCAGCTACTGGGATTGGCCACAGTGACTCAGCGCTACTACTCTTCCCACACTAGGATGCTGGTGCAAGTTCTGCTGCAGAAGCTGCACCAGCAACCTTTTGTGGGAAGACTGACCATGCTGAGCTGCCGTGCACAGTCCCAGTACACATACTCTTTGTTCTCACTGCAATGGTATCTGATTCCGGCACTATGGCTATGGCCGCCCACAGAGGCCAAGCCCCAGGTAGGGCACTGAGACATCCTGATGACACCTGGATCATCCCACTCTGATCAGTTGGGGGGGTGTCACAGCAAATAGGGGGTCCTTGAAAATGACGACACAGGCCAAGTCTGCTCAGAGATCTGTCTGCTCTTGGTTGCCTCCTAGTGGAGCTGATCCCTTTGCCACCAAAAAAGAAGGGCTACATTAAGGAAGAGGAAGGTGGTGTGGTGTCACTTCATCTGCAGGGGTCTGCACCTTCCATCATGTTGCCATTGTTCTCACTCCCTTGTACTGTTGCATTTACATAATGATGTTATGAAATTATTATTCTCTTGTGATTCATGTGCATCTTTTTAGACTAAAGGAAATGTAACTTTTTTTAGAAAAATGGCACAACCACCACACATGTAGATCATCTTAGCACTGCTCTTCCTCGGCCTAACATGTAACACTTTTCCCAACCCAAAGAAAGAAAAAGTGTTATTCTCCCAACCAACCAACCAACTCCAAAACTAAATTCTAGTTTTGCATGTAGAAGAGCTACAGTTGGATAATGCCAAATCTACCAACCTGCAGACACCCTGGTTGCATGGATGTTTCTGCAAAGCTCATGAAAGGCAATATAGAGATGATATTAATGTTTTTTAAGTCATAGTTTGGTGCTGGTAGTGGTGGGTGCCTTAATAACACTTAACGTTTAATTATTCCCAGAGTGAAGCTGCTTCATATTGCTGGAACAGTGTAAAGAGTGAATGAAAATGCAAGCCACAACATTTTACAAGATTCATGATAATCAGGGCTTTGGAGAGCAATTTATAAAGTTTTATGTTAGGATGTAAAGTGAACTCTAGTATAAGATATATCGTAAACATTATTTATGAGACTATTAATTCATAAGGCCAAAGTGTATTCATAGTAGAAAGAATGTGACCATAAATTAAACTTCTTGAATTGATTGTTCTAGATGACAGCAAGTTTTCAGAGGCCATTACAGTGTTACTTACCTGGATAGAGCGAGGCGAGGTGAACCGCCGTACTGCCAACCAGTTCTATTCAATGGTGCAGTCAGCAAATAGCCACGTCCGACGACTCATGAATGAAAAAGCAACTCATGAACAAGAGATGGAGCAAGCCAAGGAAAATTTTAAAAATGCCTTAACAGGGATCCTCACACAATGTAAGTAAACCATTAGTCCCGTGTTGTTGTTGGTGTTGTGTTAATTGATGGTGGTTGTTTATCTTCTTTTAAACCATGAGGGTAAGTAGTTGTGACATAGTCCTGTTCACATCCCATGGCACTTTGAAAGAACAAGGACCATCCTTAAGGTATTACATCTCAAGGTGAGCAAAGTTGTAGTTCTTTCTTCCTTTCTTTTGTAAATAGATTGCTGTAATATAATTGTGCAAAAATTGGCAAGGCAATAGTCTTTCTCGTTTGTTTTTAGGCTGGGATTAATTAATTAGATTATCAATAAATTATATCCTGTTGCTATAAAAATGCATAATATTTTGTGGAACTTCATTCAAAAGAGCACACATTTTCACAGTTTCCAGTGTGTGGTTTGTTAGGGGTTTTTTAAACTAGAAAAACAGGGAAGCAATAAAATCCACCATCTTGTGGAAGAGTGAGAAGGTCCAGCAGCTGTTCTGAGACCCACATGTTACATCTGGCTTCTTCCTCTCTTCCCTTAAAGAGTTAAAAGGCCTGTATTCCAAGGGAGAGGCAAAAATTGTCCCAGTGTTAATGCAGCATCCTACCTTGGCACTGCCTTTCTGTGGTGGTGGAGTTGCATACTCCAGTGAAGTAAGATTATATGCTGAGTGTAGTACTGCTGCTGGTAGGATCTCCTACATCAGACAGGCTCTTGCTGAGGAGCTAGACCAAATGTGCCAAACAGCTATGGGGCAGCAGAAGTAGCGGTAGCTGCCACTGGGAGAGGATCTCTCAGAGGCAACAGCAGTGGCACCATAGCTAACTAAAGGAGTTAGTACTGCACAGTAGGTGGCAATGATAAAGCATTCCTGAATGCCTTTTACATTGAAAACTCTATGATGATGCAATTCAAAGTGAAACAAGAGATAATGCTTGACGGGACTCTTGGAGGTCTCTCAGTCATAGGGTTATTGAAAGTAGTTGAAATTGACTTGTCAGCATGTAACAAAACAACAACAGCGACAATAAACATCAAAACAACTATTTTATATAAGCAGCATGGGGATCCTTCCCAAAATGAGAGGTGGGAAAAATCAGATAAATAAATAGAAAACTTTTTAATATATAAATTATACATTGCATGCAGATGTACTCATTTTCTTAGGCAGCCTCCAGGAAAAAAAGGAGGAATTGCTACATAATTTTTGGCAGGAACATCATTCCACTGATTTTCTGCAAATGTTCACTTGGCAGACAAGCTCGCTCTAATATTTAGTGCTGGCAGTTTTTCTCTGGACAAAATATAATCAGTTTTGTTACCTTAATGGGCTTTCCTCATAAAACAATAATCAGAATAATTGTCTGGTGGATTGTTTTTCTTTTTTATAATAAAAATGTATATTTTTGCTATTTTAATTATGAAAATGTACAGTTCATAGTCCGACTGAAGAAAAAAATGAATGCCAGCTTTACTTTTCTCAGACTGTGTGAGAAATAGTTTGGATCCAGTTAGTTATGAGCAACGATCATTAGAGTGGTGTTTTATTTATGTTGAAATATGCCTTTCAGAATCTAATGTGCAAAAATTTCATATGGCATGATTAAATATGAAATATTTACTAGTATTGAAGAACAGAATGTACATAGCTACATAACAAAAAAACCAGATGAAATACAATCATTTCTTTGAAAACAGCAGGTGTCATGAAGCCCCAAATTAGATTTCTTATGTGAGGGCTAGAAATGCATGTGGGCACAGTTGCTTATAGTTTGAGGGTGTGCACTAACCACAAGTTTTGGATTAGGTCACAGGACACCTGATTTGACTCAGACTGAAGTCCAAATCACAATTTGGAAATCCAAATCTTTCTTCTTCCCATTGACTTATATTGATATTGACTGTCAGTATAATTCAACAAAAAGCTATAACATTTCTTTCTCTTTGTTTGAAGAGAATTCAGTTTGTAGGCCACAGAAGTTTCTTCTTCTGGAGTTTGGGCATATCAGTTTTTTTAAAAAATTAATTAATTAATTAATGATGAAATTGGATAAAATTTACAAGGATACATGTTCCTTAAGTTGAGGAAGGGGCAAGTGTGGTGTAGTGGTTTGAGTGTTGAACTATAGCTCAGCCGTGAACCTACTGGGTGACCTTGGGCAAGTCACGCTCTCTCAGCCTCAGGTGAAGGCAATGGCAAACCTACTCTGAACAAATCTTGCCAAGAAAACCCCATGACAGGATTGCCATAAATCAGAAACAACTTGAAGTCACACAACACACACATACACACATGGTAACTGAACCTATCAGACTTCAGATTTATAGCTGCAGGGTGCACTGTGCAAGACTGGACTTTACAGTTGCAGGGTTCGCAATAAAGAATGTGCCTAACCCAATGCAAAATTTAGAAGACGAGATACAGTGGTGTGTGTGTGTAAATAAGTGAAGTGTCTAAATTGGAGAGGGAAGTGGCTCACTTTCTCATATTCTCCTCTTTGGTTGTTTGTATGAAAATGGCAAATCTCATAGTGGTATTCCTAGGCCAAAACCCTGCAAATTTCAGAAGGATAGATGCTGAGACTAGGAAATTATGATGAATGAAAAGGGGTTTTTCTGTACAGTTAGCCGCAAAGCCACAGGAATTTAACAGGGCAGGGGTGAATGATAGATGCTGAGCACTGAGTGGCAGAAGCAGCAAGCAAGCACACACACACACAGTGCACTGAGTAGCATGGAAGGCTCTTATCCCAAGGCAAGCATTTCAGGCACCTGTCTTACCACAAATTGTTCATCTTCAAAAACAAGGCCACTATGATACAATAATCCATTGCCATTGCTATAGAAAAAGGCTGCCTAAAACAAGTATGGCTCTTCGTAGATTTCATGCAAAGAAAGGAGCATCATAAAGTTGCCAAAGTGTAAAGTCCCAGTACATCAGTACAACTCATTCTTTTACTGGGGCCTGTCAAAATACAGACACTTGCATGTAGCCTCTTTTTCTCTGGAGATTTCCTTTGAGGCACTCTTTTCTGGTGAGATAAACATAAAGCTAACACCTTTATAGTTAGTAAAGCTATTTTTAAAATGGAAGAGAAAAAATAAAGGGGAAAAAAGAATGTTGCATAAATAAATCCCAATTGGGAAGATGATGGACAAGCCCTATGCATGGGAGTTGGGTGCATTGTCATGTGGACCAGAGATCCCTGAGTTTGGGTTGCAGTATCAAGACTCTAAGTAAATTTCAGATCATACTTGAGTATATTTATAGACAGTTATTTATTATTATTATTATTATTATTATTATTAACCTTTATTTATGAAGCGCTGTAAATTTACACAGCGCTGTACATGCAATCTTTTTAGTTAGACGGTTCCCTGCCCTCAGGCTTACAATCTAAAAAAGACATGATACAGAAGGAGAAGGGAGTGGTGACGAGAAAGGGTAAGAGGTCCAGCAGTTCCTCTCAACCTCCGAGGCCTGGACCAAGGCAGATGGACTGGAGGGAGGGCAAGGCTTCATAATGGATGGTTAATCATTGATATATGTTCTTGTTCTGTGCCTTTGTGGCATTTCTGACTGATTGATTGATTAATTAATTAATTGATTGACATATGTTGTGTGCTTTCAAGGCATACTGACTGACTGATTAACCTTTATTTATGAAGCGCTGTAAATTTACACAGCGCTGTACATGCAATCTTTTTAGTTAGACGGTTCCCTGCCCTCAGGCTTACAATCTAAAAAAGACATGATACAGAAGGAGAAGGGAGTGGTGACGAGAAAGGGTAAGAGGTCCAGCAGTTCCTCTCAACCTCCGAGGCCTGGACCAAGGCAGATGGACTGGAGGGAGGGCAAGGCTTCATAATGGATGGTTAATCATTATCCAGGGAAAATACATAATCACAAGTAGGATAATACATATACAGTACATAGGAATACAGGAAATGGATCGATAAACAGCCAACAACAGAACATCAGATAGTAAGCGACAATTATGCGATGCCTGGGAAGGCTTCTCTGAATAGGATGGTTTTCAGCTCCGTTTTGAAGCTGGTTAAAGAAGTGATGGCTCTTGCTTGTGGAGGAAGAAGGTTCCAGGAGTGAGGGGCAGCAAGTGAAAAGGGGCGAATCCGGGATGGGGCAGAGGAAATCCTGGGCTGAGACAGCAGACCTTGACTACCAGAACGGAGGGCCCTGGTGGGAAGGTGAGGAGAAAG
>NC_056524.1:140796275-140796650 GCF_019175285.1 Sceloporus undulatus | reverse complement strand
GTGGGAAGGTGAGGAGAAAGAAGGTCTGATAAGTAAGGAGGGGCCAGTCCATGGAGGGCTTTGAATGTCGACAGCAGGAGCTTATACTGAATGCGGAAAGGGAGAGGGAGCCAGTGAAGGGATGCCAACACAGGAGAGATGTGGTCAGAGCGGTGGGTGGAAGTGATAATGCGTGCAGCTGAATGCTGGACAGAGATTAAAGGACGGAGGTGAGAAAAAGGAAGCCCAGCCAGGAGGACATTACAGAAATTTTATTTCCATTTGTCTCAGTGCCTATTGTTGAGATGTTATAATATATGCTGGGGCTAATGGAAATAAATTACAGAAAATTTATTTCCATTTGTCTCAGTGCCTATTGTTGAGATGTTATAATAT